>NC_084664.1:73948519-74256563 GCF_028389875.1 Rhea pennata
CACAATGCCAGAGTGCCTCAAATTCAGCAAACACCCTCAATACGCCCTTTAGCCAGTGTGTGGATACTAACTCCTCAAATGGCCTGGCACCGTTTTAGCAGATAGTCCAGAAGCCATTGCTCTAGTTCTTCCTGATGACAATACCATGCTTTTCTATCTTCCCAATCACCAGGTTATCATACCAGCATCTGTAAGCTGCTGTTGGAATATTGCCTCTTGCTGACCATGACAGGTGCCATTGATCTACAAGACCATCCAGCTTCCCATGTAAATACATGAATTTGGCTTACACAAAGATCAGCTAACCTCTCTGCTTCCTGTATTTCAGGAGGATGATCAGTGAATGATGTCTTAACTATGTGTTACATATGTGTACCAACTCCACTTATGATACTGCAGAGTTATACTTTTCTAAAAAAATTTTATATTTCTGTTACTCCCATGAATTTATATGATTTAAGTATTGTTTCCCAAAAGCTGACACCTTGGACTTACTCTTTTTGTACAGCTAACTTATTTAAAGCAGATATTTGTTTCACTTTGTAAATGCTACCTCTGTTCTGTGGCAGGTACCCAATACACAGTTAATTTGTAATAACACTATGAACAGTACTTATGCATCTGCTCACCTTATACTACCGTTAGCATAGTTCCTTCTATGTGGAATATATATGCCAGCCAGCACCACAGGTGGCCCATACACTGTAGGTCATGTCACTTTAAGCATCCTTCTGTTTATGATGGAGTAGCAGAGGACTCCATAGCATATCCTAGATGCAATGTGTAACCCCCATGTAAGTTTATTTTCTCATGCAGAAGCCTTAGGCCTATTGTTAAGCCTAGTTGGGATTCTAGGGGTGGTGGCGCATAATTATAAACAGTTAGAGCATGTTACCTTTGCTTTAGCTCAGGGCTTAGATTGGACATCTAGAGCCATTGCCTCTTTAAATTAAGAGTTGGGAGCAGTATGGCAAGGAACACTGCAAAACTGTCTAGTGATCAACTACCTTCTGCTGTGATATAACCACAGATGTCATGACTTCACTAGGATATGCTGTTTTAATATCATTGATGAATCAGCATCTATTGAGAAAAGTATCAGCCACTTACAAGACATTATCCAACATATTTGGCAGAATGACGGAGATGCCTGGCTGGCTAATTGCTTTGACTCCCTAATGGGATGGCTGGGCTACCTCATACAAGGAAGACTCCCGTTTATCTTCTGCTTTGTATTATGTTATGTTTTGATTTCATTGCTTTGTAAGCTCCCTTGCTGCCATACCCTACACCTTTCTGAAGACTGGGACAGCCTATAACTAGCTTTCCATCACAGAAGTGGAGTACATGGGAAAACAAAGAAAAATGTCTAAAGATAGGGGATGGAAGCTAGCCAGACCGCTCTGTGGGAAAAGGAGCATCGACAGGGCATGTTGACCCATAGCCATGGTCATGCAGCTGGGCCCATGTCAGTGTGGCGCTACACCTGGATTTTCAGTTGAAATTAGTGATGAGCTCCATACTGCGCATGTGTATAGTTTTTATGTACTATACACATGCGCAGTACTTGTATTGAGCTCAACTTATGGTGCCCCTTCCTCAGTGTTCCTCATCATGGACTGATGATCAGTGGTGTCTTGGATTCTCCACATCATTATTGATTGCTGATGAACCCCTGCTTAGATGCTGAGGCAATAAATGCTCAGTATTGACCATAGTGTGACTTGTGTTTGTGTATTTGTCCCTGATAGAGGTCCAGGCAGTGCCCGTGCCTCACTCTTACAAAATGAAAGGTAATTTGAAACACAGATAGGTTAAGGTGCCCAGCCTGAGTCAGAGACTAGATAAAGTCTATCGATGGCAAACTAAATTATTCTGTGGAGAGTTCCGTAGTTAGATTTGTTTCTAGTAGTTTGTTAGTAACTCACTTGGAATTCCCTGCTCTATACTGAAGTCTGCACTAAATACATGGCTTGAACAAAGATGGTCACAAATGCCCTTCTAAAGCAGTTTCCTAACTCATTAGGATACTCAGCAGTCATTTCTTCTTCTGATGTACAGGAATATTTGCAGTCAAAAGTGCCCCAGAACACTCCAGGTTTCAAATTTCAACCTCTTTCTCTCTTCCTCAAAGGCTATTCTAGTGCATGCCTTGATATCACAATGTCAGCCAAGAGCGTTAGTATAGAAAGCTTGCTGCATATTGTTTCTTTTATATGGGCTGCTCATTCCAAAGGGATTTGCACAGACTGGCCGTGCAAAACCTATTTCCTAGCATTTAAATAGTATTAACACTTAAATTGATAATTGATATCTTGTATTTGGCTTGTTCATATCCTATTCAAATTCTAGAATTCTAGCTTTTAAGCTCATTTTTTAATATGTGGACATGCTTTTACACATTGTCTTGTTTTGAGGTAAATTAAGTGATGTAGTTTCAGATCCTCTTATTCCTTAGCATTTTAAGTATATCTACGTTAACAACCATTGTCAGTAAAGTTCATGTCCTTATGCATTCAATAAGCTGAATTCAATAAGCTGACTCTAAAGTGATAATGATATAAAATTGATATGACTGGCCAGAATGAAACACATCTGAATTTGATCAATCTGTACTTTACAGTTCTTAGATCAATTCTAACATCTCAGATTGGAGGAAAACATTTTTGCCTTGGTAGGTTTAAATTTATAACATTCCTCTTGTCTTGTGTTTCTGTTTTTCCACATTGCCACTATCTGACAGAACAGGTGTCCACCCTTTATGATTTATTTCCAGTCCTTCTGGTGTTATGAATCAATGTTAATATCATTTTTAACCAATCAAAAGAGGCATGAACCAGAATGGAATTGCCTTTTCCATCACACACATTAGGCAGATGTTTTGATACTACTATCATGGTGATTGGGTTCCTTTTTCCTCATTACTAGCTATTCTCTACTGTGCTGCAATCACATTCTACCACAGAAGCTTTCTGGCCCTCTGTAACTTAGATATCCTTTCACTGATCTTGATATATGAATTGAAATTCAGCTGAGCATCTCAAGCTGGAGTGTATTTAATTTATCTAGATGGTCTCATGGGTATGTGATACACTAGGTACAATATGTTTCTGAGTTCAGTCTCTTCCTCTGCCTCTGCGTTATGCTATGTAAGCATAATGATCAGACTGATGGCTGGATCCCGTTTATGCAGGAGCCGAACCTTCTTGCTAAACCTTTCACTAGAGCCGAACCATCTTGCTTCTGGGTCTAGGTTCCACAAGACTTAACTAGCTTGCTGTGGCCTAGAAATGTGGAAAATTTGTAAATACCCTTCTCCATCCAGATTCTTTGATTGGCCTGCCAGCTTGTCAAGGTATCTAGCTTCCAGTGCTCTGCACGGTGAGAGAAAGGATGTTTTGATGACTTGGTTGTCTTCTAGGCCTCTTTAGCATTTTCCTCTATGACAGAGTTCTTTTCTCCTTGTTATCACAAGTCACTGGAAGGTAATTTTGCCTCTTCTATATCTTATGTTATCTCTTGAACTAACTCTCCGTGCATGACCCACTCTGTTACTCTCTGCATGCTCTGGAAGGTGTGTTGGGCAGTGAGTGTGCATATTAAGGTGCCGTAGAGCCCTGGTATGGGATTTGCTACACTTGGGGGCAGAACGTGCTGGTGATATAAATGCTATCCTAAGATCATATCACATTAATTTCAAGTCCTGTTTGGGTAATATGCAAGCTGAATCATAGATTTACACATACACTATACGTAAGGCAGTTATGACAGTTTGCAGAAAACATAGGGAAGAAAACCCATGCTTAATCTAATCAAAAGCACATCAGAAAAATTGTTTTCTCTCTCTCTTTCCAGTGTCCATTTAACTTGCTGCCCCCACTGGTAGTCCTTCATAAAGTCTCTACCTTAGTGGATCTTTTGTAGCTAACTTCTATTGTGAAGAGGTTCCTGATAAATTCCATCATCCCAAAACCCATTCTAGAATTTGTTCTGACCATTCTTCTTAATTAAAGTAAGTGTAATTACGCTTACTTTGGGATCCGCAAATCACTCTGTGCTAAACTATGGGTGATTTCCTGTATAATTCTTTGCCTAAATGAGAAAGAAAATCCACTCCTATCCTATAACTTTGGTGATTCGTAAGCCTGTCTCCATGTGAAGTGTCTGTGTGGATCTTACATCCTATAGCAATCTGAATGTTAGAGCTAAATCTGTAACAGAGCTAAAGGCAGATAGCTCATTTCTGGCTCTTTATTGAAACCAGACACTACAGAACCTGTCTTCTGCAGTAATTTGACCCTTATCCTTGGTCTTTCTCACTTCAGCTCCCTTTAACACATTTGTCAATCTCAGCTCTCTGTTGTCTCTCAAACCAGTGAATAAGGTTGGATCTACTACTCCTGATGCCAAAGCCAGCTCCAGATGCACTGCATGGTTTTTACAAGCTGCCAGTTTCTCAGAAAGGAGTTCATTTCATCATAAAGCAGATGATAGCTGCAAATGCTCAGGTAGCTCTTGCTCTCAAACTGCTCACTTCTCTTCCTTGACTTTGAAGAGATGCTAGATGAGGGGTTTATGAGTAGACATCTACACTGCAGTAGTAAGTAGTGTCACAGTTACACACATTATGTGAAACATCAGAATCATAGTGGTTTACAATCTAACAGATTCAAGATAAATACTGTGCTGTCATAATTAGACTGTTGGCAAGATAGCACTTCTGAGTTGAATCCTCATGACCTGTTATGACACTCTGTTTGGTAAGTCTTCTCTCCAGCTTGTATTTGGTTCACTACTTCCAGTTTTTCTGGATCCTATTTCCTTAAAGATCTTCGTTCTCCCTCCAGCACAATTTCCTTGCATGCTTTGATGCATGTATGACGTATGATGATACAGAAATATTTGAAGCAGAATGAGTTTGTGTCTGAAATACCTTTTAAACAAAATATGGCAGTTATGGCAGCATAACCACTTGGTGAACCATATGCCAGCATATCTATCTAGCACTCTAGGTAGGTTTCCAGCTCTGCTTAACTTCTCAGCACTTTGTAGGACATTTCTGTGGGTATGGAATACCTTTAGATCACACTACAAAGTAGACAGTGCTTTCCTGAGTGCTCCAGTGTGAATTCTGGCACACAGAGTTCTAATGCTGTACTCTGGCACATGCTCTGGATAAGTGACTGTTCACTGCAAAACCTCAACGATGTTGGAGATTAGATAATTATGGATATCTGCCTCTGTTTTGGCAGTGCTGAGGGCTTATTAGCCACATGATTTTGACAATGCTGGGAATTGGTTTATCTTGTGTGCAATGCTTAAAGCCTGGAGGCTACATGTGTTTTTTAAAAAAGAGAATTTGGTTTTCTGTAGAACATTTCTGATGTCCCAGATTTGTCACAGGACTTCTGCTTGAATGGCTGGGCAAATGGCAGTATGTAAGATGGCAGGTTCAGTAATAAGTGAGTACTAGTTGCCCTGTCTGTACACACATGCTGACTGGCCACTTGGCTGCCACCTCTTGTCGTGCACAACTTCTGTATCCCTTTGACAGTACATGTCTGGGTCTCTTTCTTTTACCCAGACATAAAACTTGTAGAAATGTTTTATATTTGAAATCTTTATCTATATGCCAAGTGTAAATGAAATTATTCAATTGTTTAAAAAGAGAGGAGGAAAGAGGAAAAATGTGTGAACAGACTGTGTGATCATATAAACCTAATTTCCTTGGAAACCAGGGTAATCATGAATCTCTAGAATCCTGGAAAATAGCAAAAACTCTCTGGAATGTAACAAGTGGGTATATATTATAAAGGGTAAAATACGTCATTTTGCAGCAGGGCTATGAACCTAAAACTGGAGCAAATAAGAGGATTTGATTTCAATGACTGGAAGCCAAAACATGGCCATCTCCACCTAGAATTCTTCCTTCTTGTACAATTTTCTGAGGCAGGGTTTAATGTTTTCCTCAGAGAGAAGATTAAATATTTCCTTGAAGAGTATTTATAAAACTAAAGAAGTCTGCATATTTGTGACATCAAATCACAGATGTAGCGCTATACTGCCCTGTGGGCATGGGAATTTCAAACCCTTCATTACACTTTGCTCTTATAATCGTTTTAAAGTGTATTTGCTGAAAATAGATTCATTTCTGGAGACACGTTAGTAGTATATTGGCTTACAAATTGCTTTCACTATTGTAGAGAGAAAAAGAAACATCTTTGAACACCAAAATCAAATTGTCAGACATGCACTTTTTCTAAAGGATCAGTGATGACTTCTGTTTTCCTTTGATTATATAACTACCTTCCAACCCTTATGCAAAAGTATTAATACTCATTAGAAACAAAGTAGGTCTATTCATAAAGATCCGTTTGAAATTTTATCTCACTATGTTCTCAGGATACAGCTTTTAAATGCTTTTGCAAAAATAGGATAAGTTAAAAACAAAGACAGGACCTGGAAAAAGATCAATGACTTTTAGTCAGATATACCCTCATGATTCTGGTTAGCTTGGTTATTACCTTCAGTCTGGTTGCATGTAATGAGGCCATTGTCAGCATAGTTGTTGATCTATTCCATGTACTTATTTCAAGAAAACTAGGTTGTAATATATTGGGGCAACATGTCACAATATAACATTTAGCTGATACAAGCCATTTCTGATCATTTGGGTTAGAGGGACTAGTAGTGAATGGATTCTACAGTTCATGTCTTTGTAATTAGAAAACACTGATTTCACTGTGCTGAAGTGACTCCCTACAGATTGGTGTCCTGAATATCCTCAATTAAGTTAATTTCATAACTTTTTCTGATATCTTGTTTCTGCCTTGTCAGCCTGCTTTATAGTCTTCATATAGTTATGAAAATTTCCCTATTTTTTAATATACATTTTTCATATTAATACTTTACTTGATTACTTCCTGGTCTTCCCCATTGATTAATGGGACTGATTTATCTCTTATCTAATATTCATTTGTATTTTTGTGAATAATCATGTTCCCTCTTAGTATTTTCTTTTCCTGAAAGCTTCTCCACGGCTGAAGATGATCTCTCCTAAACTTTTCTGAATTCTAAAGCATTTTTCCAGCACATTTTAAAAAATTGAATGTAAGATTGGTGCTATCTCTAGTGACATAATTGTATCTTTAAAATGATGCTTTTATTAATACTGGCCAAAGTAGTGTTTGAATTTTTTCTAAGTCACAATAATGCAAATACAATGTACTAGCAGCTTTAATCTTCCCCTGATATGACTGGCTGGCTACTTTATTAGAGTTCAAATGCAGAGGCCTTTAATGCTTAACTCAAAGAATATAATACATCTAAAATCCCTTGGAGCTTGAACTTGTAGAAACTTGTCAAAAGTGCAAGCTATGAACGCTTGACTCTGCTGACCTAAGGAGAACTAAATGCACTGTTATAATGTGATAAAAATATAAGCAAAGGTAGGGAAATCTGCTGGTCACTGGATAGTGGGAAGGAGCTGGTAGCTGTTAAAAGGAAGGGAAACAGATGCAAGACTGAAAACCAGATCTAAGCTGGAGCTGGCAGTAAGTAAAGTCATTTCACTGAAGCTGTAATGGAGGACTGAAATGTTATAGACTCTTTTTTATAGATCTTTGACAGAATTACCTAATTTCATTGTAACCTGCAGAAGATAACATCACTTTTCTCACTGGAGAACAACTTCAGTAACTTATTCATGCTAATGAAGATGGAAATGAGCTATTGTATCTAATTTGTATGCAGTTTTCCTGTGTGTTGTCTAAAATGGATTCTCGTTTTATCACTGACAGCAGGAACTTACCCATCTCATAATTAGGATGGAATAAAACCACCTAATCCAGGTATGAAATGCTCATCTTTGAATATAATGTTTCCTCATTGCGCCAAGATTTTTCCAGTCTGATTTGTAGTACAGATTTCCTGCATAATACTGATTAGCATGAAATATGTTGCTCAGTAAATCTTCTAATTTGGGCTACTAGACCAAAACCATCTATTTCAAGGACTGTCAGTCCCACACCAGTGAAAGAAATCTCATTCGTTTATTTTTAAATTTTTAATTTTGAATTGGGAGGTGATATTTTAGTCAATTCTAGAATTTATTCTTGTTCCCAAGAACCAGATTCTTAAATAGGCTTGCAAGTGGTTCCTTATCCTGGCGAGACACCTTAATAAGGCTGGATTAGGTGATAATGATCTGTGGAGAAGCCTGATACAGAATTTCCTTCAAAAGACTTCAAAAGACAGTATCTTTTCCATCCTTGCCTCAGTCCTGCTATTACAGAATCAGAAGCTGATTTCCTATGCCTTAGTGATGCCTTGAAACAAAGGAAGCACCATACATTTTTCTAGTTGCACATATCTCTATCCCTTTCTTACTTCTTGCTAAAACAAATATTTTATTTTAAGCTGTTATCTAAGTGCTCCCTGTTCAAATTGTGTATTCACATTGATGGTCTTCTGTGATAAGTAAGATACTGTACAAATTTACAGTGTCATACACTAACCACAGCAGCATGCAGTAGCTCACATGACGGTAATTTAATATCCATGACTCACAGTCCACAGGACTAGGACTCCAGCCAGCTGGGATTTGTTCTAAGTGGTATGAAATGACAAACAGTGTACAAGATACAGTTCAGATACCAAACATGGTGGTCAAACATTTTAAAAAACATGGCTCTCCAACAAAAAAATAAATAATAATAATAATAAAAAATGCGACAGATTCACCCAACATCTACTGAATATCATTTTTCAAAATCTTAAGAGAAATAAAATGCCAAGATGAAGAACATAATACCTTGGCCTTTTTAGGAGGTCTTTGCACCCTCGCTGGAGTCTAGTTGTTTTCCTTCATTACCTTCGTTTTGTTTAATTTTTCCATTTGAGTTTTATGGTGGAATTTGGTGGCACCACTAATAGTGCTCATTCTTTCTGCCTGGTTTTTATATTTAAAACTGTAGCTTATTTTCTTTGGCTTGATAATCAGCTGGGATGTTGCATAGTTGCAAAGAGAGCAGGAGGGATTAGATGTTACTCTGTGATTCACCCAGTCCCCAAGGAGAGCTATATAAAGATCATTCTCTTCTCCTTGGCCCCAGGGAAGCTGGGGGGCAGATTATGAACTAGCAGAAAAGATGAAGGCTTAAAGAAAAACGTCACCATCTGCAAAGCGAATGCAAGGTTCCAAGTGCCTGCTCTCATCCTATTAAGAACTGGAAGGAGTGTGTGCCACTGCTCAGCTACTGCTAGTATAGACATAGGAAGACATTTTAAAGAAAAGCAGCTCCTTTTCCCATACTACTATTGCTCCTTTTATAGAAATTGCCCAGGGTTTCCTTTTCCAGGAAGAAAGAGATCATCAAAGCAAGACTAGAGACTTTGCTGTTTGCAAATGCCTTTTCTCCATAGCCTGGGAATTCTGCAATATGATTGCCATGTAAGGGCAGGTTATTTTCAGCCACTCCCTTCATTTATGTTCCTGCCAAACCCATGGCTTAAGCGGGGCTTCTGTGCTGGAGAGTTTTTGCACTGGCTGTCTGCCCAGGGGAGGATTGCATCAAGAGTAGACTCTGACAGAAATAGGTGGTTATGTGTGTAGACCTCTAAGTCTTGAAATACTAATATCACTGCTAGAGGTCACAGTTTATGCCTGCCAGTATTCCCCTCGTTTACTAAAGTCAGTTGACTCTCCTTTGCCAATGCTAGCTATTTTTGTAACTTTCTCACAATGGTGGAGATTTTCTCATTTCAGTCCTTACAAAAATGATACAACTTTGGATACTATTGCCTCTAGAGACTTCATTAAGAAGTTCAAACTCTGTGTTTTCATGTTAAAATTTCTTTTAGATCATTGGTTTACAAGTGAGAAGTTTTTTAGATTTGTTTGTATAAAATATTTAATTGTATTTTTACATGTTTTACCTAAGGTTTTAAAATTTTAAGGCTATTGTTTCGTCCTCTAGAAATTCTCTCGCATTTCCTAATCTTGCGGAAGTGAAAGTCTAAATTCTAGAAAAGAAAAACATTTGTTTCATTTTTTAAACCAATAGCAGCGTTTTTAGATTGCTTTTCAAAACACTTGTTATTATGGATTTAAAATCAAAAGTCTCATAGCCACGCCTTATTTTGTTCTTCCTTGTTTTTTTATGCAGGACTCGCTTATAACTTTCATCTAGGATGTAGAAGATATAGAATAAATTCTTACACTCTCTCTGATATTTTGATTCTGGAGCTATAAAACCTTTTCAAGAAGACTAGTATATTTCCATTGAAACTTTTGGTTTCTAGAAATGTGGATTTTGGTACAAATGCATGTTAAAAAGTTTCCAACCCAGTCTACTTGCAACACACTGCATTGTCTCCTTTGAGCTTTGAAAGGAGATCACTTTTGGTATGAACGTTGGATCTCAATGAAACATTACTTTTTATGTAGGAGGTGTTGAATGCATGAAGATGAGTCCACACCATGCTACCCACTGGATATTTTTGGACAGTTTGGGTTTTTGTCGGTAGTAACATGCAAGGAAGGAGGAGGCGAATCTATAAAAATATTTTCTCTATTAATATATGACATTGCTAAGCTCTTTTTGAAGATGTGGCTAACTGGCCTCAATTTCTTTTACAGTCTGACAGTCTAACTTATATTTATTCCAGATTACTGAACACTGACACAGTGGGTACCTAGAGGAGCACTTTAGTCACCTTTTGATAATAGCTATTCCTTTCTAGTGGTTGCTACTCAACATAGAGCTACTGACACATCATCTTGTGTCAGCTAGGGTCTGAAGACAACTGATGCATTCTGGTATAGGAATAAATTGATGAGATTGTAATTATTTCAATCAAAAAATGGATTACAAAGGTCAGAACAGATCAAGGCCTTTCTCAGAAGCATTAACTTAATTGCCTTAATGTTATATAGTCAGGAAAAAAAAAAGAGACAAGTAAGCTCAGATTTGGAACAAGGCATCTATCATTTCCTTCTACCTTGCTCTACACTTTATGGCTTCAGAAAGGAAAGCATTTGTACTGGCACTGTATTGACTGGAAACAATTTGCATATTGGTATTCTAAAACTTGCATTTTGCAGGGCTGATGATTGCTTCGTTACCCAGTCTCATTCTTCCTTCCATAGGCCTTTAGATAAAGGGCCTGAATCAAAGCATTTTGTTTATATCTTGTTCACAACACTGCCTCCCTTTCTCAGTGAAATAATTATTAGCTTAGCCTTCCTTCCTTCTCTGGTCTGCACTATTTCTTCCAGCCTGTCTGCTGATGTAAGACGAATACATGGAGATGCATAGCTCCAGCTCATATATACTATGATTTGTGCAACTTGATAGTTAAGTTGTGCTGGCTTTTGTGATCACAATCGTTTTAGTCTGGTTGTCTGACAGGATATAATGGATGTGATGATTTGAAGATCACGTCTGGATGGACTTGTTATTTTACAGCATTGGTGAAGACAGGACTGGAAGATGTTGTAAGTAGGTATTTAAGAGAGTACATATGAAATCTCAGTCAAGGTAGAGGATTTGTTTCAAAAAACAAAAAATCAAAAAAAAGGGGGGCCTTTAAATAGGAAGTATTGTATAGAAAGTCACCTTCTTATTTTCCGGTGACATACCCGTGCCATTTCTACAAGAATGCAGCATTGCAATTTGCTATCTTTCATGGCTTCTGCTTAGTAGATGGAGAAAAAAATCATATAGTTGGATGGATTTACCATCTCAACTATGGATGCCTCATTCTACTTTTTACCTCGAAGATCTTCAAGGAACATTGAAGGAGAAAGGATGGGAAAACCTGGAGAAAGCCTAGCAGCTGTAAAACATTATGATTTTTCACATCAAACTGATATAAAAGATCAGCTGGATTTTCATAAATGAATTTGCCGGTAGGGGAGAAGAAAGAAGAAAGTCCAAGCTCCAGAGAGCTGGGCTGAGGCTGGATGCAAGCTCAGTTCCCAATTAAACTCTAGCCACAGGGAAAACTGGGTGCCAGTGTGTGAGGGGAATGCTAGCAACAGTGCTGTCCGTGACTGCACTACAATTCCTGACCATTGGGAGGTGGGGGAAGCACAAAGAGCTTCAGCAGAATGCTTGCAAGTGAAAAGAAAGTTGTTGGCAGAGAGCTTCCTCTTTCTCCCTTTGTCATCCATGGTGATTTATGAACCTCTCTGCTGCCCTATCTTGGTCTTTTAGGTGAAAGAATCCAGTTAGCTTTTTCATAATGGCAGAAGTAATTAAAAAGGTGATCAACTTCAGAGAAACATAAACCACACACAAAACAGGCTGTCTCTTTAATGATATTCCCTACATACTTTACTGGCAGGGATTCTGCTAATCTAATACCTGTTAATTTTCTTTCTAACTAAGGCTATAGCCCACCAGAGGCTGTTTTATATTGAATATAGGTATGGTTAAAAGGCCTAATCCTTGATCAGGGAAAGATTCTGGAGCTATGGGCTGAGATTTTAGAAGAAGGGAATGAAAGACTGGTAGACATGATACACAGGACATAGGAAGATCAGTAGTTCTTTTGATCTTGGCTCAAAATTGCCATGCAAGATGCAAGGAGCTTATATTAATTTGAATAAAAGGTGCTTTTATAGAGAGAAATCTCAACGTAGCCATAAATGTATGAACATTCATTACAGCCATATTTTTTCATGATGTGGTATAAAAAATTCCAAGCCCTTTGAAAACGGTGAGCCAGAAAATTAGGGACACTATGGTATCAGCAGAATGGAATTATGAATACTTGAGTTTTTCCTCTTCAGCCAATATTGTCCCTCCAGCTCTGAAGTGAGGCAGAGAGAACACTGGGCTGTTTTTGGAAAGACCACTTCTGTAAAAGAAATGTATATGTACATCTTTCCTCTTTTGAGGTCAAATGTTAGTCTGAAATTTGTCAGTAAAATAGTTTTTGGTCAATTAATTAAGCTTTTGTTGATCCTGAGCATTCTTTTCCAAGTATTTTTCAATATTTTAAAAGGCAGGTGTTCTGCAGAATTCTGTCTGAGATGATGGCTGGATGGAGAAGCAGATACTTCATAAGTCTACTTCATGAATCTTCAGGGGAGATACAAGAGGCACACTGCCAAGCTCAAGATTCCCAAATACTGTGACTGGGTTCCTCCAGCCTGAGGCTTCCCAAAGCTATAAGTCTGAAAGTACTAGGAGGGAGAGGCTCTGAGAGCTACAAGTCTCCCCATCACAGGATAGGTTTTAGATTTAGATTTAGATTTAGATTTAGATTTAGATTTAAGAAGTCCTGGAATAGGCTTACAGGATCTGTGGCTGCACCACTTTCTTTATGACAAAGTTGTCACAGAACTGTGAATCACAGAAACTGCCAAGCACTTTTAGAAAGTGCCCTGCAAACATAGATTTGTTTTGGAGATTAGGAGATTAGCAAGTATTTGGTGGTGACTACACTTTTTTTTTTTTTTTTTTTTTTTAATTAGCCCATTCTTGGAGGCACTGGTGTGGCTTAATATGCATTACAACAAACTTTTGCTATTCTATTCTATTCTATTCTATTCTGTTGTGTTCTATTCTATTCTTCTATTGTTAGCTTCAATTACTATAACTGGTCACAATTCTCATCTGCAGTTCTTTAAGGGTAGTAACTTGCAGCTAGTTGAACAATAATGTGAATATCATAATTTTAGGAATCATGGCTGTACTGTGAAATCTCATTCCACCTAGAACATCCCCAGCCTTTACGGAATTAAAATAGGTCGCTGTCCTGTCAAGAAATAATCATTTCCCACAAATTTTCAGAGACTCACTGAAATATCATTTGTGAAAACCAATGAAGACATTCAGTCTTTAACCTCTTCTTGGACACACAGTTATTTGCTGCACAATATCTGCAGTTGATCCAGGTGATATAGAGGGATAGTATACAGGGATTTCACAATGGTTGTGCTGTTTAAAAGATCGTGCTGGGCTGGCTTGCAAAGCATGAGGAGCAAACTTCAGAGATTCACTTGAACATTTTCAAGAAAATCTGCAAGTATTATCACACTGGGAATGGCTGCTATGGGGAATTGGATGCAATGAAAAGATGGCTGGAAAGTTTCGTGAATTTTAAAGGAGCTCAGGGCCATCTCTCGCTGCATTGGAGGAAGCCAGTCAGAAGGAAACAAGGAGCTTACATTTTTGTTTTCTAAACTTCTAGCTATTCCTAATAATAGCCTCTTATATCACTGTAATTCAGTTCTAACAGATTGTCTCTCACAATCTCTCATAAGTTCTACACCTTCAGTTTTTTAATTTGCTGCCTTTTTTTCAAATAAGTAAGTTTTTGCATACTTAATTGCTTGCACAAGACTAAACAAACCTAAAGTAATCATCTGGAAATGTCAAAATATGTGTTTGGATGAATGCATGTGCTGAAGTATTTCATATAGTTTTGGGCACCACACTTCAGAAAAAATGTAGACCAGTTGCAGGTACTCCAGATATAAAAAAAGAATAACTAGAGAACTTGAAACTCTGACTAGCCGAAAAAAGAAAAAAGGAAAAAAAGAATTAGATTTGTTTAGCCTAAAGAAGAGAAGGAAGAGAACTCTGAACAAGGACAGGAGAAATATTCCTCAGGAACGCAAATGTATGCTGCAGGTAGGAACAGTCAGTTCTCAGAGCATCCAAAATGGAAGGGGCAATAAGTAATGGGCCTAAACCACAATAAAGGTCCCAAATCAAGAGAGAAAATGTTAAAGGTCATTCCAATACTGAACACTGAAAGCCTGGAAAGCTGCTAGACCTCCATCATTAAAAAAGACATTTCCCATTGTTTTGACAAGTATCTCTGAGGAATGGCTGGATGTGGGTTAAAAGGAGGAACTATGTTATTTTTTGAGACCATTTCCAGACATATTTCCTACAATATGCTTCACAAAAGGGGGACAGGAGAGGACTATTGGAGTTTGGAGATGAAGCATGAAGAAATATTCAAAGATGATATATCCCATGATTCACGGCCAGACACCGTGAAAATTGTAAGAAAAATCAGAGAATTACTTGTATCTTCCATAATCCATAAATATTTCAAAAATTGCTGGACACTCTTCTGTTCTGTCAAATATGATGAAACAATGCTCTCATTCTTTTCTCTATCTTTTCTCTGTTATTGACAGAGCAATAGAATAAAAATATAATCGTTTGCACTTTGTAATGGTTTTAGACATCAAAATTCAGGTATTCTCGACTTTACATTGGACTGACTGTCTGATGTTGTGCAAGTCTCTAAACCTTTGTAATAATCCTTTTTATGAACTTTTTATGAATGTTACTACTCTTTTACTTCACAGATGAGCCATAAGCTAATTTTTCAATGTCTGTAAAACAGCTTGATCTTCGTATTTCATGGAAATACAACATGATGGTATCTTATTTATTATTATTTATATATATATATCTCCTCAGAAAACACACTTTTCTATTCGTACAGAGCTTTTACAATCTGCCTGTGAAAGTGAATCAAAGCATGATTATCGTGTGATTGACATTTTTTCTTTTTAGCTTGGATTCCTAAGGAATGAGAGTCATGCAATTTTGTTCTCTGTTTCTTTCCCTTTCTTTGTGTGTGCGTATGTCTTTTGTATGTGTTGGCCAGTTTCAGTGAGATCTAACAGAGGGCCAGAGATCTTAAACATATTGTGTTCCTAGATATTCCGTGAAATTAGGCGCAGAGTAGAAAAGAGTGATCCTCTTAATCCTCATGAAGAGAAAATATCTGCTTATTATCTGTCAGAGAAACCACATGGAAAAGAGCTGTTATGAAAGCCCAACCACAGGAAATGCTTCATTCAGAGCTTATGGCTGACTATACAATGGAGATTTTACTCTGCAACTGTTTTTTTTTCCTGTGTAGATTCTCTGGTTTTTAATAATGGGATTAAGAAGTTGAAAAGTTAGTTACCACAAGCCCAAAAGCCATTCAAAATTAGACAGCATTAGTTCCAGTGCTCATCCAGCTATTTGTTTTCTTGTAAATAAATTCAATTAAAAAAGTCATGATCAGAATCCTAAGGATGAATTCAAAAACAACGAAAGTTGAAAAATTCAAAGGTAAGGCTCTGTGCTCTATCATAGAAATCATGTATTATGAAAACACTGTATTAAGACATTACTTCGTGCTAACTTTTACAGTTTTTAAATCCAGTGCAATACAAAGTCTTTAATTTTCCTTTTAGTTCCCCTTAAGAATTTGTTTGCTACTGACTTTTCTGGGTGTGAGGAAAGCAAATGTCATGTCAGCTGCCTGCCTCTTCTCTTGGGCATGGTCGCTGCACAGTGCCTCTAACCATTATTTGTTTAGTTTTTAAATGTTCTGGGGCAAAACTATGGGACAGGGAATGGCTGAGCCTACCTAGCACTCCTATGGTATTAGCCCTGATGAAACATCTGGGCTTCATTAGTTCTTTGGTATTCCTTGACTCAAGTCAAAGTTCCTTGGCACTTTTTCACCTCTTCTAACATATAACTCCAAGAGAAATTGTGTCAGGCCTTAATAATAGGCCTTAATTGCCCTGACTAACCTCACCTGGGACCTCCAAACACACCCACTGCCCATGATCCCAGTGGGTCCATTTCAGCTCAGTCCCTGCCCAAACTGTGTTGCAGTCATGCCTGTCTCCAGCTCCAGCTGTGTTGCAATCATGCCTGGCCATGGACCCTGTCAATCAAGTTCCTAACTTGTGGGTTGAGTTTCCAGCTCGATGTTGGACCTATCTCATCACATGGGCCTGTCAAGTTATTACTTGACTGTTTCTGATCCTGATTATCAATATCAGACCTGACCCTGACTTGCTGGCTTGCATTCCCAGCTTGACCACAGACCTGCTTTGTCACCACAAACTGGTGATCTGGACTCTTGGCTGAAGCAGGGTGATATTTCCTGCCTCTGCTCTGACAGTCATGTTACCATACTCAGCTAGCCTACCCACTATCCAGCCCTTGCTATTCTCTGACAAATTGGAGGTTATGTCAAAGAGTAAAGATCAGATTGGACAACCAAGGAATTCTCTGTGTTTGAGTAAAGAATGAGGCAGGCTACTTGGGATCCCAGGAGACCTCACACCTCAGAGGTGCAAGGCTACAGATCCTGTTTAAAGGGTAGAGGGCCTTCAATTACCTGACCTTCCTCCATCTCTCTTAGAGAGGAAGATTAGTCCATGACAACTCCTAAAATACAGGGAGCAAAGTATCATAATTTTGACCATACATGAACTGAAATCTACCTTTCTCGCTAATTCTTGCACATTCAGAAGGCTATAACCAACCATTTACATGCATACGTCAGCATTTGCATTTGTGATATGAACACCTGTATGCAAGATGTGCCACTATGGCATAGCTTGCCCTTGTTAGTCACTTCCCCAAGGAAAGAAAATATCCTTGTGACATGGGATAGTGGGACTTGGATTCCTTGACTTTCAGTTCCAAGTAGAAGAAGGGAGAATGGGAAGGAGAGCTGGGTATTGTTGTCTATTTTCCTGTGCACAGCATACATTTCTGCATGGATTTCCAGCAGCAGTCATTGATGATCGCATCAGTAGTAATATCCCTTGATGCTTGCAGTCTCTCTTAAGGAGGCCAGGGACTGGAGTGTTGTGTGGAAACAGAGCTGAAAGGGAGAGGCAATACCAGTGACAGGTGTGTACAGAGCAGAACCATGTTCTGGGCAGAAACAAAGTTCCACCCAGCTCACCTTCTCTTCTCTGAGAGGTGCCAACAGGAGGTGCCCATGGAAAGATTTCTAAAGCAATTCCTCCCTTGTGACATACTTTCTCCATATTTCTCAGCAGTTTCTGAGTTAGAGATTTCTGGTCAAGAATCTAAACAGTTATTTTAAAGACTGTCAGTGGATCTAACCTTCATCAATATGTTCATGGTCTTTCAGAAATGTTTATATATTAGGCCTACCTAGTAGTGGGTGGCATTGAGATGCATAATTTAATTGTGCATTGTGTGAACTCCACCCTCTATTTTTCATGCTGTGCAAGGCCTCCCTTCTAGAGAACTAGCTACACTTGCCATTGCATGATCAGAAAAATATGGTTATAATACCACATCTCCAATGTTACTTACTCCTCCCACCACCTAAAGCTTCTTAATTTTTGTGAGGTTTTTGCTAGTAAAGTTTGGGTTTTCCATTTTGCTGTGGTTGTGGTTATTCCACAGAAAGGTACGATAGAACATTTTCAGCTAAGTATGTATTTTCAGTTGAGCATAATTTCTTTTGTAGGGTGGAAAATAGGTAATAGATTACCTGGTGCCCTAGTTTATTTGTTTCTGGAACAAGGCTAGTAGTCTCTCATGCAGATAGAGTACAAATCATTTGTTCTTCTGTGTTGTTAGCTACATCTCATATGTTTATACAGAGTAGGCAGAGGGCTAGCTTTCTTGCTGATACTTTGCTATGAATTTCCCAATCTAGGAATTCTAATTCCTTTGGTTTTCCCAGCCAAATATCACTGCAGATTGTCTATGACTTTCAATGCTGCTGTGGACAAAAGCAAATCCAGATCAATTATTTTTCATTTGAGCTAGTTGGAGTCCAATCATCCACTGACACATCGACAGGTATCAGATGTATGGGTAGATATATGGCATTGGTTTATTTAGATATAAGTTCTGTAAGAATTGCATTGACAAAGTCATGGGAATTGCTGGCAACAGAATTAAGGCCTTTGTGAATAGGCAGGGCAATGGATCTCTGGAATTCTTCTAATGTTTCAAGATAATACAACTCAACAAGTGATATCGTTCTTGATGTGTGACTGAACAAGTTTTAGAGCGCATCCTTACTGGTATCTACAGAGATGGAGGATGAAGTTTTCCTTCTAACAGCCATTGGTGAACTTCCAGCTATCAGTCTGGAGTCAATGCTGCACTAAGTTTTGTTTACCTGGAAGCTGAGATCCTAGAAGCAAAACAAAAATTTGTCAGTTCCTTGGACTCCTATACTGGGGCTTAATGAAATATTCTTTTATTGGTAGAGAGTTCTGGTCACTAAAGTACCACTGATTTTGCTTATCTGTGGTCTACTGTCTGATTTTTCTCCTTTTAATTTGCCAGCTGTTTGTTTAACTGTACATAATTTGGTTAAAAACTTTTCTGGCAAAAAAAAAAAAAAAAAAAAAAGAATTAATAAGGATTTCAGAACTATTTCAGACAAATAAACATCTGCCTCAATCATAATCTTCATTTTAAAGTCTTGAAAGTAAATGTATAAAATAGAGAGAAAGATGAGGAAAACAGTAAAAAAAATTAGTCTTTTTGTTAACTCTAAAGAATGGTTCTAATGTAATTCTTTTCCTTTGTATAGCAGTTTCCCTCAGCTTTGGAAGATGGCTGAACTGAGGATATTTCTTGTCAATTAAAAGATGTTTTTGAGTTGAATTTGATCAGCACTTAGAATTCCACCTTAAATTCTCAAAAGATGGCACTTGCTTAAGGTTCTGAAGATGGGAATATGATCTGCTAAAAATCAGACAAGTGAGCAGAAACAAACTATGACTTCTGCCCCTGGGGTAATGGAGATGGAGATGAATCCTGACAAGCACACACATGACAAGACCTAGGCAGAGCAAGAACGGGTGACTCACAAATTGTAGTGGCACGTTCTCTCCAAGGGCCTTGGTGTGCAGTAATGCCTGAACGATCTTAACCAGGATCACATGATGCATATACTGGTTGGCTGACTGTTGAGCCATATAATAAAACCCCAACAAATTAAGTATAAAACAGCCTCTGGTGGGCTATAGCCTTAGTTAGAAAGAAAATTAACAGGTATTAGATTAGCAGAATCCCTGCCAGTAAAGTATGTAGGGAATATCATTAAAGAGACAGCCTGTTTTGTGTGTGGTTTATGTTTCTCTGAAGTTGATCACCTTTTTAATTACTTCTGCCATTATGAAAAAGCTAACTGGATTCTTTCACCTAAAAGACCAAGATAGGGCAGCAGAGAGGTTCATAAATCACCATGGATGACAAAGGGAGAAAGAGGAAGCTCTCTGCCAACAACTTTCTTTTCACTTGCAAGCATTCTGCTGAAGCTCTTTGTGCTTCCCCCACCTCCCAATGGTCAGGAATTGTAGTGCAGTCACGGACAGCACTGTTGCTAGCATTCCCCTCACACACTGGCACCCAGTTTTCCCTGTGGCTAGAGTTTAATTGGGAACTGAGCTTGCATCCAGCCTCAGCCCAGCTCTCTGGAGCTTGGACTTTCTTCTTTCTTCTCCCCTACCGGCAAATTCATTTATGAAAATCCAGCTGATCTTTTATATCAGTTTGATGTGAAAAATCATAATGTTTTACAGCTGCCAGACTGGGCTGCTTTTGCCTGCCTTTCCTTGCTTTTCAGGTTGTTGCCTGTTACTTTGCTCTGATCCTTCTTTTCTCTTCCCAGTCACTTTCTTTCCTTTTCTTTCTGCTCTCTTTAATCTTTTTTTTTCCTCACCTTATGTCCTTTCAGTTTGTCTCAGCTGAAGTGTTCCACCTAGAAAAATGACTTCCATTGCTTTATGCTCATCTTGCCAAAGAGATCATAGTCTCTGAATACGGTCTGAATAAATGCAATCCCAGACACACTGATGTTGCATACAAATTTCTATTGAAGCTCAAATCTTGGCAAGTCCTCAGAGCAAAACAAAAGGTAGTAGCAGTGGGTAAAATCATAGTTTGCCTCATATTTGAGTTAATAAGTGACCTTCTTCAAGGCCATCTTCCTTAGATTCTGCATTTGCTCAACAGACACAAGAACTGCATCTGGAAAGTCTACTACAATGGATTCTAGCTGGAGCAGGCCCGCTCTCTCACATCTACAAGCCTACTGTTAATCTATATTCCTGTTAGCTCTCTTTCTTTGGTAAAATGAAGGGCACCCAGGTGCAGATCTATAAGTAGGTGGCTTCTTGTCTCCCACACACCTGCTACAATGGAGCTGTGCCTGCACAGTACAGATGTCCTGTCCTGGATGCAGTGGACTCACTGCACTAACAGTGTAGAGTTTTTCTGTTCACATGCAGTAGCAATCTGATCATGATTTATGATCAAATTAATATTAGGTCTTTGACTTTCAAAGTCTGTAATGTTTGCCCAGGTCCTTGCCCAGAACAAGGTCTGGGCAGTGGTGTTCAGAAAAGGGGCATTTTTCACTGTGTGCTTATAAATGTCCTTTGAGAAACTCAGGTACAGATTTTAGTTATCTATCTAAACAGCTAGAAGCAGCAGTTGGTTCCCAGGTGTCCAGGTAGTGTAATACACAGAAAGTGTTACTATAAGTGTTGTTGCAAGACATAATTATGCATCCCAGTCAGAGTAGTTACATTATGCCAACAAATAGTGCTCCTGTTCAGGGGCTAAAAACATTCCTCACTTTCTCTTCTTAGGTGTGCTCTGTGCTGGTCGCTGTTTTGTATTTCCTTCCTGCTAGACGGGACTACATTTCATGAATGATCAAGACGCCTTCAGCTGAAAGGAATGTGTGTCCTTCAAAGGCCACTATCATGGTATGAGTTGGCTGACTGTATTCTGGCTGGCTCTGTAGATAGCCACTGAAGACAATTTTGACAAGAATTTAGGTAGCTGAGTTGTTGCCACCTGTATTTTATAGGTAGTGTGGTTTATTTTGATGTAGAAGGGGCCGCATGACATTTGTTTTTCTTCAGATACATTTTCCACAATGAAGACTACATTTTAACTGTGTCTCAGCCAGGAAATGCATTAGAGAATTCCTTGATCTGTGTATATTCGTAGTCCAAAGTTAATGCTGCATTTGCATTTCATGGAATTAAAATACTAGATAGGGTCAAATGTGAAAATGATTTTATCAGATATGATAGTATCTGTCCATCTCTTTGTTTCCTTTTCCCCAGAGTGCACATGTGTACACACACACACACACTCTGTTTGTCACAATTCAGTACAGCTGGTAATTTTCAGTTCACCAGAAGCTCAGAATAGCAGAGAAATTGTTCAGTCAAGCTTGATGTGGAGAACAGTGTTTGCACACACGCCTCGCTCTTTCGAGTGGGAAGCTAATAAGAGAGGTTTGGAAAAGGAATGTTAAAGAGAAGAAAGCCAACATTTACCTGTTCCTTTTAATAATTATTGGTGATATACAGATGCAGGTCTGCCGTGTCTTGGCTGAGCTATGAAGCAAGAATGTAGGTGCTGTATTGCTTTACCTGGAAAGCAACAGAGTAGGTAGCATTTCACTGTTGCAACTCTTCTGCTTAATGGGCAATACCAGCAGAAAAAGCTTGAGAGGTCTTTCCTGAGAAATATTTATTTCCCTCTTTCTGAACCTAAAAGACTGTAAAACCAAACATCTCCCTCAGTACTCTGAACAGGCAGAGTCTACACACACTACAAGAGAAATGCTTGTTAGCTTGAGAAACACAGAAAAACGAGATAAATATATACTGAGGATAAAATGATTCTCTTCCACCTGTCCATCTATCAGACTGTGCCTACCATTGTGCAGGATCTTTTGACCCTATCATCTCAGTCATCCGTTAAGTACTATTGCTCTCTATGTTGTAGCTATCAGCCAAAGGTCTCTTTAAAGCAACATATACAGTGTCAGAAAAGCTCTGCCAAGAGTCACTAATAGATTCGGCTATATTAAGAAAACAAGTTGGAGTTATGCAGATACTCAAATACAAGTACACCTGATTTTCTCCTTTCTTTCTCTCAGGATCAAAACATTTCCTCAGATGTACACCTGAACTGAATAATCAGCTCTGCAGTATTCAGTTGCTAAACAACTATTGACATTGAGTTCCTGGTAATGTTAGTACTAATGGTGAAGGAGGAGTAATTGAAATCTTGATGGGACTAAAAAAGAGGGACACTTCCATGCATAGGGAGCCATGTCCCAAATGCACATCCCCAGCTACATGCATAAACGCGTTGGAGGTCCCCCAACCAGAGTTGAGTTTTACTGAATACTCTCTCTCTATGACTCTCCCCTTCCCCCTTCCTACCCAGTTTAAAGCCCTTCTTAACAGGCTGGCCAACCTGTTAGCAAAGACACACATGCCTCACTTGGTGAGGTGAATCCCATCTCTCCCCATTAGTTGCTGATCTTCAAACATTGTCCCATGATCACAGAAACCAAAACCCTGTAGCCAACACCAGCAGCAAAGCCAGTTGTTAATTTGGAAAATTTGTCTATTCCTCCTCCCATCCCTCACCCTAATCTGCAGGACCAATGAGAAGACCACCTAGGCTCCCAGACCCTTGACCACCATGCCCACAGCCCTGAAGTCTTGCTTGATTGTTTCCAGCTTACTCTTGATATCATTACCACCCACATGAAAAAGCAGCAGAGCACACACTGATGAGTGGACAAGCCTTCGCAGCCTTTCAGTGACCTTTCGTATCTGCACCCCCGGCAGGCAGCAAACCTCCCTAGAGGAGGGGTCAGGTCAGCAGATAGGCGCCTCTGCCCTTCGCAGCATGGAGTCATCCACTGCAACCACTTGTCACCTCTTCTGGATGGTCACGCAAGGTACAGGGTCTGAGGGCCCAGTTGCTTCCCTTGAGGTCAGGTCTAGGTCACCCTAATCCTGGAGTGTATTAAACTGGTTCTTCAACTGTAAGTCCAAGTCTATGGGTGGAGTAGGGGCCTTTCTTCTTCTCTGAGAAGCAACTAGTTTCCAGCCTTCTTCTCCAGTGCTGTGCTGTACTATTTCACTCTGCACAGAGCCTTCCAGCAACTCCCCTGCTGCAGGGGATTGGGACTTCTGAAGCAGTACAGTCTCCAAGAACACCCTGTCTATCTCCTGCTCACTTTCTCAGATGCTTCACAGTCTACTGACTTCATCCTGCAACTCCTTGACTTGACAACACAGATCATCAACAGCAGCACACCACTTGCAGGAGAGCTGACCATCAGTCTAGGCCTTCTGGAAAGGCTCCAAGCACTCCCTGCAGCCTGAGACCTGTAGGGCAGCATCTGCTGTCAAAGGCTGTCTGGGTTGAAGCTTCTGACACAGCTGATGCCGCAATTCCAGCAGCTACAGGCAAATATGCTTTGTGGCAAGTTATAACCGTTGTGAAAGTGGGCACTACTAGGGCTGGAAAAAAAGAAAGATGTCCTCTTGCACCTAACTGTACTCTTCCTGCACAAACTGCTGCATCTATTCACTATGCTCCAGGCCTGGCTCTTATATAGACCTCTCCCTACTACTGACTCACAGGGTACTTGACCCACTCTAATCAAGAGCCACCTGGATCAAAAGCCCCAACTCCCTCTAATCAGGGGCAACCTAGACAGCTTGTTAGCAGTAGCTACTCCCAGCTAGAGTGGGAGCTTTTCCCAGAAAAGCTTAAGGCCTCCTGAACATGATCCTTGCCATTTATAGCCAGCCTTTCTAGGTGACTGTTTTACAAATAATTTAAAACAGAATAAAGCTTTTAAATGAGGAAAATATTAAATATTGAATTAAAAATACAGCAAATAAAAATAATTCTGTTTGTGAACAAATACTTTGTTCAAGAAATTAAGTGCCAACTAATTAAATACCACTTAGAAGACCTCAGAAAAAGAGGAATAGATAGGCAAAAGTAGTCCTATAAGAGACTCTTTGGACTACTGTAAATTTGGCAGGGGGGATAGATTTTTTTAGATGGTTTTGAGTGTAGTAACAGCTACCCAACTGCTGCACAGATATGTATCAATGCTGTTCTATTCTCCTCCTAATACTATTAATGAGTAATCAACATCACCAAGGAACGTTGATAACATTGAACCATTGGGAGCTGTCTCAAGTAGTGCCAGTGCATTCATTTGGACAAAAATGTGAGTGCGATGTTAGTCCATTCTGCAGATGCAGACAGGAAAATAGGAGCAAGGGTTGACTAGTTGTCTAGAACAATGTACAGCATTGTAAAGCTCTCTGTAAAGAGCAGTGCTTTGAAGTAGCAATAGGAAGATGGTACTTCCTTGAGGAAACTGCCACTAAAATCCTACCCAGTCTCTCCACACTAAACAGTTTGGCATTAGGAAAGATTCAGAAAAGAGACACAAGTCTGTAAAACCTCTGTGAGTGATGCTATATGCTATTTAATCTCTATAAAAAGGAGCTTAAAAGACAACTCATTCATGGCATACAAGAGACATCTTGAACACTGAAGAAAATGATAGAAATTAAATTTATAGAAAGTAAATATAAATAAAATCAAGAAATGATGTGCCTGCTTTTATGGTGTGGTTGGTTAACCCCTGGAAACTATTTACCTAGACAAGAACCTGTGTCCTGTTACTTGAAATCTGTAAGCTGGTAGTGGGTATGTTACAAACACTGTATTCCATCTCCACTAGGACTAATGCAATTGCAAGCATTTTCAGCCTTTGGCCCAGAAGTGCTGGGAATCAAGAGAGCTCAAAGACCTATTTAGAGGGTAGAAAAGTATTTGTAGAAAACTATTCTGAAAAACACATAATTGAAAATATTATTCATGGACCAGAGCAAGCAGATTTTTCGAGGTGAAGTTAGTTCTTCTATAGTTTATTACTTATGTCCATCTGCTTTGATTCTTCTTTCCTTTCCAATCACCCCTTCTTTCCTTCTCTTCCTCTTTTCCTCCCTCCCTCCCTTTCCTTCTTCCTTCTCTTCCAGACTTTTGACATTAGCACAAATGAAAGCAAGATTGTAGTTATATTTTATATTCATAAGAAAATTTATGTAACAGAAAGAAAAAGACAGCTATTCTTTAGTTTAATTCATTAAAAAAAAACATAAAAGAAAAGATGCATGACAGCACAGTCATATTCATTGCATTTTGGAAGTAAAAATGACTGATATCCAAATCATAAGGAAGCAGCTATGGGCTTGAGATCTACAAAGGTAAAAAAGGTATGCTCAAACCTAGATGTCTCAGCAAGCTAACATGATTATAGCATGACTGTTTCTATAGTTAATGGCACCCCAAGGTGACTCCTTGCTCTACTTCAAATGGCCGGATCCCACCTTCAGGACTGGATCAGTTGGAAACAACTTTGATACAAGGCTGTGGAGAGCCTTGAATTCACGTCTCTAGACCACTGTAACTGCTCTGCTGTTTAACTTAAAACCTGTGTATAGAATCCATTAGTGTATAAGAAGCCCCTTTACCCTTTCAGCTGATGGTTGGTACACCTACTGCCCTCCTTCCCACCAACACAATGCTGCAGCCTCCAAGTTTCCTCCAGGAAAATGTTTCCCCGAAGAGGCAGAAAAGTCAGTCAGTTATCAGTAGCAGGAAGATAGCTTGTTTTCATAACCTCTATACCACAAAAAGAACAAAGAGAGGAGATCTGACCCACAGAGTTCAGAGAGACAGTTTAATGTACCAGCCTAAGTATGCTTTTCCTCAGGCATTCAGATATATTAATATATTTTTATGACATGTAAGCTATAAATGCAGTGGATAAACCTTTGGCAATGGGAGCTTCTGTAGCTTCCATCTGGACTTCTGTCTCCATTGCTGCTGAAATAAAGTAATATGTAGTACAGTGATTCAGTATAAAAATGACTTAAAAACTTTTTCATGTGTCTCATGATTAAGAAATCGCCAAATCACAGAATAACTAGGGCTGGATAGGACCTCTGGAGATAGTTAACTCTCAGCTCAAGCAGGGATGGCTAGAGTAGGCTGCCCACAACTGTGTCCATCTCCGAAGATGGAGACTCCACAACTTCTCTGGGCAACCTGTTCCAGCACTCAGTCACCCTCACAGTAAAAAAGTGTTTTCTGACGTTAAGACAGAATAATTTGACAAAACCAAATAAAGACAGTTTCTAGAGAGACCAATGTATTGACCTGCTTACATCCATTGGAGTGACAATAATATTTGATCGTGCTTTGTCCAGCCTCTCACTGAAAAAAAAATATACGGCATTCACATCATTTCTCTTCATTGCGTTCTTACAGCTAATTTCCATCTTTCCTGTTTTACGGTCCCTAGCATTGTTTGCTTGTTTTATTTAGTAGTTTTATTTAGTTATTTTTTTTTATTTGCATTAAAATGGACTTCAACATTATTAAAGAGTAGTGTTTAGCAACAAGGGGTTTGGATATCATAAAAAACTCCAAAAGCTCAAACGGTTATAATATCTAGAAGTGAGATGAGGGAAGCACTGCTATGCTGTAAATGAAGTTAACTAGCAATCTTCTACAAACTTCACTGTGAATATTGCAAGACTCTTCAGGACAAAAATTCTTCCTAAGACTTTGCAGTTCTTCAGAGATTTTGTTAAATTTTCCATCTTCAGATTTTTAAAAGTTAATTACATATATAATCAGTTTCTGCAGGTTTTACTGAATACTACTGTTGGTTACTACTGTAGTATTTCTGGTTTTATGCAATTAATGTCATATAATGTGTTAACAAATGCTATAATATTTCCATTGTATATTTTTAAAGAAATGAACACATTTAACTTACTTGCTATCAGTGTAAATTTTGATCATTCCCTTATTTGGTTATAAAGCAAATACAGAAATGAAAAGATGAATCTCCATATTCTCACACTGTACAAGCAACATTAATTAGTTCAACATGAAAAGCTATATGAAGTACCTGAGTAAGTCAATCTAGTATTACTCTGTTTATGAGTCCAAAATATAGACTGACAGAGCACAAATGTGAAATGCATTTCAATCAGTTTAGTCAAACAGAGTAAATGTAAAGAAAAGAGGCAAGATGTTTTCAGTGAATATTTGACTTGCCTTGCAAAATATTGTTCTGTGCAGAGATTTCTCTTAGGAGGATACCCTCTCTGATCTGCATTTCATTTCCAAACAAATGAAAATTATATTTTTGATCGGGTGAGAGGTAATCTGTAATAGGAATAGATACAGGAAAGATAATACTTGAAAGTCATTGTCCATACAGAAAATTAACATGTCAAGTCAGATCCTTTAAGGAAATTAGACCCTTCAGCCTGACTTTTGTCTGCATTATATAAAATCTTGCTTTCTTTGAGTGAGATTTTGGCTGATCCTTGCACAGATGCAGAAGATGGGAACTATAGAGGACCAGGCTAGAACAGCACTGTGGAGCTCAGTCTGCACTAAGTGTTCTCTAATGCCCAAGAATACTTAGGCGGGAGAGAGGTATGGTGGCCGAACCATACACAATCAGTAAGGTTGGAAGGGACCTCTGGAGATCCAACCTCCCAAAGATTTCCTCGTGCTGGTTCAACTGGGGCTTGAATGCAGGACCTTCTGCATGTAAAGCAGATGTGATAACCAGTACACTAAAACCCTCCCCCAATGGGATTATATAGCAGAGAGGTGTGGCCACAGAGCTGAGTGAACTTTGTGCCTTTTTAAGGACAGTGGAGGGCATTGCCACAGATTGCTACAAGGGTACTTCAAGAGGGATACACCAGTAGGGACCATTCAGGATTTTTCTTGGGAGTTCCCAATGCTGCATTAATTCTCTGCCTCCTAGCTCTCCCCTATCACTGTCCAACAGTCTTGGTGATAAGCAAAGCAGGATTCAGGTTTCTGCTGATTTCTGAAAATCTCTCTCCAGACCAAATCTCTCTTCAAACATTTTCCAATGTTTGATCTAATCCTATCATCCCAGATCCGAGTTCACTCAACAAGCAGGATAATGTTAATTACGTGGTTGAACCATAATGCATAGATCTGAGTTGCCTTTAAGACTACTTCTCTGCCAATGGATAATGTGAAAGTATTAAAGGCTTTAAATCTGTCTGTTACTCAGTTTGAAAACTACAAACTGACCAGGATTTAAATTCTATACGTGTGAATGTGTAGACGAAAGCACACCACAAATTACAAAAAGAGCTTTTAACTTTTGTTTCTTAAGTGATAATAAGGCTGTGGTGACCAGGATTTAGATTACGGCTTTAAAAGCCCATTTGTCATAGTGGTATTTATTTGAATGTCTTATTTTATTTTCTAGAATCTCAACTTTTGCTATGTAAAAACTCACCACTGTTTAACTGCTGGGGTGAAATAAATCTCAGAAAAGTGAACCAAGTACATCCAGATATGGAGAGATCTGTGAAAATCCTTAATCAATTCCTAAATTAGCTGCTTCATCCACCTCCATAAAGTGTTGAATGTTACAGCCAGTGATGAAGACTGGATTGTTAGTGTTGTTTCATGCCTTTCCTGAGAGAGAAAAAGAGCAGGAAACCCACATTTTTTTCTTAGATTTTAGTCCCATTGATGGTTGGCACTTGAAAAAAATTATCATTTGCTGTACTCCCTACCCCCTCTTGCTCCCTTCCCCTCCCCAAAGCATGACTGAGTCATATTTGGAGCTCAGCAGATTCTGTTGACACACTGCAAGTGTGCCAGAGGAGAGTCAAGCTCTGGAAATACAGTGAACCTAGTCATATTTTCAGTATCTGCACACTTTGATCTGAGCAGAGTCAGTTTTAGCAATTCATCTGCAGGGCATGATTTTCAGACTGCGCTCCAAAGACGTTTTTTCCAAATTGATCCCTGCTGATGGGTGAACCATAATAGGCTCACAAATCTGGAGAGCTCTCCATACAGTTCAGGTTTTTTCCCAGATCTCTTGGGACTGCAAAACCACGCTGAAGTATTATCAGTTCTCTTATGTGATTGTGAATGCTCCCTACTTCAAACTTTGCTGAAATGAGTTTAGAGCTACATGAAAAGAGTATTTAGTTGCCGTTCAGCAAATTAAAGAAGTTTGTGCCTTATTCCAGCTCTGGAGAAGCACCTGTATCAGTGCAGTATTATTTGAACTGGTTTGCCTTTTTGTTTTATAACTAACAAACTTGGATAATCAGAATGATCTGAAGTGTTTTATTTTGATATTTACAGCATTTTCACCTCAGTATTTTACTTAAACCTTCCTGTTTTTCATGAATATATGTTGTTTAGTCCTTGACTAAGACATCTCACAATGTGAAAGTTGAGTATTTTGCTGCTACAGACTTAGATCTTCAGAAGAGCCTAATCAAAACCAGACTTCTTCATTAATTGGAAAAGAAATGAATGTTTTGCACTATACACTAGCTAGTTAGCGCTATCATAAGCAACTCCCTATTAATCACGTACCATTTTTTGCAGCTGTGTACAGTAACTGACCTGCCAGGATACACTATAACTGAGGCAATTAAGGATCTTTTGTATTTTTATGTAATTACCACTTCTGAGCCAGGCTGCTAAATACTTGGGACATTTGGGAGTTTAATTTCAAGGTCATTATATTTTTGATCCTCTCATTTCCTAGGAAACCTGTCTGCAGACTTGCCTCAAGCATCCCAGATACTGTACATTGAAGTATGGCAAGTTAATTTAATTCTGCCTCCTCCCACTCAGTAGATGTCTGTCCATTTTCCCAATGTATAATACCTAGTGTATTTTTAAATTGTAAACTATTCCCTATTCCTGCTTTTAATGATGCAAACAATGGAAAGACCAAACAAGCTAAAGGAGCTAACACATTTATCTCCACATTCTGCCATCTGTTTGAAACTGCTGATGTAATTCCAGTTTTAAATTACATTAGATCCTGCCTTCTGGACCCCTTTCCCTATTTACTTATTTTTTATTTAAGGCTTTAGAGAAAGCAGTGCCTTCAGGTTGTTGACTACTTAATAAGAAGCTGTGTCTTTGATTGTTTTCGGTCTGGACTTAAATGTAAGTTTTCTGGATAAAGAGGTAGAATGCTAGTAATACTTTTATTTCCAGATGATGATACTTATTCTTCATGTAGAATTTGATGAGATCTGTTTTCAGCAATAATGTTAGCAATGAGCAGATTTGTTTATACTGAAGAAATGACAGAGATTAAAGGTTGTGTTCTTGCATACTATATTGTCTAATGATGGAATTTCCAATTTTATCTCTCAGTTTATGCTTCAGAATTAATTTAATTTCTTTTGTGTAACCTTTCCCCCTTATTTTATTAGTTGTTAACCTCTCCCCTTTATTTTACTGGTTGAATTAACAACTTGATATTTATTTTTCTCAGCACTTCCTTTTGAGTCTACAGTAGTAATTCTCCATTCTCTTTCCTCTTGGTGTCTTGTGGCCGGAAACATTTCTTTGTCTGCATCTGATACTAATGTTGATCTTTTAAAGATTTGCTCAAAGGGATATTAGTTAAGGTCTGTCTCCAGTAAATCTATCAAACTCATAGACTGATTTTTGCACAGTCACATTAAAGTGTTTGGATTTTGGATTGAAATAGTTGATTTTCTCATTCACTATTTGAGTTAAAATATAGAAAATTTAAGTAAAATTTAATTAATGAAATACAGAAATTGTAATTTATACAAAACTCCAGACCTCCTCCTGAGCAGAGAACTAGGAGTTATGTCTATTGTAGAAGACGCATCTTAAATTCTGTAGTTGATTCATCTCTCATAATGGAAGCAGTTGATAGATCAGTTGCTGATCCATGCAACCATGGGGGTTGCTTCCCCCATTCTGGGGAAGAAACTTGACTGATGTTTCAAAGTTTGATCTTTCTAAATCAGTCCTACCAAAAATTACATATTCACGTTTAATCATTCACTGTAACTTTAACTACCATTATGTTTATTCACACCAGAAGTGTAGCAGTTAAAATGTGGCAGACTTATTGTAAGCTTTCTACATTTCTTCTCCAACTACTGAGATCAATGGTTAAATTAAGGTGATGGCAGATTACTTGGAATGTTTATGACTCTTTTCTGTTTGTTTGTTCATGTCTAGTATTTCCACTGCCTGTGACAAAACTCTGAAAAGGGGAGGTGTAATATTCCCTCTATATCCTATCCTACCAACCCTAACTAGATAGATATGGAAAAAGTCAACAGCTTCTCATGATCAGTGCTCTTGAAGACTAAGCTAAGTCGAACAATACACAAAATCGACCTGTATTTTCTGAGGCTGGTAAAGAACCATGCAAACCATGTATAGGGTTTATTCCATACTTTCATGTGAGACTATATTCTGTGGTGATTCATCTTGCTGTGAAAAGATGTCTACAGAAGAGTTAAATTACAGTATCTAGGTCAGAAAAAATACACATCTTAAATAGGTCTGGAGCTAATGAATATGCCAAAATATTGACAGTTAAAGCTTGTTATGAGACTTCATACCAACTTTTCATGGATATAGTCAGTGGTGCAGAGCAAGAAATTTTGACTTTCTGCTTACAAAAATATTAACTTCTAGATTCTAAGAAATATTTCCCAAACAAAGAATTTACAGCTCCACTCAAGCTTATGAGGGAAGGATCATTAAAATCACATTATTCTTCAAATACTCAGATTCTAAATGTTTGGTAACATTTTCTGTCTAACATGCTGTAGGTGACCCTGCCTGAGTGGGGAGGTTGGACTAGATGATCTCTAGAGGTCCCTTCCAACCTCACCCATTCTGTGATTCTGTGATTCTGTAACGAGCTCCCTGTAGTGGTAATACTCCTATTTCTGCACAGAATTTGTATTCTAGACCTACATCAAATTAGTATATAGAAAAAACTGAGTGAATGATTTGTTAGAAGAACTTTTTGTTGTCAAAATGCAATGAATATTTCATGATTCAAATCCAAAGCAGCTATAAATTTAAAATACCAAGTTTTGCTGTGATGCATAAAAACTATTCATCATAGCTGTTAAATACAAAGCATATTCACTCCTGGAAAGAACCATAAATATGACAAGAAGTCCCAGAAATAAAGTTGTAGTTATGGTTAAGAAGCATACGGAATGAATACAACAAAATTCCTCCTGAGTGTTTCAAGTAGTGCTATCTTCCCTGCTTTTCACTGGCATGAAGATTTGCAAATCAGTCAGGGACACCAAAACGCAAACACTGTCATAGCATTTCTAGGCCAGTGTAATATTAAACTATAGTGAAAAAAAAAAAGTGATCAGAAAGCAAAGAATGTGTTGTACAAAGTCCTGGGCCAGTTAATGGAGAAAGGCCTTTCAACACAGTTCCTGGTCTTAAAGAGATACTTGGGAGGACAGATCTCTTACTTTCCAAAGGATCTTTGATAGATTGAAGGGTAATACTAGTACCATGGACTGTATTTCCACTGGAGTGAAGTCTATGTTATTGCACTTGAGATCTATGCTGATGAAAATACTCTAGTACTACTTAAGCACAATGACAGTTTAGGTCATATGATGGCAAGAATGATTTTTAAAGTGATTGGATAAGTTTGATTCGATTGGTTAATTTATTTGATGCTGAGATCTTACATTTTCCTCTACTTCTTTTTAAACTATTGATTTATAGAAACCATTCCTATCCAGTAGCTTTCGGTGCTTGTTTGAGGTCCTTTTAAGATATGCCTTTCAAGACAAACTCCGTCCAAGTAAATTGCTTTCTAAATCAATCCCATCAAAAAAAGAATAAGCATAGATTACTATGCCTACATTACACTGATTTACATTAATAACTTAAGAAAAGTTACCATCCCTGATCTACTGCCATGCTGGAGCTCATCTCATCTGAAAGAGAAGCTGTGGAAGGAGGACAGGTGGCAGTACACTATAGGCTGTGTAGAACAGTGCCACACACTGGGTTGTTTCTACAGAGAAGGCTCTGACTGTGGCGTTCTTCTCTTTTGAGAAGAGATGTTGCTTGATCTGAGCAAACGGGATGTGTAGAATTATTGGCAAAGGTAGCAATACTATTGCTGCCATAGTAGTTCAGGAATACAAAAGAAGTGAGGCATATAGAATAGTCCTCCATGTAAGTGAGACTCCAACCTAAAACACAGCTTAGAAACCCATTAAAAGAATCAGCAGAGATAATGAGGCGTGTGTGTGATACATTTTTTGTATTATTTAATAAATAAACTAATTTTTGAAATATATATGCCTTGACATAATTTGCAATGAGATAGCTAATTAGCTTCTGTTTCTGAACATCTTGACTTTATTTTCAAAAGATTAGACTCTTTGAGCATCACATTGTTCTTATTTTTGTAAAATTTTTGAATCTAGTTACTGGAGTATTGCAGACCATCACAGAATGGTTAGATTCAAAGATCATTTAATCCATAATGTCATTATAGGCAGCATAGCAGTACTTCCTAAATCCCTCATTGTGTGGTTGATTTATTTTATTTGAATCTGTCCTGGCCCATCTCCAAAGATGCATAACTGATGCTATGTGGAATTATCAGATTGTGTTAAACACAGAGGATTTGACACGTATCATAGAATCATAGAATGGATCACCTCTGGAGATCATCTAGTCCAGCCCACAGCGTAGCCCATATGGGAATTGAACCCACAACCTTGGCATTATCAGCACCATGCTCTAACCAACTGAGCTAAACCTGCCCCTATAATATAGTGTTAATGACAGAAGAATAGGAAAGCAAGACCCAAATGTATTGTTCATTGTTTACAAAATTAGGACCCAGGCCTTACTTAGTTACAATATGACTCAGATCAGTAGAATAAGAAGCTCTGCAGCTATTCTCCCTGTGTAGTAAATGTAATGCATTACTTGCTACTTTGCAAATGATGTGCTCTTTACTGAGACATCCTTTCCTGAGAAATAAGTAAAATGTAAAGACATTTCTAACAAGCAGAGATATGATATCATTGTATTATTGTCATAATCATATATCCTGTTTGAAAAAAAGGATCTATCGATAGGAAAAAGAGAACATAGTCTAGTCTAACTGTCACTAGAAACACCAGTGCCTTTTAATTAGCTCTCAACAAATATAAGTCATCATGGTGTGTATTGTACTGTGTTGATAAAGCTGTGAGGGGAAAAGCTGCAACAAACAACTTGCTCTAAATTCAGAATTACAGCATGTTCAGCAAAGCTTCTGGATGTTGACACTTTCCAGAAACAACAGAGAGGTGGGTCCACTGGCAGCAAGAAAGAGGTGAGTTTGGATATTGCTTAATCTTCAGAAAGGATTTAAGTATCAAAAGAAAAAGAACTGAAAACTTTCCAATCTAAAGGATACAGGGCTGGTTGATAAAATATTATGGGAAAATAAGAACTCCTACAGAGTATATTTTCCTTACATAGATATCCTCTCTCTAAAATGTATTGATCAATAATTGTAATAAATATTCAATTTTTTTTAATATTTCCATTCACATCATCATCACCAATTTTGATAGTGACAGCTAAGTTCAGAATTCTATAGAAATTACCTAGTAATAAAATATAATTAAAACCAGCATATATACTCTGAAATCTTTTCCCATATCTGAAGTCCATTGGTCCAAATTAGTGAGTTGTTCTTCTGCTAACAGATTAAAAGGAGCAGCAGAAGCCAGTATCAAGACTGACTGTTTTGATCAATTTTCTTCTCCTGTGGTTTGGACTTCATCTTGATGTTTATCTACAAATAGAGAACATTTTAGTAGAAACTATCAAGTATCCACCTCAAGAGAAAAAGATCAGTGGAACATAGATATAGCCAGAAAGAGCCATGAACTGGTGCCTACAGCTGAGGAAAGGGTCCTCAGTCCTTACCTTTTCATCTGCAGCAGATGTGAGTATCTGAATTTCAGCTGCATGTTCTCCAAAATGTTCTCCAGAATCATAGAATCATAGAATCAGTAAGATTGGAAGGGACCTCTGGAGATCATCTAGTCCAACCTCCCTGCTCAGCAGGGTCACCTAGAACATATTAGATAGGGTTGTATCCAGACGAGTTTGAATATCTCCAGAGAAGGAGACTCCACAACCTCTATGGGCAACCTGGTCCAGTGCTCTGTCACTCTCACAGGGAAGAAATTCCCCCTCACATTCAAGTGGAACTTCCTGTGGTTCAGTTTTTGCCCATTGCCTCTTGTCCTGTCACACGGGACAACTGAAAAGAGTTTGTCCCCATCTCCTTGACATCCTCCCTTCAGGTACTTATACACATTGATAAGATCCCCCCTCAGTCTTCTCTTCCCCAGGCTGAAGAGGCCCAGCTCTCGCAGCCATTCCTCTTAGGGCAGGTGCTCCAGCCCTCTGATCATCTTTGCAGCCCTACACTGGACTCTCTCCAGTAGCTCCATGTCTCTCTTGTACAGGGGAGACCAGAACCGGACACAGTACTCGAGATGAGGCCTCACCAGGGCTGAGCAGAGGGGCAGGATCACCTCCCTCGACCTGCTGGCAACACGCTTCCTAAAGCACCCCAGGATACCTTTGTCCTTCCTGGTCACAAGGGCACGTTGCTGGCTCATAGTCAACTTGTCATCCACCAGCACTCCCAGGTCTTTCTTTGCAGAGCTACTCTCCAGAAGGTCAGCCCCCAACTTGTACTGGTGCCTAGGGTTATTTCTCCCTAGGAGAAGGGCTCTGCACTTGCCCTTGTTGAACCTCATGAGGTTCCTCTCTGTCCAGCTCTCCAGCCTGACCAGGTCTCTCTGAATGGCAGCACAGCCCTCAGGTGTGTCAGCCACTTCTCCCAGCTTGGTATCATCAGCAAACTTGCTGAGGATGCACTCCGTCCCCTCATCCAGGTCATTGATGAAAAGGTTGAACATGATGGGACCAAGTACTGAGCCCTGGGGGACGCTGCTAGCCACAGGCCCCCAACTAGATTCCACGCCACTGATGACAACCCTCTGAGCTCTGCCTTTCAGCTATTTCTCAATCCAACGCACTGTCCACTCATCTAACCCACACTTCCTGAGCTTGTCTAGGAGGATGTTACGGGAGACAGTGTCAAAAGTCAAAGTCAAGGTACACAATGTCCTTTGCTCTCCCCTCATCTACCCAGCCAGTCATTCCATCATAGAAGGCTATCAGATTGGTTAAGCAGGATTTCCCCTTGGTGAATCCATGCTGGCTACTCCTGATCACCTTCTTTTCCTCCATATGTCTGGAGATGACATCCAGAATGAGCTGTTCCACCACCTTTCCTGGGATGGAGGTGAGGTTGACTGGCCTGTAGTTGACTGGGTCCTCCTTCTGGCCCTTCTTGAAGACTGGAGTGACATTGGTTTTCTTCCAGTCCTCAGGCACCTCTCCAGTTCTCCATGACCTTTCAAAGATGATGGAGAGCGGCTTGGCAACAACATCCGCCAGCTCCCTCGGTACCCGTGGGTGCATCCCATCTGGGCCCATCATGGCAATGCTCATCATCAGGGCCCACTGTTAAGCCTTCCTGGCCCAGCCTCACCTGGGGCCTCCCCCACATCCTCTGCCATGGGCCCAGGGGCCTGTTCAAGCCCAGAGGATGGTCTTCACTCTTGGCCTGGGCTGTTCCCCAAGAGCTGGGGAGCCAACCACAGTAACATGGACAGCGGAGGAGGGGCCTAGCCAGCCAGGGCCCCATCCCACTGCTCCTGGAGGGGTCTTCAAACCTTGCAGAGGTTTGGGATCAGCAGGGACATGATGTGGAGAGATTTAGTTCCTGTGGGGTGTTGGTGGGCTACTTCAGGTGAAGCAGAGTCAGGGCAGGAACAGAGAACTGGGAAAGGGACAGAGAAGTTGCACACCCTTGTAGGGCAATGGAAGGTCCCCAGCTGCCCTTCTGGACTTCCCAAGGCAGACCATACTTGAGTGGGGCAAGTGCATCAGCAGCCATGGTGGGTGCCAAAGCTGTGGGAGAACTCCCAAATGTGGGAGAACTTGAAGAGCAGAAGGGTCCCAGCTGCCTCTGGCTGTCCCTGGAGCCCAGGCAGCACTCAGGGGCTGTGTGATGGACCAAAAAATGCTGACAGTGGAAGAAGGCTCAGATGGGCAAGGGTGAGGTGCCCCTGAAACTCGGGGACAGATGTAGGGAGTGACTGACTATGGCTGTCAAGCAGAAAGCTGACTTCATCTCACAACAAAGGGGACCCAAGGGTGGCTTTGTTTTAGACAAACTGCTACTCACTCGTCAAATGAGTGCGTCAGTTGGTGTAAATGTTTCTCCTGGAGTTCATCAGAAGAGTGTGAATGTCCCCAGGTTTAGCCAGACCAGCACGGTGGGAAGTGTATAAATGGCTCAGCCCAACATAGAGTATAAAACTTGAACAACTAACAGAAATTTCGAAGAGAGTAACGGACTTGAACAGGCTTCAATCCACATATTCCTTCTGGTGACTGGGGACACCCAGTGTTGTGACAGTGAGTATATTATAGAGACCAGTAATGGGAATCATATTGATATTGTGGTTGAACTGAATATCAGAATTGCTATATTTTGCTAAGTTTAACTTACACTTGTATTGTGATTTCAGTATTTTGCTATATCACTGCTAAATCCTGTTTAACATAGAATATCTTCAGATAAGTAAATTTTGATACTAAACATTACCCCTGTCATGTGTGGAATATCTAGATGAACCTACTCAGAGTTTTGGACTCTGACGAACCATTCACTTAGGAGCCACAGGTCAGGTAAGCTGTGGGGCAGATCAGAGCCTAAGGCCAGGCCAGTCACTCAGGAGGAGTCTGAGGCTGATGCTGCACAGCCACAGGCCAGCCTCTGTGGTGCTTGGCTTAGGGCTTGAGACGACCTAAGCAAACTGAGTGAGGGCTGACTGTTACCTATGGGATGGGGGCCCAGGAGCAAAATGTAGTAACAAAGCAAGCCTGGCAGTGGACTCACTAGCCAGGGTCCAGCCATGCAGCAAAGAAGCAAGCATGCAGGACAGGGCTGGGAATGGTGCCCAGGGTCTACAGAAAGTCCACATCACCAGTGAGTTTGTTGGGACAAGGCAGGTCTGAGATCAAGCCGGGAAGTCTAGTCAGCAAGTCAATGTCAGGTCTGATGTTGGTATCCAGGGTCAGACACAGTTCAGTGACCACCAGGTGAGTCCATGCTGACAAGGCAGATCCAAGGCAGAAGTCAGTCTGCCTGTTAGTGTTAGAATCAACAAGGCCATTAGTCAGACACAGGCATGGATGTGACAGAGCTGGAGACAGGTACATAGCTCAGGCGTGGACCAAACGAAAGTGGGGAATCCAGTCTTCAACTTGGCTGAAACTCGTCCTATTTGAGGTTGAAGGTCAGAAAGTGGGCTGTGCTTTAAGCAAGAGGGCTGAAATCTGTGCTGGAAGTTCAGACAAGAACAGTGCTGTGCTTCCTGGGCCAAAATAATTTTTTGACCATTAGCCAATAAAAACACCACCAAACAGATGTTTTTGTGGGAATGGTCATTACAAATACAGTTGGGACCTAGAATAATGCCTTTGTCTCCTTTTTTCCTTTTCCTTCTGCCCCTCCAGCAAAGCAAAATCATGAAATTGCTAGAGTAGGGCTATCTTTTCAGCTGACTGCAGAAAACAGCAGAAGATACAAAGCAATTTAACACAGTCTCCACTACTGTAAGAATATTGACTCTTTCTTGAAAACCTTAATGTTAAAACATTCATATCATTACCTAATATACACATTAGTGCTTAGAATACTTCCTCCCATGGTGGAAGAGCAAGAACTGTGATTTAATTTCTCTGGGTATTTAATGATAGGTTTTCCTACAGTTCCTAAATGGTGATCAGACCTTTGCCACTCCAGCAGCAACTTCACATGGGAAATGACTCAGGGTCTATGGCTGAAGCTGCTTAAAGAACAGAAAATTGCACAGACCTTGTATTTGTTAGCTCCTTGCATGGCTTTACCTATTAGTAGAGAAGAAATATTTTATTAAGTTACCTAAATATGTGCAAATCTTTATATAGAGGGAATATGTCTGTCCAGAAACGTTGCAGTTTGTGCTTAGAGGAGAAGAGATATGAAAAAAAAAATCTTTAGAGGTATAACCTATGAAATAGGACAGTGCCATCTCTTTTTTCTACATATGAGGAAATGACAAAGAAAAAGAATAATGATCACTAAGAACCACTTGGTTAGACTTGCACCAGCAAGTTTGCTGACCAAGCTGGAAGGAGGGCTGTGCTGCCATTCAGAGAGACCTGGACAGGCTGGAGAGCTGGGCAGAGAGGAACCTCATGAGGTTCAACAAGGGCAAGTGTAGGGCCTGCACCTGGGGAGAAATAACCCTAGGCACCAGTACAAGCTGGGGGCTGACCTTCTGGAGAGCAGCTCTGCAAAGAAAGACCTGGGAGTGCTGGTGGATGACAAGTTGACTATGAGCCAGCAACGTGCCCTTGTGACCAGGAAGGACAAAGGTATCCTGGGGTGCTTTAGGAAGCGTGTTGCCAGCAGGTCGAGGGAGGTGATCCTGCCCCTCTGCTCAGCCCTGGTGAGGCCTCATCTCGAGTACTGTGTCCGGTTCTGGTCTCCCCTGTACAAGAGAGACATGGAGCTACTGGAGAGAGTCCAGTGTAGGGCTACAAAGATGATCAGAGGACTTGAGCATCTATTAGGAATGGCTGCGAGAGCTGGGCCTCTTCAGCCTGGGGAAGAGAAGACTGATAGGGGATTTTATCAACATATATAAGTACCTGAAGGGAGGGTGTCAAGGGGCTAAACTCTTTTCAGTTGTCCCGTGTGACAGGACAAGAGGCAATGGGCAAAAACTGAACCACAGGAAGTTCCACTTGAATGTGAGGAGATATTTCAGAAAAACAGAGCACTGGACCAGGTTGCCCATAGAGGTTGTGGAGTCTCCTTCTCTGGAGATATTCAAACTCGTCTGGATACAACCCTATCTAACATGCTCTAGGTGACCCTGCTTGACCAGAGAGGTTGGACTAGATGATCTCCAGAGGTCCCTTCCAACCTTACCGATTCTGTGATTCTATGTTTCTATGATTCTATGATCAGATCAAGGTCAAGCCAGAAAGACCTGTAGTTCAGCAATAGCTGACCTAAAGTTGGTTATGTCTCAGTCTGGTGCCCTTTCCACCTTGCCACCTTTTTAATCATTTCATTTTTAGGAGCTGTTAGTATCTAGCAAGAAATCTGTGGAGTCCTGGATGTTGTGCCATGTTAAAGTGCTGCTGAAATGAGCGGATTAACACTGGCTTTGTGGAGATGAAAAAACACTGAAACTCACATCCAGGTTTCAGTTTGAGTTACTTTTAAGGGGACATCATTAGTTTCTTGGGGTAGATGGTTTCTTCAGAGCAAAGTAAGCCTTCCTCATACCTATGAACTAGAAAGAAAAATCAGTCAAATTTTGTTGAGAAGCCTTGGGAGGGCCAGATGAATTTAATGAATTGGAGTATTGTATGAGAAAGTGAAAATTAAAATGTTCTTGTAGATTTTCATAGAAATTGATACAATGCCCAGAAGAAGCTGAGAGCTCTCTGATCAGTGCCCAGCTTTGGGACCCAAATGAGCTTCTGCTTTTTGTTGCATTGCAACCATGTACATTCCTCTTGTTCATGATGCAGCTTTACACAATTGACATTAAAGACAACGAACAGAAGTTAACATCCCAGAATAAACCAAACACATAGATTTTTTCTGGGCTGAGAATGTTAACCACACTGTATAAATGTAATACCAAACAAGAACTCTCCTGACATATGTCATGTCTTTTGGAGGCATGTGGGGGCATTAATAATCCAAAACAGTAGTTGCCTTTTCTCCATTAGCTAGCTTGTAAATATACAGATAGAGAGTGATGTCAGTCTTGCAGTGGCTAACAATAGCTCTACTTAGTAGAATGATCCAGGTATATCATTAAAAAGGCCAAAGCATAAAGGAGGTAACCTGATCCTTTCCTCAAATTTCTTCAAAAGTCTAAGAACTGAGAAAAACAAAAATTTTTTTAAAGAGAAGCCACTTGGTAAAATGTTAGTGCCCGTTTTCAATACCAATCTGATTTAGTGTTCTTGGCCTTCTTGTGCACTTTTAGAATTGGTTTCTGATGTAGAGATTGCTTGTTCTTTTTTCCTAAAGCTGTGGGAATGTACGGAGGTTAGTTAGAAGTAATTACACAGTTGAGGGTAAATGCAGAAAGGTGGATTTACATTCCCTTAACTTGGAATCTAGAATTTACTTGTGGTACATTATACAGCCTGGACCATCAAAATTTACTTAAACTAAAGAGTTTACTATTACTTTTCAAGTAAACAAAATACTACCACACCCCTAAGTATTTTTTATGTAAAAATAAATATCACAAAATAAAAAATCAACTTAAGCTGGAAAAGTCCTATTGCATTTTCTAACTATTGATTTCCAAACATTTTTTCTTCATAAACTACCATAAAGCAGCAGAGCCTGACAGAGAGTCTGACACACACTGGAAGATACCAGATATGTTGGATCTTGTAATAGGGATGAACTATGGTGGTGTTTGCCATCTGCTTGGACTCCACAAGCTAAAATATTCTCAGGTAAAGCTTGCTGGCCACAGAATCTCCCTGAAACTGTGTGACCAGCCAAGTCAAAGGCAACTTTTGTCATGTTGTAACAATAAATGCCAGGTCTATGATTAATAGAAGGGTTGGTATGAGCAGACCTGCACAGATTATTTGCATTTTAGGTCATCACAATTGTTTATATTTGAACTCACTCTATTCTGTCAGGATTCTTCTGGGAAATTAGGATAGAATTTTTATAGATATTTAGATACTTAGAGATACATAGTATAAAACATTCAACTACATCTATCTATTTGCATGTGAAAATACCTAAACACTTAAATGTCTGGCTTTTTGATTTCAAGAAATCATTCTTTCGGATACTCCATCATAAAGCTTTATCATGTCAGCCACTCAGGCCTCAGTATTCAGGTATGAATATGGTCTTTCAGGATCAATTGCTCTGTAGCTGCATATAGAAAAAGAAAGATTGCTCCAACATTTTTAGAGATAGTGGGAAGCTGGGCAGACATGAATTCGCCATACATGTTGATACAGATGATTTTAAAAGACAGTATGAGAAAGAATACAAAATCATTCACTCTAAACAAATTACAGTTTCTTTTCCTTCTGTATACTGCAACTTTTATGACTATTTTCTTCCACATTAGCTTTTAAAAAGCTTGTTCTGTTCTGTTATTGTTCTGGTTTTCCCCTTTGCTCTGACTAGCTTTATCTATTTCTATTCTGACATATATTTTCACCATCTTTTAAATTAGGAAAAACTATTGAATTATCAAAATACTTCAGTGAAAATGATTTTCATGTTTGTGTTCATGTTGTTTTGTTCTCATTGAGCAATTCACTGAGGAAGTATTAACAAATGTTACACAAATATGGAAGAATATTAACGGAAATACTTCACAGGAGTTCAATAAAGCAGTTTCACCCTGGAAACATTATTTAATGACATGATAACCTATGTATCATAGAGAAATGTACCTTTTCCTTGCACCCAAAGCAGCTCACTTTTTTTAATGTCAAGAATAGTGTATCCACAGTTATTTCTAGAAATCTAGAGAAATAGGTTAGTGCCTTTGAAAAAAATCTCAACTTTTCTGAGATATCTGTGATACTAGACCACAGCTTTTTATTATCAATACTATGGAGACCATTCTAAGTTGCACACATTAGGAATGATTTCTCTATCTCCTTTTCCAGGTTATTGATGCTTAAAAAAGATCTGATCTACAATAGCTTTCACTAGCTGAATTCAAGCCTATAAATGCACTTTCTTGAAGTTGCTTACAGAATTTTCATCTTGCCTTGGCAGTGCTGCAATTCCAGTTGTAGTTTCTCATATAAAGATTTCATGAAATGGTTTTGCTCCAGTAGCTGGAGCCTATAAACGCACGAGGGAGGTCTGCATGGACTATGGTCTCAGAAGCAGTTTTCAACAACACAAAAAATATTTTTCCGTAAAAGCTATTCCACTCTTCTACTTTCGGCTTGCACCAAGAATATCAGTCTTCTTTGTGCAATCTAGGTCATCATCTGAAGGAGGATTTTACAGGTAGTCAGTTTAGAAAGTTTTTAGTGTGTCCTATTCTAAACACAAAACAGCTGGACATACAGACTGTATTAAGATCATTTGTTATGATCTAACTTAGTAGTCTCTCTATGTCAGCTTCACTACCTTCAGGTAGCAAAAACCTTCAGGTCAGTTCTTGTACCGCTCAAACATAAATGAGCAAATGCACAATGCATCAATGTAGCAAAAGCCACAATGTTAGAACTTTGTATTTGACTTTCTCTAAAAACTTGTAGACATCTTATAATAATTTCTATGCTGGATGAAGCTGGGACAATTTAAATTTAAAGTAATTAACGTTCCATCTACAAAAGAAGTGAATCAAATAAGGGAAAGTAGATCATTCAATATGCAAAATTGTGCCAGAATGAAAATGGTACCTACATTTTAGAGGCTGAAGATTCTAAATAAATATTTCATTTATTTCAACTCCACAACTATAGCATTCAGACTGATGAGGTTCGTTCGTATTTGGGCTTTCTCAAAAGTATATAAAAATAAGTTTATAAAGACTAGACAGCATCCTGAGAGAATGATACCAAGGCATAAGGCATAAAGTCAGTTATGATCATGACATAAATATATGAAACTCTGTATTGGCTAGATGAATGAGAAAAAAAAAAGATTTTGGTTTCTAAAATATACTAATAGACACTAACAGGTAGCCAACTTATTTCCCTAATAAGTCCCCTTTAATTTACCCCAGTTTAGAAAGAAAAAGTTCAAATAGTAGATGCGTATTCATATAGAGGAAAAAACTCAGAATGAACACACACTACAAGCGGAGAGAAAATCTCAGAGCAGACATTTTCTTTATTATCCTTAATATAGAATTACAGAGATCATATCAAAGTATTTTAGATAACAACTGTTATGCAATATGAAGTACCAGTATTCCATTTAAAGCAACAGAAATATCTACTGGGTTTGCAGTCAGGCTCATTTACCAACTATTTTCCCATTGCCTGTGAAAAAAAAAATCTTCTGTCTCTGAATCCCCTGGTATTTTTCCGGTCATCTTATAACAAAGGCTAAAGTGAATACATACTATTTACTACTTTAACTTGTACTTTGCTGAGCTGCTAAACATACTATTACATGGTTCTCTTGCAAATGCCTTAGACCGAAGGATTTAAGATTAAACGATAGATCTACAATACTGAAAAAATTCCTGCAGACATTGAAAACACTTCTTTTCAGCAGTCACCTAAGTACCAAGGCTACTTAACGATCCAATCAAGATCTACAGACACCACAGCCTACACCCTCTTTCTTAGAAGATTTTAATCTTTGTCCTTGTCCTTCAGTGGAGTTTCTTTCCAGAGCATCTTGGCTTAATAAATGCTTTTCGAGAAGGCTTCAGTAGAAGTGAGAGAGTGCTTGAGCAGTAATCTTGAGTTCTTATCAGCTGTGTAGTGATCAGGTGAAGGAATAATTGATTTCAATCAGCAACACCTGTTTTTATAATTGCTCAAGTGATTATAATTCAATAATAAAAAGTCAATTTAGCTATCTTTACTCAGATAATATTAACCTCTGATATGCAGCATAAGAGTGAAACTTCAATTGGTTAAATTATCTTAAGAAAGCAATCAATATTATATATTTATCCTATTTTGATCGGATTTGTTTCTTATTTTCCCCTTTTTTCCTTTTTCTTCAGAAAAATATCTTTATACATTTTCTGTTGAAAGACCTCTCTTGCTTTTAATTTTCTAACAGTGTATCAAATATACCTGTTCTCTCAACAAACTCATTTTTTTCCATTTTTCCTCGTAGTTTTTTATTATTATTATTATTTGCCATTTTCATGACAGCATTACATTGTTGGTACATAGTTCACTTTGTGATCACCTATAATATCCAGATGCATTTCTGCAAAACTGCTACTTAGTTTTTCTCCCAATGTTTGTCCACATTTCCCCTCCTACCTAAGTATAAATATTTGCACCTGTTCTTACTGAATTGCATCCGGTCTTTTTTTAGACCATTCCTCCATTTTATCAAGATCATTTGTATTCTAAATGTGCCCTTCCACATGTTTGCAGTCATTCCCAGCTTTGTGTTGTATGCTTGTTACATTTGCAGACTCTCCATTCTATCTTCCAGATCTATAATGGAAATACAGAATACTAGTACATCCAAGAGATGTTGCAGCAGATCTCTTCTCAGAGTATCTTGTTGATATGAACATATAAACACTTTAACTACGAAGATACTACACTTTGCATCCCCTCTATAGTTTCCTATAGCACATGTTTACCTGTGTTTTATAGGAACATGCTAACAGTATGAGACACTGTCAAAAGACTTACTGGAGTCAAGATGCAACACTTTGCTGCTTCTTCAGAAGCCCTATTCCCCCTGCCAGACTGATCAGGTGGAGTTTCTCACAAACTTGTCTTTAATGTTACTCATTTCCTTCTTCTTTTTTTCTATGCAATTTTTATTCTGAAAACAGAAGTTAAATCTATGATTTTCCAGCTCTTCCTTCTGACTTTTTTGTCCCTTCACCAATTAAAGCACAAGTTTTTCCAATCTGCTGGCACCTCCTCCTCTTCTGTGAGTTTTAAAGATAAATACCAATCTTTCTGTGACAAATGTCTGGCCCAGAGTATCTCAGGATGAATCTCTTGGGGCACAGCTGATTTGAAAACAATAAAGTTATTCCAATATTCTGTAACTTGCTATAATAACCATTTTTGTTTGGAACTTACCCTCTGTCTCTTGTATGTTAGTCTTTGGCTTTAAGTTGATCTTTTTAGGTAAAGAGGGAAGTAAAAAACGAAGAAATTAAACACACTGATGTTCTCAGTTGCATCTGTCAATACCTTTAATTGCCCTTCAACAAGCAGACCAAAGCTTTTCTGATCATCTTCTTAGCACTCATATAATCATTGAAAGTAAAACAAGACATCACTCATATCCCTCATTAGGTATCTTAGGCTTTTGTTAGGCTTAGGCTCAGGATATTAGGTACCATAGGCTTTTCTAATTTTATCTATATGCACTTAAACTATCTTTATACTTGTTCTAACTAACATGACCTCGCTTCTACCTTATGTATGCTTTTTACTCAGCTAGGTGATATGTAGGTATTTTTATAATTTATCCATCTAGCAGCCAGGATTAGCATTTTGTGACGCTACTGGAAAAATAACAGATAACTCTGATTTTGCTTTGGAAACAATCACAAATAAGAGAATTGCAGCCACCTGGGCAAATGCTGTCAATTTTGTCTCTGCAGTGCCACCTTCTGACAGGCAAAACAAAGCCACATCCATGTGCTGAACAGTACTAAATCACAGCCAAGTAGTTTTGAAATGAAGGAGCAATGTATGCAGTGAGACTGGTCCTGTGAGAACAGATCTGTCTGCAATTGTAAAAATGTGGGTATAAATAAAAAAGGGAAACTTCAGAAGCTTGATCTAGCAGTATGGTTGCTATTATGTCTTGTTATTTTCTATGTTATATGCAAAGGAAAGTGTTCTGCTACATGAGAGAAGAGGAGAAAGTAGAACTGGGTTGTATATTATATGTTAAATCTTTCTTTCATTACTTGAGTCCTATGATGGCAAATACCACAAGTGCTTATTGATGCAGGTAGTGTAAATTAGAAGAATATATTGATTTTCTTGTTATGCTGAAGTGCTGTCTTTATATAGATGGTTAAAGAGAACTTAGAAACAGGTTCTTTCTGTCTGTTAAAGTTCTGCTGATCTTATAGGAGTAAGAGGAATTTAAAAATATATTTATGCAGAAAAAGCAACAGATATATCCATAAGATGACACAAGGAAAAAAATCTGATGGAGAAATTACCTTTTTTTAGAAACTGTTCTTCTTCATAATATTCCCTTAACTCTTCTGAAATCATGTGAAGCCCCCATGCAAAACTGAGTGACTTCAAGAATATGTCAGTCATTTTAAGTTTTGAAAGATGATTTTCTTTTGTTTTTGATGATATGAAGGTTAGTTGCAAATGGCTTACTATAAGAAGCTGACATCTGATACTTAAAGTATGTGTCAGATACTTGTGTATTGTTGCCCATTCTATGAGTATAATGTTTACAAGGCAGAAAGCTTGAACACACCAGGAGGCCTGGACTCTACGTCCAGAAAAATAACACTGCAGGAGAAGTAGCCTAGCAGTAAGCAGACTTGGCAAATTCTGGAAAACATTCAAGAGATTTTCCCTTTTGTTTGCTAACTTTAAAATTACATTTTCAGTGGAGATATCTATAACACTGCTTTTTTGCTTTAAAATGAAGCAAATGTTCTGTCCTATTATTTAAAAAGAGTTGAATTTGATTGAATAGATACTCCTCAGCACATGATTTCATTAAATATGTTGTCTCTGTGTGGCTATGACTACACTCTGTCTTCTCCTCTTTAAAGAAACTGTCCATGCAAAGGGGCAGATGCCATTCTGGGAATTTAGCAGTACAGTTTTACAGAGCATATAAACAGTATATTCTCTCTCACATGGAATTCATTTTTATCTTCTCTTAAAGTTACTTTCCTTGCTCACTTGATTACAGTGCATAGGGGAACATTACAGTACAACACATTCACACATGGTTTCTGCACTGTCTTGCAGACCAATCTGTGTTTTCAAAGAAAGAAAATGGCTCATTATGAAGCTATCTTCAGGTGACTTTGCAGATCCCCAAAATATACTATTTTTGGCAAAAGAACATTTTTAATTTGTATGAGGGCTAAGGTCTTTGACCAAAATACATTTACAGACTTCTCTATTAAAAAAAAAAAAAAAAAAAAAATCAACCCAGAAATGTGAATATATCTATTCAGAAACTTGCTGAGTTTTCCAGGTCACAGAAGACTGTTTCCTGTCAGCACAAGAACAGAGTAAACCGCTGATTTGTTTATGGGTGAATGAAAATCCTGTGGCTTTATAGTGTTTTGTGTGTGTGGAGGGGGAGAGGAAGGGAAGGCAAGTGGTGTTGTTTTTTTCCTTTCTTTAAAACAAAATCATGATGTTTATGTCCTCATTTCATCAGTAATTTGACAAATGACCACTGCACTTAATACCTCTTCAGGTTTTGGAATAAAATACTTATTTAACAAGTCACAACACCCAGACTGAATATAAGTGGGGGGTCAGTTCCAGAAGTAAACATCTCTCTATTCCATAACCAGGTCTACTCTTTGTTTGCTGAAGCCTGAGCTGGCTCTTCTACTACCCTAATTAGAGAAAAGTTCAAATTTTTGGATTTGTTTTTCCTGCCCATGTAGATTAACAGCTTGTTGTCACCTTTGGTGATTTGTAGAGAGCTGGTGGAAAAGGCATGGCTACAGTTCTGTGTCTCTTGGTTTTAGGAGCTTTGCATCTTCTGAAGGAGGAAGATTGGGTGTACAGTTGGGAAGACCGGGTGTATCATGTACCTATGGCACTGGAACCATTTGGTTTCCTACTATTTCATACCACAGCTTTGTTTAGTTGCGCACGAATACTACACATTGGAGGAGATAAACTTGCTTCATAATATCTTCCTATGAAGTGAAATATACCGGTCCTAAATAGGGCACAGGTATAGCAACTGTTTTCTGAAATAAGACATCAACCTGAGTGAGTTTGTGAGGTTTGCATGTGGGTTTAAAAGAAAGAAAACTGCTGGGATATAGAAGTAATTAATGGAATTTAATCCAGAAATGCTGCCATGCGGCACCCAGCAGAAAACTAATTCAGTGTGCAGTGTGTATGCAAATATATCTTCCACAGGAAAAGAAATTGTTTTTGACAACTTGACTCTAGAAATGCTAAAAGGCACCTAGAATGGCCCTACTTTCTTTTTTCTCCAGTTCTTCATAATTCTTGAGGTGTTTATAATGAAACATTCCTGCCCCAGACTAAATGTAGCTCATGTCAACAGAGATAACAAGCACTCATGGTGGCTTTCATATTTCTCTGGGAAATCCCTTGACTTTTTTCAATGGTGTGACACAACATTTACCTTCTGTCCACCGGTATTGAGATTTCAGCAGCAGGATTACAAAAGATGTGAAGGTTACTTGAAGAACATTCAGAAAATGCTCCTTGAATGATCTTTGAACTCCCTTTAAGTCTCAAATGAACTGCATTACTTTCTTCTTAACTTCAGTAATTGCTACTTAAGAAAAAAATAAATAAAAAAGCAGATTTTGAAAAGAAATCATGCAATCTAGAAACATACTTTCCATCTGTGTATTGCGGCTGAAATCCAAAATAGGCCAGCTGGTCATAGCACTGCTCACATACTCACAGTATCTGTCCTCTGAATCAGTCATTTCACCATAAGTAATCGAAAGCACAAAACAGAATCTTAGCTTCTCTGATTTTTTCCCCATGTTTGACACTCAAACGGCAGCAAGGTAGTACCTCTCTGATTCCTTTCTTACTCATACCTCTCTGTTGTTAAGCTGAATACTGTCACTGAGTTTTATTTACTGCCCAAATATGTCTTTTTTAAAACTGGATGATCAAGATGTGAAGTGGAATGTTTGTTGTGGCAAATGCTTCTCTTCATTGGAGCAGTTTGGTCTGGCAGTGTTCCCAGTTTGCTGTAGATTTAGCAAGTCATGCACAATCCCTTGATTTTGTTCTTGCTTTTTGTGTCACTCTTTCTATATCTTGAAAGTTCCTGGAGTTTTACAATTGTGTCTTTCAGTACCTACATTTTGTATCTGATCAAAAGGGACTGGTCACAGCAAATTAGGATTTCCTCCTTGAGTGATGGGAAAACCCTCTTTTCCCTTCCTCCGTATTGTTAATTTTGCTTTGTGCAAAACATTGTAAATAAAGACAGCAGCTTTCTCCACTCCCTGCCTGGACTGAATTGTTTTCAGCTAGTGATTGTCACTCCATAATTGAAATTCTGAATCCTCTTAAATAAAAGATAGAGGTGATATGACAGGAGGAAGAAGGGGGTGAAAGATAAAACCATAGTAATATCACACAGAACTCATTACTGATAAGGGAAAAGTTAGTCTTTGTAATCTTTATGGAGTGATCTAGAGCAACTTTGATCAGTTACTTTGGATATGCAGGCAATGACCAAGCTCCCTCTGAAACATAAGCTGTGAAGGAAATACAAACATGACTGAGGAAATTCCTGTAGTTATGAGTGATATTCAGGCAATGACTAATTGCTTTAATGTAGGGGCACCAGACTAAGGAAACTGTAACAGGTTTCTGATACTGACAGTGCACTGACATCTCTACTTGCGAAGTACATTTTATGTATGTCACAACAGTACCATTAGAAACATCTGCATACAACTCAGAAAATTGTTTTCAGGATATATGATTTGCTGGACATGCAAGTGTTCAGTTTAAGGAGGGTCAAACTGCTCTGGGATTTAGTATAGATTTCAATCAGCAGTAATAATATGCCAACATTTTTTTAGTTGAGAGAACTAGTTGAGAAGTTTATGGATCTACAAAGTATTGCACTTGATAAAATTATTGGCTTCAGTTAAAAGATGGAAAAGCTGTCAGAAAGGTCCACACTTAACCTGTTGTCCAATGTGTATAAACATCTGGGTAAACAGCTGTGACAGATCTCCAAGCTCTCTAGTTATAATGTCATGTCTTCAACTGTCTTAGTAAGAACTGACAAGGGACAAGATTTTGAACCAGACTGTTCTGGGGTTTACTCCTCTCTAGGTGCAGAACTCTGCACTTCCTTCTATTGAACTTTATGAGGTTCCTCTCTCCTGATCTCTCCAGCCTGTCAAGGTCTCTCTGAAAGGCAGCACAGCCCGCTGGAGTATCAGTGTCACAGGACTGCAGGCAAGAGTGGGCTTCATGGATAGCACAGCCCTTACCTTAGCAGGATGTGCTGGTGCTTCCCACCAGCTGGCAATCCCTTGGGTAACTTTGGCCTGTGGCACTATGCTGCAGTGTATGAAAACTATAATGATGAGAAATGAGAAGACATTGTAGAAACCCTCAGCTCTGGCAGTACTGCAAGGGAATATAGAGGTAAGAAATAAAAACAAGAGAGTCATATGGGAACAACAGAGCCTAGTTGGGTAAAAAGACAATGTGGCTTGTGATTGGTTTAGGAGGAACAACAGGAGGGACTAGAAAAGAGTAATGCCACCCTACAGTGGCATTGTCCATACAGTCCCACAGTGTGGACTCTACTCTAGACAGCTGGACTGACCTCAGGACCTCCCACTCAGTAACAAGGGGATGCTCTCACCATGATTATTCCATGACTGACAGGACATCAAGTAATCAGAATTTGCAAGACAGCAACTCAGTTGTAAACCTAAAGTACATGTAAAATATTATTTACTGCCTGGCTATAGCAAATTAGGCTGAAAGATTAATCTAAGAGTGAGTAATAAAAACTTATTAATTGTGGCCATCTACGCCTGGAGTCCTTGCTATTTATACTGTCTTTCTTAAGTTAGTGAACATTTAGAAGAATCCTTGGTGCAACTCAACCTTGGTGCAATGCCACAATCAGCCACTCCTCCCAGTTTTGGATCATCAGCAAACTTGCTGAGAGTGCACTGTGTCCTACCATCATGGGTACTGATAAATAAGTTGAACAATACTGGACCTAGTACTGACCCCTGAGGGGACAGCACTAGCTACAGGCCTTCAGCTACACTTTCTGCCACTAATCACAATCCTCTGAGCAGTGCTATTCAGCCAGTTCTCAATTCACCTCACTGTCTGCTCTTCTAGCCCATACTTCTTCAGCTTGCTTATGAGGATGTTATGGGAGACAGTGTCAGAAGCCTTACTGAAGTCAAGATAGGCTACATTCACTGCTGTCCCCTCCCAATCAAGCCAGTTATTCAATCACAGAAGGCTATCAGGTTGGTTAAGCATGATTTCCCCTTGGTGAATTCATGCTGACTACTCCTGATCATCTTCTTGTCCTTCATGTGCTTGGAAGTGCTGTCCAGGGTTAGCTGCTCCATCACCTTTTCAGGGATCGAGGAGAGACTGACTGGCCTGTTGTTTCCTGTCTTCTCCTTCTTGCCCCTTTTTGAAGACAGCAGGGGCATTTGCTTTCTTGCAGTTCTCAGAAACCTCTCCTGATCAGAATGATCTTTCAAAGATGATCACCAGCTTCCTCAGTACTCGTGGGTGCATCCCATCAGGGCCCATGGAGTTGTATATGTCCAGTTTACTTAAGTGAACCCCAACCCAATCCTCCTCCACCAAAGGAAAGTCTTCCTTTCTCTAGACTTTCTCCCTGATCTCCAGGGCCTGGGATTCATAAGGGTTGGTCTTATCTGTAAAGACTGAAGGCATTCAGTATCTCTGCCTTTTTTATAGCCATTTTCATTAGACATGTCCACCATCTGTATACTTCCTTCTTATGTCTGAGTTTTGCCAGGAGCTTCTTGTTGATCCATGCAGGTCTCCTGCCCCCTTGCTTGACCTCTTGTGCATTAGGACGGACCTTCCTGGGCTTGGAGGAGGTGATCCTTGAATATCAACCAGCTTTCTTAGATCCCTTTTCCTTCTAGAACCCTATCTCATGAGATTCTTCCAAGCAGACCCAGAAGAGGCCAGATTCTGTTCTCCTGAAGTCCAGGGTTTTAATACTGCTTTTTGCCCTGCTCCTTTCTCAGGATCCTGAACTCCACCATCTCATGGTTGCTGCAGCCAAGGTTGCCCCCAACCTTAATGTTTCCAAACAGTCCTTCATTGTTTATAAGTGCAAGGTTGAACAGTGCACCTCTCCTTGTGGGCTTCTCTATTGCCTGTATCAGAAAGTTGTCATCAGTGCTCTTCAGGAACCTCCTTCGTTGCTTGAGCCTTGCTGTGCTGTCCCCCATGGGGAGTGGATAAAGTCCCTCATGAGGACCAGGGCCTGTGAATGTGAGGCTACTTCCAGCTATCTGTAGGAGGCCTCATCTATTTTCTCTTCCTGATCAGGCAACCTGCAGCAAACACCCAGGAGAGTGTCACTGATGTTAGCCTGTCCCTTAATCCTTACCCATAAGCTCTCAGCCAGCCCTAGGCAGAACTCCATACCTTCCTGCTGCTCTCTCACATAAAAGGCAACTCCTCCTCCTCACTTTCCCAGCCTGTCCTTGCTAAAGATCCTGTATCCATCCATTGTAACCTTTCAGTCATGCACACTGTCCCACCATGTCTCCATAATCACAATGATTCCTGATATGGGATTTGAAATTTCAATCCCTTTGGAATGCAGCTGGAACAGAGGTGTCAGTGTCCTCTCCCAGATTTCCAGTCTCTCTGCATGGTGTGGCCCACATTGTGTTCAGTCCTCTCTTCACTTCTTAGTGAGATACATGCTCACTAACATTAGTATAAGGTTAAACAGCTCTGTTCAAATGGTTTTCACTGCTTTTGAACTCCTGTTTTAAAATCAAGTGGACTCTTCAGACATAGCTCTCATCTTTTTCATATCTGTTTGGACAGTGATATGTACTATAGTTTCTACTTCCTATTCCACAAATCATTTGTTCAGATTTGGTTGTGTTTTAGTGACGCAGGCACAAACAATGGTTGCCATTCAAGTAGGATTAGGTGTAATTAAAACTTTCCAGATGTATTTCTTTATGGTGCGATTACATTCTCAGAGACGCTTGGAGTTCTGTGCTTAATTCTTCACTTACTCATATGCTTAGCTTTACTCAGTTAAGTAATATTGCTAAAGTTTAATGTGAGTAGTTGCTAAATTGAAGCCTGCTTCTGTGTTAACTTACTACAATAAGAATGTAAAATAACGAGAGCAAACTCCTATTCCAGCTACACACACAATCAAAAATTCTTTCAAGAAATCGGATGTGTAGGATAGAAAGCAAGGAGTTGGAAATAGTACTGATTTGCAATAATTCATAATCCTTTAAGCAGATAAATCAACCAGACAGCTTAGAAGTTTATGCCACCAGCTATGTTGAAAATGCATATACATGCTTAGTACTAAACTATGGCATCAAGGAACAAGCTATGCTCTAGGGATAGTGTAGAGCCTATATCATTCCTGTGCCAGTTCTGGGAGATGTCATGTCTTAGAGAGCCACAGTGCCTCCAGAGCTGATCTTGAATTGCTGTTAATTAGAGTGCACTTTGCACTGCTTTCTGCATCCTGTCAGTTTCCCTGGTATGTGGGGTGAGACAGTCTCCTCCCCTTAGCCTATGCCATAAGAACTGTTATAGTGGGTCAGACCACAAGTCCAGTCAGCTCAACACACTTTCACTGACAGTGGCCTGCAGCAGATATTTGGGGAGAGAGAAGTACAACAGGACAGTTAGAGAGAGAGACTTTTCAGTAGTTTGTTAGGGTAACCAGGAATGGGGAAGCTTCTTGAGCCTGGTATCATCTTCACACTTTAGCATATGACAGCTAGATATGCTGCCAGTGAACTTGTTTTAATCCCTCTTTGAATTATTTCTACTTTTCCTGCCTCCCCAATATCTGATGGCAACGCATTCCATAACCATTCTGTGATGTGTAAAAAGTGGTTCCTTCAGCTAGCTTTAAAGCTGCTGCCTGCTAACTTCACTGTTTCTTCTCCAGTCTTCTCCCATTCTTACACAGTGAGAAGAAAATACACTAGCCAGTGGGTAATGAATCCCTTAGCTGCAAGCGGTCTCTTCCTGTCCATTGCTTGTATAAGGGGTACGTGGAGGGAAAATGATATTTTGTGCCCAGGTTTTGTGTGAATGCATGAAAAAGGTAAGGATATAATCTGGCAGCCATCCTCAAGAATTAGCTTGTATTTATGAGTATAGAAGGCTCCACTGTGTAGCTTCATACTACAGATGACTGGAAGGATCATGGCAGAATTCTCTCTCTGTATCAAGAACAGCAAACACCTTTTAGTGAAAGCACAGCATGCCTCTGTCAGACCATTTTTAAAAAGAAGATATGTCTCCTTTAAAAAATAGCTATTCAAGTTAATTGAAACATCTGTGTAATATACATTATATTGTTTTGGTTCAAAAAGGAAAGACAGTTCTATTTCAAAGCTTTTGAATTATTTCTGCTTTTTCCTTAAAGGAACATCTTGTTTCATTTCAAAATTAAGTTTACTGAAGCTTAATTTTAAAGAAAACAAAGAAAATGAAGACCAATGCAGTGAAGGCAAGAAAGCTTCTTCCCTTCCACTGTGAACTGTTTCTGATAAGAATTCTTCTGATCCCATTAAGAAGTCTTCTCCACCATCTCTAATATGAAAGATCAGGTATGTTAGGAAAGTCCCAGAGACTTCATCTCTAAAACGGAAAACCTTGGTCTTTCACAGTGCTTTGTGTGCAGCACTAAGCAACCCAGACCTGGTGATTGATAATTATAGTCAAAGTTACATATTACTATATTTATTTTGAATTAGATTCCAAGTAGCTCATCTGCAACAACATCTGATACCAGGGAAAGATCTTCTCAAAACCACATCTCATTTTTCCACCCTTAGGTGTTTTATTTGGTTAGGGTTTTCCACAAAAGAATCAGGATTTTTAAACTGATTCTAACTTTAACTGTCATAAATTGAACGACAAACAGAATTTATTAATTTTTGCACTTTTTTTATATCTTTTCTATAGAAAATCTCCCACCTGGCCTAGCTGACACCGAGATCAAAATAATTATGTATGTTATTTTTAGAGAAGGCCAATACATGAGCTGAAACTGAAAATGACACTAAACAGCAATCTCTCTCTACAACCGTTATAGTATGAAAAAAAAAAGATATTCTAAAAATTGATGTTTTCAAAGGCCTTATGTGACCTTTCTCCCCTTGCTTTATTTATTTGATCTCCTTCAAGTGCTAGAATACCTCTTCTAACATTCCCACTAGAACTGCAATATTTAGCTCACAGTTATTTTACAGCAATTAGATTGACCCAGTTAGCCAAGGGAAAGGCTTACTTATACCATTTTCCAGTAGCTTTTGTTAGAACCTGTTTACATTTCTTTCTAAGGAGATTACTTTAGGTACTCTCAAGTTCTGCTTGATGTTGAAAATAAACAGAGTGTGAGCTAGCTTGCGTTCTTCACAGGGAGCAAGATTTCACCTATGTGATTGTGCCTGGTGGCTCAGTGCCCCAAGACATTTTTTTTTCCTAGCCAGTTTATCAATAAGTCACATCTGTGAATGAAAAAAAGGCAGATTAAGGTCTGTGCCTTCCTTGCAAAGTCATCAAAACTCACTTTATAAGGGAAGGATAGACATAATCCATATCCCCTCCTTGCTTAAGTGACTGACATTCAATGCGGCAGATAGGCATAGTGAAACAAAATTCATCCAACTAGCAGACTAATGAAGACTTTGTTGGTTCAAGAAATAGATTCTGGGAAGAAATAAGGCAGAACATTCTTGATAATGATCTTTATAGTGATCAATCAATATTTATTTTAGGAAATGTCTAAAATATATGTAACATCAATAAACTGCAAGGAAATGTTCTCCTGATAGTCAATGTGATTGCCAAAAGACTACTGCTACGTAAATGAAAATCTGCTAATTGTTTAGTTTTGCCAAATGTTTAACTGGCCTCTGAAACTTGGCAACCACCAGGAAAATTAGTTACCAAATAGATAAAACAATAGAGATTATCCAGGAAACATTATCTTGTTTTCTTAAGCTGTATGCTGAGATGGAGTGCTATATTGTGCCTTTAACTCTTGATGAGTCTGGTGAATGGTAGGTGCCTAATACGCAAAAGTCACTCTGTGAGATGCAGAGAGCTATGACAACGGGTAAATTTATAGTGATATTTGTGTCCATCATAATGCCTTGGTCTTTGAAGGTATTGGTTTTCACTAGCAATTGAGGGATGGTGATTCTGAACTCTGGTGCTTTGGTTAATTGCTTGGAGTTAGGTAAGATATTCTGTGTCAGAGAGCTGAGGCTGGGTCTGCATGTTGGCTCTCTAACTAGAGCTAGTCCCATCTGGAGACGACTATAGTGAGATTCACTTTGGGGTCTCCCAGCATTCTAGTTCATATATTTTAACCAAAAGAAACTGCATGCTAACAATGACAATTTATTTCTGTGGTCTATAAAGAGAACATAAATGACTAATTCAGATGCAGGTGTGTGCAATGTAAAAATATTTACAAGTTAGGTGAGATCAGGTGCCCATTTATAATCTCTAAGATTCCTGACCATTATGACCTTCCTTAAACATACACCCCCCCATTCTAGTTGTTTGTCAAAGATTTGACATGACATTGCTGTAAGAGGAAAAGTATTCATACCTGCTTTCTTTAATCTGGCTGTGGAAGGCTAAGCGCAGGAAGCCTGGCAGCAGCAAAAAGAAGGTTAGGCTCATAGCAATGCTTGCAGTTGGCTAGATTTGACCTTCCAGAGGCCAGCCTTTCCCTGTGCTACCTATACTACATTGTTTATAAAATTATTACAACTCCAAAGTCGCTTCCATAGACAGAGAATAGAAGCAGAGGTGATGGCAAGTAATGCTATTCTCTTGCTAGCAGTGGTCTAATGCCCAAAGACCAGAAGAGAAAATTAGGTTTCAGGGTCTTGCTAGAGCACATCTACATCGTCCACTGTCATGGTTCTATGCAATAGAACCTGTAATGTGCTGAAGAGCCACAAACTGTAGTTTTCTGATAAGAGACCATTAGAATGACTACTGAATATACAATTCCCCACTTCTGTGGTTTAAATCTATTTATAAAATCTCTATAACACATACAAATGCATTCCAGCATGCCCAGACTACCAGTAAAATATTGATTATGTGTCTGTAATGCTTTCTCAGGTGAGCCCCCTCCTTGACTTCAACACGACTTTTTGTACAGCTCTGTACAGGATGAAGACTTTAAAGAAGAAAAAGGTACAATTGCTTCTCATGACTAAAATGTTTATTATCATTTGTGAAGCATGAATGAAATCACCTAATCTTCCAATCATTTAGCTTTCTAATACAGATATTTAGCTTTCTAACTTTTCTAATCATTGATTTTAATGTAATCGAAAAGAGATACAATGTATCTAATAACATGTTTGCATGGAACACACAGCACTATGTTTCAATTGGACCTTACTGCTGATGATACAAGTTGTTTGTTGATACTTAGCCCTGTTCAGCAGGGAGATATTTCCTGCTGATCTCAAGCATTGACTTCCTCAAGAACTCTGGAATTCCAAGTGGATGATTTTAAATGCAATTTATTTGCTTACAGTGTTATGTACAAACCCATCCCCAACATCTTTCCAAGTGGCCCTGTAGTTATGCCCCAAGGTATATTTCATGCACCATGTGTAACTCAAATATGTCCAGAAGGATTCAGAGACCAGTAAGTGAGTTCTGATTGACAGAATTCCTCGGGGAATGTGCGTTGCTAAGAAGTAGCTGAATACCATGGAGATTAATAATCCCAGTACAAAATACCTTCCATGTTCTTTAATTCCACTCAGTTATTTAGAACATATGCTAGGAAGTATTAATGTTTAAAAAAGCCTCCGCCCACATCTATGTACTAATAAGAGGGGCCCAAGGTGATGATAGCAAATAAAGCCTTCCTACTGTGTAGTTTGGTTTACATCACTGCCCTTCTTCTCCAGTGTGTCCTCTCTATGAAGAGTGTGAATCCTTTCCCAGACCCCCATAACAGAAACAGGATGCAGCTCACGTAACTTTTTTTACTAGACTCCTCTTATAGTCTGTGAAGAAGGAGAAGGGGGGGTTCTGTGGTGTAATTTACCTGAATTCTTTTACACTGCTTCGTTAGGATAAGATGAAATGACTCTTTCTCCTTATTACTTATTAAGTTTAGATGATTAGCACATATAATGTCTGAAGCTAGAAAAGGTGAATCTGAACATGGTGTTCACATTGCTTATTTTGGGGGGGGGGGTGGGAGACTGCATGTGTACTGAGTTACTGTACTGTTTCTGTTCAAATGCAAGATGATGGTATAGGATACTGGGACAATATCATGTAGTCTGGGTGTCTCAGCTAACACCAGTACCAAAAGCCACTATGTCTCAAGAACTGACCTGATGTAGAGACCAGCGCAGAAGTCAAGATCTTCTATTGGTGTCCCACTCCTCCTTTGAGCACTATCATTTCTAAGCATCTTCCCCCACCTCTCCTCCCCACTCCTTGGCTCAGTGAAAGACAAAACAGGACTGTAGTTCTGTTTCCACATTAAGAAAGAAAAATGATACTGCAGGTGAAACGCATCCCATAACAAAATAAAGCAAGCTTTTCTGGCATGCTGCTATTTCTGTTGTGCCTCTGAGTTTACTTAACTACAGAGAGAGTAATTGTATAATTTGACCCCTTTTGAAATGAAAACAAGGAAAAAGTAAAACATGAGTTCATTAAACATGGAGATTCCAAATAAAATAAGACAGTTGGTATAAATGTGCAGAGAAAGCAGCTCTTAAAATGACAATGACAACCCCTGAGTCAGATCCAGTACTTGGGTGATTGTTTTAATTAGGACTGACACATTTTTGTTTCTAGATGTTTCAGCAAGTAAGGAAAAAGGGAGATCTTGGCAGAAATTGTATGTATCAGGAGGCACCTGATGCTATTGAGCCTGAAGCAATCCTCCCCCAAACTCCTCAGGATCTCATTGAAATACACAGATGTAATTATTTGAAGTTCCTTGAGGAATTGATGTTGCAGTAATTAGACAACTCATTACATCAAGAAATAAAGAAACAAGACTGACAGAGATAAAAATGAACACAGTGATAATTTAGCAATATGTGAACAAACAGGGTTATAAGAACTGGTGTTCTGAGAGGAGAAACACCAAGGAGAGAATCAGCAGACACAAGCTCTATTTTGTCAGTCAGAGTCATAGACAGGATAAAGAAAGAAAGGTAAAAATAACAAATATTTTCTCTGTCTAAACTATATTTTGTTTCAGCAGCTTGCTACCCAGGCCTCCATCCTCTCAAGCCTCTTGTCAAATCTTGTTCATTGATACCTCATCCTGTATGAACATGTGTGAGATTTACAGAACCAGATTTTGTGATGGCCTCCCAGTGCAGTAAACGGCAGTTTTCCTATGACTTCAGCTATCTTTGAACCAGGGCTTCAAAAATCAATTATGCTGATACTCTACCCCAAAATGAGAATGATCACGGAACATTTTTATTATAATGTGAAGCTGATTCTCTCTCTGTTCCATTACTTCTTTGGGCTCCACAGATACTGCTTGAATAAAAGGTGTACGTCTCTGGTTTTCTGTGGGTGCCAACATTGTTTTAAGATGGTAGTAATATCCTGGTTTATTTCTGTGGGGAAGGTGGTAGTAATATCCTAATTTATTTCTATAGGGAAGGTTGTGCCAGGAGGTAGCTCAGAAGATATAACAACATGGCAAATCAACTGGTGTGTGGATCACCTTTTAGTGCACTATTCCAGACTTGCCCATCAAAAGTTCCTCTAGTTAATATTCTAATATTCATTCTAACCTCTGCTATAAAGCAATTATTAAACAAATATTTTCCTCAGAGAAACCTCAGAGGTAAGGTAATAATGTAGGTGAAAGAGAGGTATTGTTGACATATCAGTAAATACTTCTGAGAGTTATGATGAAACTAACCTTTAATAGTATAATATACAGTATAATAGTATTCGTATTATAGCAGGAAACTTTAAGCATGTACACAGTGCATCCAGATAGGCCTTTTTCCAAGCTAGCTTTTTCTAGCTAGTTTTTTTCTAGCTTTAGTATTGTGTTTACAGACTATGTGGTGCTGAAGGAATATTTTTAATAATGAAATTAGATTACTGCATGTGCTACTTCTCTATGACTTCTCTGCTAATTAAGGAAAAAAAATGTCTCAGTGAAATAATTTCGGTGTTCCTTTTATGACTACATCTTTGGCTACTTTCTTAAGCCTCCTACTAGCTGTGCAATTGATTTTAATTATCTTCAAATTCATTCTTACAATCCAATCCTCAGTTGCTCTTCTGGGTATTGTATAGCAATACTCTTCATCTCTACCCTTTTAATCATAGGCCTTCACTTTCTGTGTCCTTTGTCTGTGAAGAGGATCTTTATCAGTTTTGCAAGCAAAGTTACTCGTCACCGATGCAGAGGGAAGGACTGCTAACTGGACCTAGATAGCTCAGAGACTTATGGTGTGTGTTTCACATACAGGCACAAACTTGGGGCCAAACTTACTTGGTCAGGAGTGACCAAAACTAACTTCCGAAAGCTTCTTGACAGTCAGATATGAATGGAAACTAATGCTAGCAAAGGTTTTATTTTTTGAAGAGCATATCCTGTGAAAGTTTCCTTGGAAATTTTTCAACAAACCACTCCCTGCCCCTAAAAGTCCCTTAACTGGAGGGAGAGATGAGAATGTCATACTAATTTTCTTCCTTTTTCTGCCTTTTGCTTTTCTGCACATCAATCAGATTCCAGTTTTCAGCAAGGAAATTGCAAAAAAGTTAAGTACAGAAATGGAAAACTATTTGAGAAATAGAAAAGAATAATTCCAAAGGAAAGTATTGACCAGTTGTCCTGAGTGTTAGCTGAAAAATGGGTCATCTAAATGAAGAAATGAAGAAAAGAATCACAGAGTTGCCCAGAGTGTAGGTCACTATAGCAAAGATGAGATCCTCAGTGCAATCCTAGGCCTTGAGTGGCCGCATGAACCCACGTGGGCACATTATTTTACCTCAAGGTGCCTCATATTTCTCACCTGCAAAACAACAGAGATTTTTACAAAGACATTTTGAGATTTACCGAAGAGAAGAACTAAAGGAGAGATTATTCCAAATCATAAGCCATACTATATTATTTGCCTGCATGAGCCCCCTCTTTTAGGGGCTGAGGTTTGAAAAATTTAGGTAACTCTGGCTTTTTCTGTCCTCCACACCTGTCTTGCTAAGCTCCCATAACACACAAACTTGCACTCCCACCCTGCCCACATTCCAGGCAGTTCAAACTAAAGCAGTAGCACTCTGAGGTGGCTGGTTCCTCCTGCTGTCTACACCTTCCATTCACTTTGCTGGCATTGCACTGCTTAGGTCCCTAAAACAAGACAGCAGTAAGGAACAGGCAGAAGTATTGTAGTTAGGAGAAACTCCATCCTCCCCAGTTTCTGAACCTAAAGCACCCATGGCAGCCTCCTGCAACAATACCTGAGCTAATTCTGAACGTGGGTAGCAGTAGAGCCCTGTCAGTGTGGCACTCTGCCTGAACTACATAGCCTAATGTAGTTATGCTACTTCTAGCATACAAGCTAGTGTCTGTGCAGTACTACTGTGTTGTCTTGACAAGTCAGACCATTCCAGTATTGCTGCTTAATGTCCTACACATACCTAACATCATGTCTTAGTGCATGCTAGCACACATACCTGTCCCAATTTGATGCCAAACATCAAACCTTTAAATCTGTGCAAAATCTTGAGAGAGACATGGAGCTACTGGAGAGAGTCCAGCATAGGGCTATGAAGATGATCAGAGGGCTGGAGCATCTGTCCTCTGAGGAACAGCTGTGAGAGCTGGGCCTGTTTAGCCTGGAGAAGAGAAGACTGAGAGGGGATTTTATGAGTGTGTATGGGTGCAGGGAGATGCCCAAGCTGTGTTTCTGCAGTGTAGTGGTAATCACAATCGCCTCACATGCGAAAGGTCCCTGGTCCGAAACTGGGCAGAAACAGGATGCTGTTTTTCACCCACCTCCAACCTTGTCTTGGGAAAGCCAAAAACAAAACCTCCCTGCTTCATTACCACCACCACCCCTCGTGCATTTGTGCCTGCTGATGAGGCCTTCAGATGACACGCTTAGGCTTTGTTTCTCTCTCCTCCACAAAGGAAAGCATTCTGCTGTTGATTTTTAAGTATCCGAAGGGAGGATGTTGAGGGGATGGGGCCAGACTCTTTTCAGTGGTGCCATGTGACAGGACACAAGGCAATGGGCACAAACTGAAACACAGGAAGTTCCACCTGAATCTAAGGAAAAACTTTACTGTGAGAGTGACAGAGTACTGGACCAGGTTGCTCAGAGAGGTTGTGGAGTCTCCTTCTCTGGAGATATTCAAAACCTGCCTGGATGCTATCCTGTCTTACAAATCTAGGTGACCCTACCTGAGCAGGGGACTTGGACTGGGTGATCTCCAGAGGTCCCTTGCCACCTTACCCATTCAGTGATTCTGTGATCAGGTCCAGATTGACTGGAGAATTTGGCAAGTTCAGACATCTGAGCAGCTAAATTAATTTTTTACTACTTTGTACTGAAGTGAAATGGTGCACTAATTTCACTAAATCTGCTTAAATTCACCCTTTGACTAAGACTCACACTGAATAAATAGCCTAGTTTGATGAGCTACATTCCGTATTTGTTCTATTTAGAGTGGAAAGACTGGTGTATGAATTTCTTTGTAACATTTCTTATGTTCCCTTTACTATTCTGTCATAAGAATGATGCAAATTGGAGTTTGTGATGAAATCACTTGGAAATCTGTTATGTTTTTACAAGGAGATGACAATTTCCCCTTGTTCCCATTACAGTATGTTAAGTATCTAATAAATAGTCAAGAAGGAAAGTCTTTTGAAGACAATCACCATTACTTAACCCCTACTGTTTAAAAAAACTATTCCTAAACTGTTACCATAGCATAAGCTAAAGGGATTTGTGATAACTTTCTTTTTTTCCATTCCCTTCCCCTCACCCTCTTCATTCTCATTTTCTGGACAAAAACCCAAACCTCAGAATTCCTCCAAAAACAGAACTCCAGTAATAACCAGAATGTAGAATTTCTGACAAATGCCATCTGCTGATTTCTTTTTTCTTGCCCAGAAGACAAGATTTTAGATATGGCTAGTAAGTACTTTAGCTTCTTCTACACTGTGATACCAAAATAATCACCATGGTAACGCTTTCAGGGCAGTCTGACAAACAGATTTATTGTGAATGCAAGAACTCAACAGCACTCTCTGGTAAAAAAACAAGACAGCATCTCTTGCAGGTTATTTTGTTACAATGCATGAATGATGACTAATAGGCATAGGCAGGTCTGTTTGAACTTATTCACTTATCTCTATTAGTTTAACTTGTCACATTTACAGGTAGTTGGGATTGCAAGGGGGAAAAACAGTGGCAATCAGTACTAAGCTTACATACGTTGTAATTCCTTTCCTGAATACATTTGGTATCTTCCCTGAGAGTTGCAGGTTGGGAACAGAACAGAAACAGCACAAATACTAGAACAAGGATGCATTAGACTAGAAGGAGGTTGAATTTCTTTTGAGATAACTACTGAAGCTTTTGGCATATCACTATTGCCTTTTCCTTCCTTTCTTATCCCTTCTTTCTCAGCAAAACAATGGAAGTAAAGGAGATTGCCAAAACCATATTGGAAACTGAGGGGTCGCAGGGAAGAGAGAAGGTCTCATTTGCACAGTTACGAGGACAGATCATGACAAATGCTAAGTTATTAATCCTAAACAGTCATGCTAGTATTTTCCAGGTAAGCTCTCTTTTGGCTCACATATTAGTTAGAGTTAGCAGATATAATTTGTACATAAACCAGAACTTTGGAAACCAGCCAGCACTGCTGTGTTATGTAGTTGTGTAAGAGGTTATATATGGTTCTTGCTTTGCATTTGGCAAACTGTTCTCACTTAAACATTCATTTAGCATGATTACTTAAGTGAACCATATAAGGGTATTCCTTGGAGCAGTAAAATTAACTTGTTATAGTGATGCACTATGCCAAAAGCTAATTTAGGTTCTGCTTGGGAATTTATAGCATTCATTTACTTGAATAAGGCAACTTTGCTGACAGCTCTTACCTGGCCACAACTTTTAGATCATGCTGCATGCCATCTAAGACTCCAAAATTTTTCTGTTATGCACTGTCAACTCATTGTTCTTAATCCAAAGCAAAAAGATAAGAAACCAGTACAGAAAAAGAAGCCCACTGAATTCTCTCAACAGTGCCCTTTATCTTTGTGAAGTGGATGAGGACTTGAAGCTTTGGGGAGCTATTTCTTGGCTTTAACTGAATTACATGTTGAAAGAAGTAAGAATGAACTTTCCCACCCTCACACCTGATTTGAAAAGATCAGAAGCTCAAAACAGCCAATATTTCTTGCCTCTTTGTCAATCCAACTAAAATTGAATGCAAAAACGTTAAAGGATGCACAGCCTGAAGAATCATGTGTAGAGATAATGTCTGGAGGATGTTACTTAATGCATATTTTGGTTCCACAGCAGGTCTCTTCCTTGGGTATAAATTACCTCATGGATTTTGTTTGTGGGCATTCACAATCAAAAATTGGCTATGAAGTGAAACACCATGTACATTTTTTTTCAGTGAAGTCAGCTCTACAGTCACTAGAAACTTGTGAAATTTCCTTGAAAGTAAAGAATGAGCAGTGCCAGGGGAAAGCATTGACGTCGCTTTCATTTCAGTCAGCCCAAAAGTTGGCTTGCTGAGTTATGTTCAGTCAAAGAAGAGCATGCAAGTCCGGGAGAGCTCCCTCCAGCCAGGTTACTGTACTCCTTATTCGTTTCAGCGAGACTGAGATCAAAATCTCTTGTCGTCTGCTTTTACGTCTCATTTTCTGTGCAACCATTCTTTGTGCAGAAAGCTCTCTGTGTCGCTTTTTGGTGCTAGTTTCATCTTTCTCCTCAATTCCTCTTTTTCTCTTTAGCACTGTTACAACAGGAAGACATCTGCATTTCAAAAGTGCTCTTCCCTTGTCCATTTTTTAAACAACAAGAAAAATAATAGAGGAAAAAATTAATTTATGTCTCATTGTAGATACTAATTGCAGAGTGTGTTGTCTTTCTTTTCTCCCTTTTCTTCCCTTCTCTGACGCACATGCTCTATATTAAGCTCAGTTACTTGGAGCTTGTAAGCCTCTATAGTAAGCTGAAACTGCTACTATATTTACTCACTTTCCACATTTAGACAAAGGCTATTTTTAACTGGAGTTCTATTTGCGGGGGCTGCCAACGTCACTTAATGTTCACATGCATCTTGGACATCATATGCTTGTTATTTTTATTTACTGTGCTGTGCCAGGTCTGCTTTTTTATGACAAGAAAGACTGAGAATGCTTCATCAGGCCAGTTCTTGAAAGCACTTTTGTATAGCAGCAGATACACAAATTAGCAAAGAAAAAGCAACTCAACAGTATATTTGGCAAACTTTTTTTTAATAGCTGGCATCTTTTATCCTATGTGGTCTAGTCACAAAGCTGTGTTCTTAGTCCCACTGAATTTGTTAAAGCAGAAGATATTTTCAAGGTATGTCTGTTATTCAGATGTCTCCTGGATGAGGCATGAGTTCTTGCTGTGTGATGAAGGGCATGGAGCTCCAGAAATTGTTATGATTCCTGTACTGCCACTAGTTAGTTAAAATACATGATGTATAAATAACCGGTGTTTTTCTGATTCTTCTTGTTAGGAGGTGTGTGCTTTGGAGCTTGAATGTAACAGATGTTATTTTCAGATAATTAGCTTGGATTTTCAGTGTAAGAGTTCCTTGAAATTCTGGAAAAGAAAGTGTGGCATCCATAAATCAAGTCTTTAAGTCGGAGCCTCTACATACTCTTCCCTGTATGAGTTTCCCTGTGTTGCTCTAGTGACCTCAACTTGACCTAAAGGAACAGCCCTTTGCAAAGGTTAGAAATATTTCATCCAGCCTGCTGACTCAGGGCACCCGATTCTCTAGATATTGCCTCCATCATGTGCCCGGGAACTTGAGATATTCATATGCTTTTGTAGGGGATAGGTTAGTCTCTGCACACATAGTAACATCTTTATTTACACAAAAGAATGAATTCCTAGAAAGGAGTAAAGTTAGGGAGCAATCATTTAATGCTTTGCTCTTAGCTTGCTTAACTGGGAAGTATTAATGGGAAAGTAAGTTAGGAAAAAAGCTGTAATGGAACCTACTAGAAGTAGATTTTGTTTCAATTTGAAATGTTTTGGAATGCTTACAGGATTTTTTTAATCTCCCTCCATACTTCCCACTCCTAACACTAATTCCCTTCTCAGACTAACTTTAACATGAGAGAGACTGAATAAGCTTCACACAAGTCAAAATTCCTGTGTGCTTATCAAAACAGAATCAAATCTTTTACATCTTCCTGTTACTAATTTTTCTGTTGCTGTTTCTTTCTCCACTACAGTGAATGCTTTCATTTTCTTAAAAAACTTCTATTTGTCTGAAAAGTAAACTCTGGTCTTTAGTATCAAAACTGCTGGTTTTACATAAATATTTCCAAAGTTGGGCAGTTAAATCTTCACTAAGTCACTGGCAGGTGCTGAGCAGGTCACTGAGAACTGCACATGCTTAGCTGCTCTAATACACATCAATCCATTTAAGTGACTAAATATGAATGAATTTAGATACCTAGTATTTCAAATGAAAATACTACCCTGTGTGTGATTCTTTCCATGTGAAATCATGCTTTTTTACCATTAACTGATGGCACATTTTTGGTGATTCAGAAACTACAAAGTGAAACCAAAACCTAGTGAAAGGGAACTGTGTCCCAAACATAACTGTGTATCTTTGCTTATATACTTCTTCTTCTACTTTCTTCTTGAAAACTTAGTTTTCCCAGTCCCCCTCAGTTCCTAAAGTTTTTACTAGGCCTTAGATTTACCATTAGAGAATAACATGCACTCAAGCCTGAAGGGTCAGCCCAGGCCAGTGTGATGTTTAGTGTCTGTGTAGATCTGTTTGGGCATGATTCATGCTGGCGAGGTACAGAAGTAAGACTAACCAGTGTTACTTATTTAGCTGAGGAATCACAATCTAATCTTTTTTATATAGCTTTTGGTCCTTTGGTGGTAGTGTAACTGCAAACACTACGTCCCACGTGAAGTGTCCCTGACATCCACTGCCGTGTGATATCTAAAATTATACAAGAAAGAACATACGGAAATGTCCGTTTGGAGGCAGAACCTGTCTTCCCTTTGTCATGCCACAAGCATGTGATATGCACATGGCTCACAAAAGACACATAGCCAATAACTGTACGTATCTGGCATGAGGGTGAGCTCATATTTTCAAGGTATAGCAGTCAGTTACCTTATCCTGATAGGAAACCAGTATATCAAAATCGTAGCTATTTAACAGCTCCGTTTTTGTTTACTGACACAAATTACAAGGAGCAATGACTGTGCTTCAGACAGCATGGGCATAATTTTCAGCCCTTTCCCTTAAAGGTTTTCTCTCCAACATTTTCATGACTGCATCCAGGCACATTTCCCCAGTGTATACAGTGACATGGTATATGTATGCATGAATGATTGGTTCTTTTCCTGTGAGATCTCGGCAAAGGAGAGGATGGATGCAGTGAGATCTATAAGGTTTGGGAAGCTTTGGTAACATCCTGCTTTGGATGCATCTTTGCATGCTGTTCTGTCGGTGCTATCAGATACCATTTTCTAGCTTTCTCCACCAAAAGCAGCAAGCATTTGAATATATAGTAGTGCTAGACTTACTTGGTGGTCACAGACAGCTTACTAGAAGATAAAACTGACCAGCAGCAGAGGTTATGCAACCTACTGCCAGTATATCTGGTTTTCTACTGTATCAAATACTTGCACTTAGATTCTGTGGCATTAGGCGGCTTATCAAAACAGAAGAGAGACTTCTTCATCTGAAGAGCTGCTGTAGAGTGGAGGGAAGGGGTTAAGTACCGCAAAAGTTCAAGCTGACAGCCAGCCCTTATGCTCTGATGTTCTGCAAAGCTTTCTCTTTGATGGAAAGTATTTCAGTGACAGGAGACTCTAGCAGCTGAGGTAACATGCTTCTGCTGCAGAAACCTTGTGCTTGCCAATGAGCCAATGAGTGAGGTAATTCTAAGAACAACAGTGGCCAGCTTCTGTTGTTCTTTGTGTGTGAGGTTGTGCTGTGAAAAACGATGGAGGGGATTATGCTAGAAAGTGCTCCAAATCAGGACAAATTGGAATAAATTACTTGTTGTTAAAATGAAGATGATGTCTGTGGTATGTAGAGCAATCTCAGCCATTGTTATGTTGTTTATGATGGAGAACATCAGGACAATACTTATGAATCACTGCAGTCAAACTTGAGCAGACATTGTGCTAGCTCGCTCCTCTTCCTTCCTATTGATTTTTGCATGTACTAAATCTATATATGAGTGTACTGTGGGTTAATGCAAGAGTTGTCAGGAGACAATACTGAAAAAGCATAGTGAAAACAACAACTGTCCTGTGCTGTCAAAAGAGTTTTTCACATCATTAACTATTAAAATGAAATGAATTCTACAGTAGTTTTTACTATTCAAAATTTTCCTTATAGCTGACCAGAGGACACTGAAGTCCAGAGCCCCAAAACTGAGCCATAGATCTGAAAGCGGATAAATGTTAAATACCTGCTGTAAGTTCTGAGCCTGTGCTGTTTGAGCAACCCAAGGAACAAAATACACATTTCACCTTTGGTGCCCTGATATGTCTGGACACAGAGAAGTTTTGGGGTGGTGTGCGGGAGTAGTGATACTTTTTTTTCCTCCCAATAATCACTTATCAACCAAAGGGAAAACAACAAAGAAACTTCTTGTGATTCAAAAAGAGTCAAAATTAATGGCAGAAACACCAGCTTACCTGGAATTACTGGTAGTTGCACGAACATATACCAAATTTCATGGACTTTTGGAAAGTGGTAAATCTTTCTTTTTTTCTGTTAAATTCCAGCCCTTGCTGGTTTTGAAGAAGAGCTACAGTCAAGGCTATGAAGCCATTTTACTCAAAGAGAATAGACAGTGCTTTTTCAGTTGTCGTAGTGCCATACTATTTGTAGCAGTACTTACAAGAGACATAGCAGGGAAAAAAAAATTTATAAGATATCCTCAGATTATTCTGCACGCTCTGTTTCCGAGGTCTTAGAGATAAATTTGAAGTAGAGAGAGCCTTATTTAAAAGGGATCCAGATTTCATGTATCACAGAAATCAAAGAGTTTTGGACTTGAGTTTAGCTTGTTCTAAGGAGAGAGACTATTTGTACTGTTTGGATTGGGACTTAGTTTGGAATATGCATGAATATTTGGATCTAGGCTTACAGGCAGGGTTAAGGCAGCATCAGCTGCCTAGAAAGAAGCTGTGAAACAGGCCCTTAATTTCCAGGCATTTCCAGGCATTGCTTTCCTTCAGAGAGAGGGGGAGAGAGAGAGCAAGAGGAAGAGAACGAACTGGCATTCAGCCCTTAGTCTTCATTCAAACCAAATTTCTTTTACAATATTGCCAACTCTAAGTGCTAAAAATCAGGAGATTAAAAAAAAAATGTTGTGTATTTCTGTTTGCCGTCTGGTGTTTGAGACTTAATATGGGTTATGTTTTCAGGTTTTTCGTTGCAACCAGAAGAGATAGGAACTCGGTGGATAAGAGGTTAGGGGTAGAATGAGATTCTCACGAATCATTTGACTCCAAAATTGAGACTTGAATTGAAATCACAAATGTTAGAAGAGTCACACTGTAATATCCCATGAGTGGGAACACGTTACTATATAAGCTTGTGAGAATTTTGTTCAACAAGAATTGTGTAAGGACTCTAAGAATAAATTTATATTCCATATTGCTGAATATGCTCTCAGTAAGAGCTAAAAATTAATTTTCAAGAGCCACAGGGAGCTTTTACTCCCTGAATTGGTTTTATAGAGACCTGTCATCAGAGCTCCTAGATTTGCAGTGTCCTGATAGATAGGGTTCTCTCAATGCCATGCATCTGACCTCTGGAGTAGGCAATAGCATAGGAACAATCAAGAGTAAAGGTATAAATATTTTATAGCCAGTGATTCCATCCAGCCAAAATCTCCAAATGAATAAACAGCACCAGATTCAAACATCTTGTCACATCTGCTTCGTAAACCAAACAGCTGGGTGCACAGATGCTTTGGTCTACTAGAGTACTTTAGACTGATTTAATTCTTCTGTCTGTTTAGTTATTTTTTAAATTGGTTTTGATGATTTGATTTTTATTGCTTCTGATGTTGCTGAAATATAGGCATTTCTGTGTCTGATTGTGACAGTTAATATATGAAGGCAGGAAAGGTGGCTTCAGTAACATAAAACCTTTGGGTGAGAGATCACCATCAGCATGTGATCAGCAGGCCTTGAACTTAAGGGCATTGATTTCAGAAGCAGAAACTTTGCTCTCTGAGACAGTTCTTTATCTATAATGTGGCCCTGTCACCAGAAAGCAGTGGAAAATCAGTTACAAAACCATATACAGCTTCTGGGAAAAGAAGTTCAAACTAAACAGCTAAATAGCCAATCTCTCTGTCTATGAGTTATAGATCATGTGTGCATTTATTTATTTATTTATTCATAGATGACAGATCATCTTGTTCATGTTCTCCCTGTCCTTCCTCCCTAAACCCATTCTGTCAGTCTTGTTATGCTCTCATCATAACATGAAAAAATTACTTTAAGGCTCTTCAAAGGCAGGATCTGATCTCTCTTGTCCACACAGTCAAACCACCCACATGCTTATGAAAACTTTAAATAATAGATAGCATTTTACCTGAAAGGAGATATGCCCAGCAGCACTGTGATTCTCCATGCTGCTTATTTTTTTTTTTTGTGATCCATTGTGGACTCACAAGGAAGAGTCTTCTGAGAAACAGCACCTCAGTGAGCACTTGACACGTATCAATGTCCACCAAGGCAGTATTGAACCAGTCCAAAGTTCTTCAGCTAACAAAAGTGGAAACAATCACAGGTCAAGACGAACTGTCTTCTGACTAACTTTGATTAGTTAAATTCTTCTAAGCATCACATATTTATCTCAAAAAAAATCTATTCATATTAAATCAAAATCTGCTGGGGTAATTAACTACCAAATCCATGCCAGAACACCAGTTTCTCATACTGCACTACAACATCTTCTAACTACTGTTTCAACCTCAGGCTGCTTCCATACTCTGCTGAGCTGTGAAGCCTGCATGGTCTGCATTGCCATCACTTGTGGAATGCTTCCCCATAGCCTTCCCTGTGGGCAGTTGGTATGAAGACTGCTTGTTGCACACAACTCAGGAGTCCAGAGTCTTCTCTGCCCCTGGCCGTTCCCTCAGTCTTAGCTTGCTCTCTCCATCCCTTTATGAAGATTTATCCATGAGGAAATACTACACAAGCCCTCAGTGTCATGAGCATATTATACAGACATGACTCATATGTGTAGATCCTTGTAAATTTTCTTGCAAGCTCCAGAAACACATAAATACTTATTTTTTCATTGGACTTGTTTTTCCTTTAAGTCTATAAAACAAAGAAGGGAGTATTGCCCGTGAGGGAGCATGGGAATTTTCTCTAACTGGGGGATCAGGGAAAGCACTCTGTAGCTGTTGCTAATAAACAGGCAGGAGGGAATCCTGTCCTCTATGTCAGCAGTAGGACATTGGCTCACCTTTAGACATTCTATATGCACCATGACATTTGTTAAGTCAGACTTCGCTGTTATGTCTCTGAGTACATTTCCAAGGGGCACTAAATTACTCACTTCACTCTCCCAGGAAGACCTCTCTGTCACCCACCCTGGGGTGCAGTGAGGTACTGAGTCACGAGTCAGTTAAGATTTATTACAATTGCTCCACTTTCACTGAACCTTGGAGGATCACATATCACTCCCTCACCCTATGCCTTTCTGTCATAGGCAATTTACACTTTCTGAGTCCAGCACAGCTATCAAATAATCTTTCAAGTTACCTGCAGTTCTTTATAAGCTTTTAGCACTTCGTAACATACAACAGAATTTTACTTTGAGAAATAATTTTATAAAACTTGTTCCCCAGTCTAGGAGCCACAGATCTGTTTCATTCAGTGCCAGAACTTGCACAAGTAAAATGAGCATGATGCTGTCCCTTGATGTCAACAGCTGAAAACTACTCTTACATTTTACCCTGATGTTCAACACTGTTTGTATAATCCTTTCTTAAATATGAAGCAATGCAACCACTTCATTGTGGATGACAAGATGTTATAATCAAGGAGCTTGTACTCTGAATTAGGAGGATTATATATATTTTTGGCCCAGGCAAATAACTTGCAACAGAAAATCTATTCTATTAATGTATTTTTTTTTCTCCTCAAGGAATGTCTCTGGGAGTGCTGGTGTTTCGTGGGGATAGTTATACAAAAACTTAAAATGAACAGCATAGACATGTTTGTAAGCATTGCCAATAATCTTATTCCAGAAAATGAATTAAAAAACTCAGGCAATGTGTATTTGAGCTTATAAGAGCATAATTTGATTTCCTCCCATTGCTCAGGTTGGTTAACTTCATTCACCTACATGATCATACAAATTAAACAACAATCTTGTAAGAAACCTTTGGACAGAAAATGTCTTAAGTTTATTAAGTCAATTCAGACTTTTCTTTATCCTTAGAAAGGCTGTATTTTGGGAGGTTGATAATGTGTTAAATGGCATAATTTCTACTTCACTGAGATCTAAGTGCCAAGTAAAGGTAATGCACAAGTATGTATGTTTGCTATCTCCCTCTAGAAAGAAAATGACTACATTTGCAGTACTGGTGGTTCAGATGGGAATGGCAGAGAACGTATGGTTGATATTATATATTAGCATTTTTGTGTCAAGGATTTGGAATACCATTTCATGGGCGATGGGGTGGGCAGGGGGGTGAAGATAGAGGAGTGTTAATAAACATCCTTACTTCTTCCTAGTATTCATAATTTGTTTGCCTTTTTACAGCAGAAATCCTCTTCATACCTTATGTCAATCATAGCTGAGAATATGTCCTCCTTTTTATGTGAATAAATGAATGTGAATATATGTGAATAAAGTAACGTGCCATTTCCTTTCTCAGAATTATGCATACAGTTCATATGGTGAGAAATCATTTTCTCCTTAAGCCCACACTGGTGTTTCAAATGCTGATGTGCTTGTAGAAATTGGGAAAAAATTGCTAGTTGAAGTTGGCTTCAAGGAAACCAGTCAAGGTTTGTAAGGATTGTCATTTGAACTGAGCGAAGTCCTTTTCCTTTTTTTCCTCTTTAATTGTATAAATAGGATGTCAGTTTTTAGCTTTCTTTCAGAAGTAATAATCAATAGTTAGAGCTCTCCCATGCCCAGAGACCAGTTGCTCTGTGCCGTCTCTTGGCTGGGATGGAAACAAACCTGGGGCTTGTATAAGTGTGAAAATTCTCAGTAGGGAAACAGCTGTGTTTTGATCCTCCAAAAGCATCTTGGAAAGTAGCAGGGGGAATGATAATTATAAAGATGATTTTATAATCTCTACATTTAAATATATATATATATATATATATTTCATAGATGTTACCTTTTCAACATGTATTTGCTTAGGCACAAAAGGTCTCATGTCTACGAGCTACATATATGTTGCACTGTGCCACAGCTTGTATGTAAATCCCATGAATTGTACATGAACATAGATGTGAAGAAATAAATATCCAAAATCAGGTTTGGGGAAGAGTTTGTTTCCCCACTCCTTCATAAGTATCACAGTTACATCAAAATTCAATCAATATCAGACTTTTCTGATGCTGGGTACTGGAGTGGCTTGGGGCCTACTACTACACGTAGGATTGCTTTGAGCATAACTGTAAAATCCAAGACATTTGTAGATGGTAAAAAGAAGTCAGACACTATGCAGACAAGGTTACATTGGGATAACTGGATTATTACCAGAAAGGAAGAGGAAAATTCCTCTGATCCTCAGCAGGGGAGAGCGGACGTTTTGAAGCTGCCATAGACTACTGAGTCAGACTTAGATATTAACTCTATTTTATAAAATTTTAAGGCCCCACTCCACCTATTAAGAAAGGCACTGAGGCTGATAGTTTCCGGTTGATATAAGTAAACCACCAATAACTAGTGAACATGACTTTTTAGTGGAAATCTATATTCAGGAGTATGAAAGAGACAGTAATGTGTGCATTTGAGTTGCAATTCATAAGCCTATATTGTTCACAAGTCTGCATAATTATACATGTCATGTGGCCAGCATTTCCACAGGCTGCAAGTATATCTGTTGTGGTATCTACCTTGGAGGGGATAGGGGAGGAGCATGAAAAAGGAGGGCCAAAGCAGTCAACAGTTGAAAGCTGGGAAATAGCTTCTAAATAAACCGTTTGAGGCCATTTCAGTGAACAGATCTATGGCTACTTACGCTAGCAGATTTGCCGCAATTATTCTCTCAAGTTGATTTTCTCTTTCTTTCTTTTTTTTTTTTTTTTTTTTTTTTTGATTTTACAGTATGCTAATTTTTGATGCTTGAATTTTTGCACCTGTTGTTTGTAGACAGACTATTAATACAATACTCATGGATTTTTCTGACTTTAAAAGTTTGTGTTGCCATTAAGCTATTTTCTTTTAATTTTGTGAGAGATGGACAGCTAAAAACATTCCCACTATTTGTAAATTCTCCTTGTGAGGAACACAGCAGATTGTCTGGATCTTCTGCTTGTTGTTCTGGCTTTGGTTTCGGAACTGAATGCACTCCTTCTGCTCCGTCTGTTTGAGTTTTGACAATGCAAAGGATAAAGCTGGAGGAAGTCCCATGTATAAGAGAGGTCTAAGCTTCTGCTTTATCTCATTTTTAATTGAATTTCAATTCAAATTTAATTCTACTTACTTTTATGTAATTCCGTGCAAGAGGGTGCAGACTTTTGTAGTGCTCTTTTGCCAACTGTAAGTTCTCTCTAGGCATAAAACAAAAACCTATAATGGGCATTATATTTAAGCACAGCTGATGTTTTCAGCTAGTGCCCTTTTCTTCCAAAATACGTTATCTTGAATACATTGAATTACTAAAACATATATAGGAGTAGCTAAAAAATTCACTGTTGAATGCATTAACATTTTTCCTCTTAATTAGCTTCATGTTAATTATTCATCAAGTAGAAGACAAACTAGTGCATTTCCTGTAATTGATTATGCAGTGTGCTTTTGTAATATGCCTTTTATTGGTCAAAGGGACAAATCTTCACTTGGAGGGAAAGGGATGTTCATTGAAACATCTGCAGTATCTTCACTGCAAATTAGTCAAATTTGTTCTACAAACTTCTCATTTGATATTGTCTTCTTGTTTTTTCTTGTAGGTAAAAATTTTCCAGGCCATTTTACTTTGCAAAAGTTCCACACTGGTAAGGCCAGTGCTGCTGTAAGTTCTTTTATTGTCAAAAACAGTTCCTGTAACTAAGCCTGTCAATGTACACTTGCTAACTTGGACGCGTTGCAACATTTTATACAGACTAATTTACAAAACATAGGACTGTGTAATGAGTCTCCTAGTTACTAATTAAATATTGATTGTATTCTTTTGTAGTTTCATGTGTTAAGTATTTTTTATAAAATATTCTGAAATGTATTACAGATGAAGTGAAGAACATTTATCTTCACAAGCTATCAGTCTTGTAGTAGAAGTAAGAGTTTTAATTCACTTGTATAGCCCATTTCTGTCTGTATTATGAAACCAACAAACTTTTATTAGCAAACAACTTTAATTGCTAAGAGCTGGTTCAAAAAACATATGTCATTATACACCCTTTTTATAAACAAAACAATCAAATGTATAAAATTTTGTAAGTTCATCTTGCAGCTCCTTAACTTTATAAATTAAGAGTTTATAATTGAATATTATAAAATAAAGTTAAAATTTAATTAAAGGGTGGCTTCATGACAGTATTAGAAATGAAGCTTTGGTATTGTATTAGAGGAAAAATTCTACTCTGGTGTGTTCTAATAGAGAGTACGTTAAGCCTGCTCTCTAAGCAGGGAATTTGGTGGGTTGTGAGTTCGTATTTGAGAGTAGTTGTCTGGGAAATTCAGAATGTTTGCTCTGCTAGAAATGCATATGCCTAAAATTTATGACATACACAGTGTAAATTCATATTGTATAATTAATTCATGCCATATATATGAAGTACTGATTTAAAACCCTGCAAAAATTCTCATACCAAGTCACATCACTTTATCAAATTGAAATTAAAAATACTGATCTGGTCAAAAACTATCAGTGAGAGAAAACTAAGTTCACTATTCAAATTTGGATTCAGGCTAAAGTAGAGGAAAGATCCATGTTCCCTAATTTGATTCATGGAAAAATCAGATATCTGATCGGAAGCAGAATAGATTCAATTGGTAGTGAGAAATATCTCTGGAAGGGCAACTAACCCAGCCCTCAGAGAAGTGGGTCACATGAGATAAGTTCGCCCCACAGTGTTACTGAGCTCTGTCCTCCTGAGCTACAGAGGAGGCTTTGGTGAAATGCCTAGTTTTTCGTTCAGGGAGCTGAAACAATTCCTGGACCTGAGACTGCCATGCCAATTGCCTCTCATGGAGTTACAGTAGTTTTATGACATTGTAAACCTTTAATTTCAGGATCTTTGAAAGATTTAGGATGATATAAATTGTTTATTGTAAGTTTGGGTACTTGTGTTTTAATCCATTATTGTTTGTGTTTCAGATATGACAGTTTGTACGTATGGCATCTATTGCTAAGACAGTCATAGTTCTGGCTGTTTTTCTGCCTTCAGGCCAAATTAGTGCCCATGCATCAGTTTCTAATCAGTTGCATTAAGCAACAAAAAGGGAAAGAGCACCAAACCTTTTAGCATAGTCTTGCAGACAAAATCTTTCTTTCCCATCACTGAGAACAGCAAAGCTGGTTTACAATAGCCAGTTCAGCTTCTATGCTGTATAAAGATGCCTCTGTTGTAAGAGAGGACTGCTTATATGCTCCCAGATCTCAGCCTGCTGTATGTTTGGGGTGGACAGATGGAAGTCCCCTTGGATCTAGCTGTGGCCAGAGTATGGATAAATTGCTATCTGATTGTCACAGAATTGTACCAATTTCATTTGCCTAGGATGTGGTGTATGTTCCAAGGCAAAGAAAGAATAACATTTGCCTGATGCTATTACTTTACTTGCTCTCCTGACTGCAAGAGGAAGAAAGAGACATAATACTGCATGGAACTCTATTTCCCCATTTCTGCGAAATAAAAGCATTTTGCCTTGCAGGCACATAGGTTTGTTAGTTTGCTTTGCTGATTACCTGGTTTTCAAAGCACTTTAAATTAGACTCGGCTTAATTCAGAAAACGACTCTTTCTGTTTCACCTTCAGATAATATTTTTTAGAAGCCTTATGTAAACACAGACCCAAGAAAAGTTCTCCGTGGTGAAAGGACGTTTTTTTCCCCATCTTTGTAGCCCGTGTTTTACTTCCTAGCAAATTTTCTCGAACCAGCTCAAAGCACCTCAGCGCACCTCTGCCCGCTCTCTCCAGTTCTGAGACTCCACAGGGTGAACACGGGTTGTCAGTACCTCACAGGATCCACTTAGATGGTAGCAAAGGATCTCTCTGAACCACAGCTTATAATGGTGGTGAAACTTCAATAAATATTAAGAGAAAGACTGGATGATGGGAGAGAAAAGATCTTTGACTTTCTCTGCCAAAATACTCATTGAGTGTTGACAGCCACAGGCCTCAGCTGGACTATTCCAAGGGAAGTTGCATTTCATTCCTCCCGTCTCTAAGGAATAGTCATTCATATAGCAGTGCCCAGTTCCATGCAACACATGAGGTCCTGGAGCAAAAGAGAAACAGATCTGCTGTGCAGAATAGATATGAAGCATAGTGCTAACTGCAGAGCGGCATGAGAAAGGCCACAGTTGTGTGAACTTCCTGGTCTGAGAGACCTGTCAGGTCAGCATCTAGTGCTGTAATACATGCTGTTGGCACAGACCACGCTTTGCAACAGCCAAGTAATATTTGCACAGTGCATAATAAAATTTGGTAAATCGTAGTTCTTCAGAGAACCCCTTTTTCTATTTTTTTGCTTGGAAGCATCTGTGTCTGTTTAAATTGATGGATGTGTGCAATTACTCAATCGAAACTTACACCAATATAGAGTTACGACAATATAAAACTGATATAAAACCAGTATCAAGGCCCAAATAATTGACTGACTCTTGAAACTGTTACACATAGGTATGGAAGCTGCACTGGTTTGTTTTTACCTTTATCCAACCCAGTAAAGTATTTCTTTGAATTTTTCTCCTTGTAGAGGCATGTAATGTGCTTTGGTGAAGTTAATCATGTGCAGCCTCAGGTGACTACTGCTTGTATGTCTAGGTTATTTTCTTGCCTTCTTTTCATTCTCCCTTATTAATAGATATGGTGAGGTTTCAGAGGAAGCTTAACTTTCTAGAAGCCATTTCTCTTCAATTAGCTGTGACACATACCCTCCTGATAGATGGATGGTACTCACTTTCTCTGCAGAGGAGTATCTGATTTCATTGGGAGTTCTCTCAGACTCTGGCATTGCTGAGACAGCTGCTATCTTGCCTTTTTTTTTTTTTTTTTTTTTTTTTTTTTTTTTTTTTTCCAGTGAGGAAGCACCATGTACTTACTCTAATTACAAATCCTGTGATCTGGCCATTCTTCAGCTTTTACAGCCTGCTTGTAACTGTCTCTATTGAGATTTTAAAAATGATGTGTACTCAGAACCCTTGATCCCCCCAAAAATATTCCACTTCATTTATTGCTTAATTTTGCATTGGTCTCACTTTGGTATGCTTACTAGGAGCAGAGGAGTATGGAAGAAAAAAGGTTATTTGTTTATTTCTATTTTCATATTCGTGGAAGATAACTGGGAAAGAAAAATGTAGCACATGCACTGGACTCTAACTACCTTTTCAGACAGCCATTCTGTGTGTAAATATGGAATATTTGCTGTCCACTATAATATGCCATGTCCTGTGTGGCCTCCTCCTCAATGAGAACCTCCTCATTTTTTCTGGCCAGAGGAATTCAGTGTTTGTGGTTCATAAAGTCTGAGTTCAATACCTGCTAATGGCTGTGGTACATGATGATGATTATCTGTAGCAGGTACCACTGGAAAATCCATCCCAGCTGGATTTAGGTTATTAAAGCTGTTATAAAGATTGGTCCAGGTCTACAGGGAAACTCTTCTGAGCCAGGGAGTATGTATAACCAGTATGTATAACTAGCTTGCACAACTACACAAGGTACCTGTTTGCTTATCTCAACCTGTGTGTGACCCTGAACTGCCACGATAAAATACTTGATTTCTCTAATTTCAAGGGAATTGAGAATGCCAAGGTAATGCCTTTCGTGTATGGAGACAAGCTGTCACAGTGCTATCCCCTGGCTCTAATTGGGGTCTCCTGGCTTTTTACGTCCTGTGTAGATGACAGAGATGGAGCATTTGAACACCTTCAGTGCAAGGAACCATTTTAACTCCCTTTTACCAGACCTTTTCTTTGAGACATGGTGTACTTTTTTTTCTGACCTTATTTCCCCTGTATATTTACATACTAGTTCTGTGGTGCATGGATAGCAAGGCTTTGGATGGCTAGTGGCATGACCCACAGTTTGTTCAGAGAATGCCACTTAAATATCAGACTGGAGGACGTCAGGTAAATCAGTGAACAAAGAACTGAGATACATTTCATGGACTTTTCTATAAACTTTGATTATACCATTTAGCTTATGAGTGTTAGGCTGTAAATGGTTGTTCAAGCAGAGAATGCAAGAAATGAGTCTGAATTCAGCGACATTTTAAGCATTTTGAAGTCATATGAAAGGACTTCTTTCTAGAGGAAAAGAGAAACCTTATTGTAAAGGAAGAAGAAAATTGAGACTTTAAATGAAACACTTCAGCGCAAGCAATATTTGTAAAAAATATTGTAATGATATGATACTTCAAATTCTGTTTTAAATGATACTCATACAAATTGAGTGGAGGATATGATTGACATTTGCCATTAACTTACACAGAAAATAACCAGTGTCGGTGTTGTAAGTATACTCATTAATGGATCTTTTTCATGTGAGCTGAAAAGGAAGAGCCCTGAGTGGAGAAATGGAATGAAAGAATGACAAGAATGAGTGTGAGAATGAACAGGGAAGGAGACAGAAGGAACTGAATTTCAAGAATGCTTTTGTAAGGTATCACGTTCCAGTGAAATTATTTCCCTAAATAATGCTCACAGAATTTGTGCAAATTTCCCATTTATTCTGATTATTGTTCATAAAAATATGCACATGTATTTTATTCAAATATAAATTCTACCTTGTTGCATGGAAACATGTCTCTTTGCCCTCCTGTCTCTGTCTCTCAATGACAGTGTAAGTAGGCCAGTCTGCAATGGCAGAGCATCCATCACTGGAAAAGGATGACCAGGGTTTTCCTAGGTTGGAAGCATATGGAAGACATGAGTGTGGAATGTAAGATATAAAATTATACCCTTAGTATATGAATTATCTGTAATTCAGGAATTTCTCTAACTCATGTAAAGTCTTGTCAAGTTAGTCTATAGTGGTCAATATTCAGTGATACAGTTTTGTCTGATACGGTTTATTTTCACCTTACAAGCTAACAGCATTTTTTACAGTACCTTTCAGCTGTAGCTACATGGAAGCCCTTGATAAACAGGATCCTGCTAAATGGTTTTATCTTATCTTCATCCCTCTGAAATTTTCATTGAATCCCTCTGAATTTTCTTTGTTGAAACTAGCAGCTATTCACAGAGCATAGAGAATATTTTTTGGTTAGCCTTCTCCACAGCACTGTTGGTTTGCAACTCTACGTAGTGAGAATTTGGGGACATTTTATGCAGGTCTGTCCTCTGAGTATTATTTCTGTAAGTGTATACTATCCATGAGGTAGCACTGACCGCCCACTTGAAGATACAGAGAAAAATACAGTCCAAAGAAAAGATCAACTCAGTTAGCTTAGAACATCCATGTTTTTCTTTTTTAAATTGCACTGTTGCATTGTTTACTATAGCACCTGCATTGATATATTTTTTTAAAACTCAGTTGTGTGGCTGAGCAGTTTGAAAGATGCATTAAAAAAGACAGAAAGAAGAAACTTTTTTTTTTTTTTCATTTTTGAATCTCCTCCAGACCGCCTACATCAGATTCTGGCCTTGACTGCTGCCATTTTGCACCTTTTATCCCCTGTCACTGTTCAGTCTTTGCACAATCCTGTTTTTGTTTGACTGACATAAGCTTATATAATGCATACATTCTAATCTGCAGATTCTATACTGTTTCACCCTCAGTTGCTAAGCATGCATGACACCCAGAGATACAATTGTAGTTACTCCTTTAAGTAGTTTTATATAATAAGATCATGTAATCAGTTAGCAAAATCTGGATGATTTTGAGTGAAGTCCTGATCTCACTGAAGTCTATAGCAAAACTTGATTATTTATTATGGACCTGAGTTTGCTACTTTTGAGTTGGGCATCTTTTTTGCATTGATATCACTACATCTAAGGCACGCATTATATCAACAAATGTGGCTTCTTTGAATGATAGTGACAAGATTACTATTTCAACTTCATTATGTAAAGTTCATTTTGAATTTGCAAAGTGTCTGCAATCCTTAGTTAAATAACACCGTGAGAAATTATCTATATACATATTTTGAATGTACCTATCCCTCCACAGTGAGCATAATTCATCCAGAAATCCAGAGAGAGATGTAGCATAACACACCTATGTATTCTCTAAAGCTAGAATAAATGAGGATTGTAAGCTGGCATATATTAATTTCTGCCATTATTGGTTTTAATGTCTTTGTACCTGGACTTAGAAGCACTGCAAAAATCTGGTAAGTTTTCATTTACACTTTGCTGCTCTCTGGTAGAGTAAAAAGCAGTATAAAAGAAGAATATCTGAAAATTCTCCCAGATGTTGTACTTGCTAAAGCACTGCACATATGCTGACCGTATTTGGTATTTTTAGATTTCTCTGAGATCTAAAACATTATCAAACCCCAGCAGCTTTTTCACTCTGAATCTTCTCCATGCTGTGTGGCACTCATTCTTATTGTAGGATGCCAAAGCAAGGGCTGAATAATCAGATACCCTGGCACTTTGACACATTTCTGAAACTACAGAAAGAAATGGGGCTTAGGGAAGCATTCTTCAGCATTCTCTGGTAAAATTCTTAGCTAGTAATACTCTCCCTAACTTGTTCTGAGGTTAAAAAGAAAGAAAAAGAACCTCATCTTATCCACAAAATTCTTCCTCGTAAGACACACAAAAATATTTCTGTTCATCTTGCCCTGATTCTCCCCCACACACATATATGCACATTCTATCTCCTTTCATGTAAGATTTTTTAAAATTCCAGTGTTTCTTCTGGGGACCAGGAGGTTGACCTAGAAGGCTATCTACAGGATATTCAAAGTTGACACCTGTTTTCTTTTCAGATAAGGGTTTGAATTTCACCAGCTATTGCTATTATTCAAATTTGATAAATGCACTAATGTAAATTGTTCAAAACTCTCCTTTCATATTAATCTTTCTTATATTTCAGTCCTATTCCTTCCTCCCTTTGAGGACCTCTCTATCCGACTTTCTTTTCATTTGACTGTGACACAACACACAACCAATTCCTTCCATGTCCATTGTTTATCTCTAGTGTTAAACAAATTACAATGCTTGTTTCCTACTCTGCTCACTGTGAGTCTGCTGGAGGGCTGACTAAAGAGTTGCCACCCAAATGAGTGAAAAGGAGTTCCCTGTTCAATGTTTAGTTCATCAGTTCATAACCAGGAGGCCTGTGTGGGAGCCTAGTGGGGGTAGTGGGAAATCCAATTTTTCTGATACCTTGACACCATGTCCAATTCCCAGGGAGAACTAGCCCTCATAATGTTTCTGGAGTTTTTAAATCCAACAAAAACTGTAAGTTCTTTTGTATTTTTCTGTTAAGTAAATGGCAATGTTATGTTCAGAAACTTCATACAAAGGCTTTATGTACCCACATATATGTATTTTCCAGTAATGATGGCCTAAATCTTGAAGAGCTAGGTGAAAACTGAATGTTAATCCTTTCAGTGGAAATACTGATGCAAACAAAGACTGAAGAATCTGAAACCTGGGCTAAGCAGTCACACGATGAGGTCTCAGAAGCAACTGTTAGAGAGTAGATAGAGGAAGCAAACTGGGGCACTCACCTGGACTCTGTCCAGATCCCATAAAAATTTTAAAGAAAGGAATGAGGCTGGATCCTCATACAGCAGGCTGGTGAGCATCCAAGTGGTGAACCTTGGCCACATTCTAACACCTGGGCATATTTCCGCACTGTACTCATAACTGGTGGTTTTATAATTCTCACATCTTTGTGGTGCAAGCTCCAGGAAAACCCTTGGAATTTTGCTGTAGTTACATGAGTAAATTCTGGCCTAAACATTTGCAGCCAGGCATCAAATGATTCTCCAAACAGAGGAGCAAAATATATCCTACTTTTCCTCGAATAGTTGAGGTATATTAAATAATTTGCACTCTGATTTCAAGTAAAATGTGTGCAGAGAAGCTATGGCATCTCCATCTTTGGAGGTTTTCAGAACTCAACTTGATGAAGCCCTGAACAACTTGCGCTAGCTCTAAAGCTAGCGCTGTTCAGAGCAGGGGAGTTGGACTAGAGACCTCCAAATGTTCCTTCTAATCTAATCTTTTCTATGATTTTATGACCTTGTAAAAATATCAGTTATTAGTAGCTTACCTCTTGGTGGGAATAAGGCTCCATGTTGTAGTTTACCTTTTCTGTTAAAGCTGTTTCAACTCTTGTAAAGTCTGATGTAATGAGATATGCTACACATGCTGCAGTGCCCAGACCAACAGTTCTGTCTTGGAGTATGTATAGAAGATCCATACTTCTGCATTTATCTAAGACATTGAAAAGTACAGGAATACCTGCCTTGCAAATAGCACTTCCAGTATTGACAGCAGCAACTTGACAAGGTATGAAAATACAACACCTGAATAGTCTGGATCTTAAGAAATCTTCCCCAGAAAGGAACCTTTTACCAAGAAGCATTTTGAAATTATATCAGGTCAATGATCTGACAGGCCTATCAAGACATGCTTTGCTTGGTGACACAGGCTCCATGAGGTCACATAGCATGCTGGCTCTCACCACCTCTTTCTGTTAATCACTTAGCAGTTCTTAGACAACCAGTGTACAGGAGTGAGGCACACAAATTAAAATAAAATCTCTTGTAAAAATAACTTGGGAGAGTCTTTATACCAAAGGTGGAAATAGCTGAGAAAATATCTCCCATACTGGTTCAGTAGGGTCTACGCTGCAGGGAGGGACTTCTTTTTGTGCATGCTCTAGGTTGTCAGGTTGCATTTCAACTAGGTTATTCCAAGCTCCCTGAAGTTGTAACTGTTTTCTCAGAGCCACTGTATATTTATGAGCAATATAGTAAGGGTCTGACTTGCACAATTATCAGTTTAAAGTAATGGTGGGAAACCCTGGTGACATATTTTAAAGAAGAGATAACATTAATGTAACAAAGTAGCAAGTCTACAGAGCATATGGTAAAAAAAATTCCTGGGAGTGCCACTGTAAAGATGCAAATAAATTTTAAAAAATGTTAGAGTGCAACCAGCTCACCCCTAGATTTAGAAGTGCAGTGTCTGTGCATCTGTGGAATTATGAGTGAATGAAAAAATGAACAGACATATCAACACTAAGAAGAGCAAAGGGGTGCTGACCAACATCATGGCCGAACAGTTAAGGCAGAGCTCATTTCCAAGTGTATATTGTTACTTTAGTAAAAAAAAGGCCCAGTGCACAGTGGCTAATGAATTTGTCAGGTGTAGTGTGTGCTAAGTATCAGGAAGACTGGTGATGTTTCCTAGCCTGAGGACCATTTCCTCACAAGCAGAAATACAGGAGACACAAAGTCCATCTCTTGGTTTTGCTTTCCTTAAATGTCAGGACTAATAACCAAGTGGATATGCCTTTTGCAGTCATTTTCTCTACAGTTTTTAAGACAAAATAACTTGGGGCATAAGTTTTTAACTGTTGTTAAGTCTAATCTTTTATCAGAAAGGCAGAGGATAAAGACTTTAACCCCTCACTGCTCACCCAATAAACAATAGCAACATGGAATGTGTAGTCTGATTTCACAAGTGACCTGTGATATCCACAAACAAAAACAACCTGAGTCAGTCCTCAGACTCCCTTTGAACCCAAGTGAGAACTAATCAACAGAATCCATGGGCATGTTCCCTCTCACCCTAAGGTAAGTATCTGTGTTTAGCCAGATGAATCAAGCTCTGCAGGATTTTCTACAGTGATTTCTGTAGAATGTACAATGATTCTACATTGACTCTATCTTCACTGACACTAAACGAAGAACAGGGGAAGCTCACCTACCTAGACACCTATTTCGTAGACAACATTAAGTAAGAGGAGTCCCACCTCTAGTTACAGAATGTAAAACCTCACCTTGTCTCTATGAGATTTCTTTTTCTGGGTACCACATTGCTCTTTACTTCTTATTTCTTGTCTCTCTTGCATATAAACAGAAAAAAAATGGAATTTGGATACTTCTTTGTATATATGACTATGTATCAGGTTTCTCTTTTTTATATTGTTTCTGCCTTTAAAAACTTTGCTCTTCCATTTTTTATTTTCATTTCAAATGGAGGCTCTGCCTGCAAAGAGAAATCGGGTTTTTTGTGTGAGACTGTAGAGTTTTTAGATATAGATTCTAAAAGGGCTGCTCTCCCCTCTATATCTTCTGATTTAGTAGCAACATAGCTGACGGTTTCCTCTGTGATCCATGTATGATGCCGGACCCAATGCCTGAATTCCCTGGCAAGTTATAAAGTAATCTAGATTTTTACAAAGTCAGTGTCATCTAAGTCATCTAAGCATTGCCCCGCCAACTTCCTGGCTTCCTGGACTTTAATCAACCGAGCAGTCTTTTTTTCACTGTAGTGAGTGATTCACAAGCTGAGAGTACTATCTTATTTCTCCAGCTATTCCTAACACCACACAGATTAAATTACGCCTGTTTTGAAAGAGCAATATTTTGCACAAAATTTTTTACCACAATTATAGTTTTTATGCTAATAGGCAGAAATAGTCTTAAAGCTTTATACAAACATCAAGCTACTGAAATAATTAGAAAGCTTTTGATCTTACACAGGATCAAACATGACCCTTATTCAGCCGTTATGTATTGAAGAGTTGAATTAACAAGATATCATCAATGAGATCATCTAACCAACTTATAGACCAACATTTTTCCTTGAGAAACCTTTCCATTCCAGCTTTAGGTTGTAGCTGATCACACAAAAAATACATTTCTTCAGCATTTTTTAAAATTAATTTTTAAAGTTAAGTATATTTCAGTGCTCTATATCCTGTGGTAGTTGTGACCAATATCAAATGAATTAGGGCAGGGTCCATGGTACCAAATGGCTGAGGGGAGAATTATAAAGAAATCAGATGAGGAGTATTTTCTCAGCTATGCTCCAGGTAAGAGTAATCATTGGAGAGAGAGAACACTCAACCCCCTGCTGCGGAGTAGAGTTTTGTCCCTTTTAATGAAACAATAACAGTAAAATGCAAAGAGTTAGAAACATGAAACTTTCAGCAATATATTTTACATGAAATTTATATATGCAGAGATGCTTTTTTGTATTTGTTAGAAAGGATAATAGAAGCAGCATCTTAGGAAGCTTTAAGAAAAGCACAAACAACTCTCAGTGTCTTTTTTTTTTCTTTGTATGTGATCGATTTAAATGTCAAAAAAGACCAACTGGAAAATTCCTTAAAAGAAGATAAACTGAACATATTCAGGAGGAATTTTTTCCCTTTATATATTCATCTATTTTTATTCTGGAATAATTATTTTAAAACACGGACTAAAATACAATGAGGTTGATTAAGACAGTTTTAATAAGGAGTACAGAAAATGTGCCTGTATATAAGAATAAGAGTAAGCCTCATATTTTACAGTTTAATTTGCTGGGTCAACATTTAATGCTTTTCCCATTAGCATTGGTGTGATTTCATGTGGAAAATAATCCCATTTCCCAACAAACTTTAGAAGATAACAAATATTTAATGACACCCCATGTAGAAACAATAAATAAATTTGAGTTGCTCTTGGACTCCTGTGGAAAGAGGTTATGAAAATTTTATAAGTTGGGAATTAATAAATTATAACCTGGCTGTTAAAATGTGAATCACTAAAGACTCTTGACACCCTTTTCCTTTCTCTAATTAGAAATTAAAAATAAATAAATGAACAAATAAACTTGTCATATTTAGAGCTAACTTCTTGCTCAGCATAAGCTGTGAAAGTAAGAAAACTTAGTCATATATAGTTTATATATTTGCATATACAAATTAAAATTTTTTGACAAGACAGGACTGAGATAAAGTATCAGTGGGATAAAATATTGCTCATTTATAAAATCATGTTGTAACATACAAAGCAACCACCCACAAAAATTTCTGGAGCCTCTGGATCCTTCACAGAGCTCTATACATTAAACAGTCATAAGAACTGCCAATGTAATTTTCAATTAGCAAAATAAAGTTAGCTCGAGACACACCTATATTTGCCTTTTTTTATGTACATTTTGCATTCATGTTCAGAATGAGTGGAAATAAACACCACAATGATGATACAGGGATATTTGTCAAAACACTGCAGAACTCAGATATTTGTCTGGTCAGCATGGGAATTTATGTGTCTATTCATACACTGGCTCTAGCTCTCCCACTACGTTCTTCATGAGCCTTCTTCATTGTCCTGCGCGTAGGTGGAAAGGCAAACTGGTCCTTCCACAGCCGTGAGGATTCAGGGATGAACAAAACAGAAAGGAGTGAAAGTAGCCTCTTTTTCCTCATAGCATAACAGAGATGCACTTAAAATGAAATTTATTCTGAACCTGTATTCATGTCTGGGATCCTCTATGCATGTTGTGGGCAACCTGATCTTCTCTTCTCCTGCTTGGAGATGCTAAGGGCAATGGATAGCAGGCAGAACCAGAATGTGGGGAGGGTACTGAATGGAGCAGACAGGCTGACAGAAGTCTCAGTGCTGTCTGCAGATGTCTCCACCTGCTTGTTTCCATCCCTGAGATATCCTGGATATCTTCCTTCCCACAGTATCTCAGCAAGAGGGGCTTAGTATTCCATGAAGGGCAGCTTACACGTCCTATCTCATAAGCACATATTTATCTCAAGCATGGGAATCTTTCTTTTGCTCAGAATGGAGTACACACTCTTATCCACATGACGGTTCCCTAAAATGTCCATGCTAAATGAAAGACATTAATCATGTCTGCTGCTTCCACCTTCTCACTGTTTACTGTACAGGGTGATCTATGAAGAAACCTGCTAGCTGGAGTACTAAAGGATGATTGTGCAGACCATATAAATATATTTCATTAAAAATTGTTATTTATTGCAGTTTGGCTAAGTTGATCATTTATTATGTTATGATCTGGCTAATACTCATGGCCATTTTATTATTCTTTTCCCTCTTTTCCTCAGTATTTATGACTCATGATGTCATGGTGTGTAAAATTGATCAAGATTAGGTATGTCTCTGCTGAGTTTGAATTAAGCTTGGTGTTTTGCTGATCCTATGAGAGGGAAATATTTCATATTTGACTGGACAAATAACTTCTAGCACTGGCTCTTGCTGAAATACCTGTTTTGTTCATCTCTGCAAGTACCTTCTTCTCCAGATTTTGACAATTCATCATACTTTAACTTCTATTTCAGATTTCTATGTTTACAAACCAATGTTCTAGTCTGTTTGATGATATTCATTCTCTTGTACTGTTTGTTGGCAGATAGTACCAGATCAAATCCACTAAGACTAGCAATATCAGAATCAGCAAGTGTCATTCTTTCACCTAAAGAATTGTTTTGGATTTTTCTGACTCATTTTTCAAACAAGTACAGTAAAAAGTCTTAGAACCCACATGGAAACCAGGATTTTCCTGAAAAATAGGTGTTACTGCCTGTACTTTTTGGTAGGTATTGTGTAGATACTACACAATAGAGTAGTACTACTACTCTAGTAGAGTAGTACTCTAGAGAGTACTACTAGAGTTTTACTGACTCTTTCAGAGTGTTCACTGTCTTCTTAAGTGACTCTCTGCTTGAAGAGCAGCTAACAGCTTCACTTCATTGCCACTTCTTTTTTCCTTCTCAATAACATAATAATATAGCTTCTTTACTGTAAGAGTGACAGAGCACTGGAACAGGTTGCCCAGAGAGTTTGTGAAGTCTCCTTCTCTAGAGATTCTATGGAACTTATATTAGGTGGCCCTTCTTGAGCAAAAGGGTTGGACTAGATGGTCTCCAGAGGTCCCTTCCAACCACTACGATTCTGTGATTCTGTGATTCTGTAATACTGAGTGTTTGTAGGGGTGTATGTGCAGAAGACATCTCCAGGAAAGCCCCTCAAATCTCTGATGTTCCCAGGCTCTCGCCCTGCTTGGGAACAGCAGGATCCAGAGCTAGGATTTCTTAAAATATCTAATTTATGAGGCAAAGCCCACCCAGGAACCTAAATGGCAGCTGTGGATCATCCAGGGATTCCCTTCTCTATGATGTTCTTCGGTGGTCAGCTGTGTATGGGCTGTGTTATGGTAATGAAAACCTGCCTCACATCCAAGCAGAATCACACATTTAAATTGCACCATCCTGTGTTGCTTCCTTTTATATTCCCTTTCTTGGAACAGTGGGTGCAGTAGTTCTGGTACTGAGCTCTAGCCAGTCTCCACAAATGTGGTATTATGGGCTTACTCCACACTTTATGAGTAGATCCTATTCTGATCTTCCCTGTCTGGCTCTGTGTGACAGTCCTTAGGTTGAGGAGACCATCTGGGGACATGGCAGAAAAAGAGGCAATGTACAGAATTTGGATAAGAATAAATATACAAACTTCCCCAAGGCATAAGATGTTTGGATCTGATGTTTAATTTGGGCTCATTCTTTCTGGAGACATACAATCTTTTTAGATTTTTTTGATGAATGGGAGTAAAAGAAGAGAAAATATTTTTTCCATAGATTTCCCGGTTGCCTCTGATTTCAGTTACGAGTTGTATCTGATCATTGTTCTGGCTGGAACAAGAGAAGCACTCTGTCATATTTAACAGGAGCATGGAAGAAACTAGAGAACCTGTCACAGCTAAACCGAATGTCTCAATAGTATTTGTTTCTTTTAGTCATATGGTCAGTATATTTTTGTAACATATTGGAGCATTTCCTGCTCTTGCTTGGAGCAACTCAGCTGATTTGACATTATTTTCCCTAGAAATCAGGTTAGAAACTTCAAAGATTTCTTGGTTGAGGACTCAAAATGTTTTCACAAGAGAAGGTAAATTAAATAGATTCTTGCTTATTCTAACTAGACATTCAATAGATTAGGAACTTTGAATCCATATTTCACAGAATCATAGAATAATCAAGATTGGAAGAGACTTCTAGAGATCACCTAGTCCAACTCCTCTCCTCCATCATCAAGCAGAGTCACATAGAGCAGGTTGCCAAGAACCAGCCAGAAGGCTTTTGAACATCTTCAGGGATGGAGACTCCACAACATCTCTGAGCAACCTGTTCCAGTGCACAATCACCCTCACAGTGAAAATGTTTTTCCTTTTGTTCAGACAGAACTTCCTGTGTTTCAGTTTGTGCTCATTGCCTCTCATTCTATCATTGGGAAACCACTGGAAAGAGTCTGGTCCCATCCTCTTTACACCCTCCCTGCAGATATTTGTACATGTTGATAAGATCCCCCCTAAGTCTTCTCTTCTCCAGGCTGAACAGTTCCAGCTCTCAGGCTTTCCTCATAGGAGATAAGCTGCAGTCCCTTGATCATCTTAGTAGCCCTTCACTGGAGTCACTCCAGTAGTTCCATGCCTCTCTTGTATTGGGAATGGATACTGTCCTCCAGGTGTGGTTTCACCAGGGATGAGTAGAGGGAAAAGATCACAATATTTGCCTCCATTACCAAATTAGATCAGAAAATACAGAAATTCAGAAAAAGAAATTTTAAATTGAATTAAAGAAATTAAATTAAAAACATAAAAATTCCAATATGAAATAATTTAACATTATTATTTTTTGATATCTTAAAAATAGTGTTAATTGATTAAGCTGAATTGATTCACTTGTCCTCTTGTTAAGAATTAAAACATCATATTAATTTTTATACTTGCGTATAAAAATTCTGTATTATTCTTCCATAACAAAAGTCTGTCTCACAGCTGGCCACCCATTCTTTAGAAAGGAACTGAAATTACTTTCAGTGCCCAGGACATGACTATTGGAAGGCTGCTGGACAGCCATGCTCTTGCCATTTTATTTGCCAGGAAAAGTTTACATAAAATGAACTTATAAATTCCAGCAGCCAGCCACCTTGCTGGGGATAGACACCATCAACCATACACTGGCAATCATTTTGACCCCAAAACATCTCACATGGTAGGCATAAGATCAAATGGCAGAAGTTTCCAGCTCATAGTTCACACCTAGCTTACTGCTCTTGGATCTCATTACAGTCCTAGCACCCACTTTTATAGACATGTATCTCTTGAGCTCAGCAGGAAGATTAAAGCATACTACAGGTCGTGGCAGCTTAATTGCTTGGTAACAGTCCCAGAGAAGGTGAGGATACAGATCACAGAAGATCAGGTCCTCAGTGCTCAGATTACACACACACATACACACACCTCTTTTGTCACCATATCCCTACTTAGTGGATGAGAAACAGGGTTGATAGTGTGTAGAATCTTTCATTCCTGATGCCTATGCCATTCTCTCTAATAGGTAAGCAGATGTTCTCCTACAATGCTAATAATTCCTTTCGCAAAACTTTAACTTGATTAACAAAAAAAGAGGAGAAAACTAGTATTTCCGAGACTGACTCAGGAAATAACAGTGGTGATCAGAAAATATTTTTTAAAATATGATTTAAGCCTTCCAGTGTATTTGAATTCAAGGATTAGTTTTGTTCCTCAGTAGAGTTTTGGTACAACCCCTTTTGCAAAGAATAATTAAAGAAATTCATTACTGGGGATGGTAATCTGTTCTGCCATTTCAGTCAGTGTTCTGAGGCAATGTAGCCTGGAGCTTTGCACAGCTTGGCACTTGTTACAAAAGAGGTTATTTCTAATAAGATTTACTCCACTATGGCTGCCCTAATTGCCCAATTGCTCTTGGTTCTCTTGAAGTTAAATGGAGAATTCTCACTGACTTGACATAGGATCTGACTCAAATAGCAGGATATCATAAAATAAAAGGCAGCCCTATAACATCTCTCATTTTACTAGACTGAGAAATAACTTCACATTAGCCTTTCCATCACATTTCGTTCTTACCTGGATATGCAATGCACGTTCTCACTCACTTCCTCAAACGCATGGTAGGGATATTTTAAAATAAGTTACCTTCCTCCTTACAAGGCATATATCATAATCTGACTTAGGGAAAACATGTTTCGCTCATCAAATAACTGTTTTTGTTCAGCTGAGATAGGCGCTGTAGGTTCGGATTCCTGATATAAAAGTCTTTCCTATCAAGCATAACTGTATAGATACCGTTATGTATCAAGCACAGCAAGGACTAAAGTGAATTATACTTACGCCTATGCCATGATAAGCATTTGTTACATTCCTTTCCTGAATCAAATAAAACTATCCCAGAGAAGGATCTGGTTCAGTGGAAGATCGCAAGACAAATCCTGTATGCCATGGGCCTCTTACCTCAATATGAAGAATGACATTCAGAGTTCCATGTCCTCTTCTCAGCTGAGTTGCTCTAAATTTACAGCCACCCAACATAAATCAGGATATTCCATATAGTTAGGAATGTATAGCTACCAGCAGACACTATGAAAAGTAACAGCCAGTAAGGTGTCCTCTGCCTCAAGCTGGCCCTTGATGTGGTCCTCAGGTACCACATTATCTTCACTGATGCCTATTCCTATTTCTTTCATGTATCTTATGTTTTTCACAATACCAACTGACAATAAATTGAATAGTTTAATAGTGATTTGGGCTGAAAATAATTTAATTTGAGATACTCTTTTTAAGGATTTCATTTTTTGGTCGAATAGTTTCTAAATAAAGTTGCCCAGAATTCCTAAAACTAAAAGAATTTGCATGCTGAATTTCCTTACATATTTACATATTTAGAGAAAGCAGTAAAAAAAGACAACAGTGGACAGTTGATACCAACTCAGAATGTTTCTCCTGATAAAGTAAGTTGAGAACATTTGTGTGAAATGGCTCTTTCTTAGGCTAGTGTCTTCTGAGAAGATGAAACATCCAGGGAGTGTGTCGTTTTTACTTGCCTTAATCTCTTTGAGAAAAATAGGTAGTTTCAGAGGATTCCTTGGGTTACAAAATGGAAGGTAGCAAGTAAAATGACCCAATTCATCAGTATAATTATTATTTTGTTGGGCTCCAGTTTTTCCTCTCTTGTTCACTTTTCCAGAATAGTTCTAAACTTTTACATTTCAGTTCAAACGGGAACATTTCCATAGTAATTTTGGTCATCTCTCTTTGTAGTGCTTTGGAGAGTTGTGTATCTTTTCTGAGTGGCTTGTGCCAGCGATGAATGACTATGCAGCATGAGGGCATGACATCTGGCAAATCACAATGGTTTCAATCTGCAATAAAGGAAAAAAGCAATCAATAGCTTCAGCACAGTTAAAACTCTAGTTTAAAAAAAATACACGTGTGTATATGTATATACGTATGTGTGTGTGTGTGTATGTGTGGGAATGTGTCTGAGGGAATACTTTGAAATACTGTTACCTAGTATTTGGTCAGAATGGTCTGCTGGGTCATTGCTCCTTTCATTTTTATTTTCCTGGAATGTTCTTTCAAGACAGTCATTGGTGACAGTTATTAAGAACAGTACATTTAAAGGAAAGTGAAAAGTGATTTCTAATAGAGAGCACCCTGAATTCAAGAGATCCAGTCAGAAAAGAGAATGAATAATGTGTGATTTATAAGTCTAATAAATTAGATCTCAATGAGCTGCTTGCATAACCAAAGTTATCCAGAGTATGATGCAACAGACAGCTCTGTATCAACCATCCTATCACCTTTTGCACTCTTTGAGACCTAGTCACTGTTGTTTATCTGGGTGACCCCATCATCTAATCACCCAACTAAATACAAATAAGATATATCTGGCAGGTCTGGTCCATTCCGGTGCACATAGCAGCTTTCAATAGCCCAAACACTTAAGCAAACTCATGAAGAAATATTCAAGATTGTGATTCCTGGCTATCATTTGGCAGATATTAATAGTCACATTGTTTGAAGGCAATGTTTCACACTTAGCAAGCTGGCATTTTTCAGCATATATCTGTCAATTTACATGGTAACTGTCACACCTGAGATGCAGTAGTTTTGTCACACCCTTACTGATGACTTTTAGCGAATGTTGACTTCTGAACCAGTGTGAGAATTATACACGAAAGCTAGAGATACCAGGAAATGCATTAATTCTTCCTCTGTTTTTTAAACAATGCTGGATTAAGATTAAAAAAAAACACTCTCATGGAAACATGGTGTTAGACAGTGGCCTCAAGCTATGACCATCATTGGCTATAGAGCAGAGAAAGAGCAGCATGTATAGACATGGGAGCTCTGTTATTAAAGGAATCTGACCAGCTGAGCCAATATGTCTCCTGGAGATTCAGAGCAGAAAGTACAAGAATGCTGTGTGCCAAACTGCTCATTACCTCACATCTATCCCATCTCACCAGACCTCTTTTAGGAAATAACAGCAACAGCAATGCTTATACCCTAGCATGTTTATGCTTGGACACTGCTCAAAGGCATGAAAGTCCCTGTCCTAGTGCCTGTTGGAGCTAATAGGGGTTTTGCAACAAGTCTCAAGGGACAGAAGGACTCCTCGCATCTCCTGTCCGTCCCTCTCTCCTCTCATGCATACGTACATATGTAAGCACAGTCAGGCCTTTACTTAATGAAACTTGTATTTACAGTACATTAGAAAAATGTGTTGTTTGTGCAGAAAGTGATAATATGGATTTAACTAGTTTGATCTTGCTTTCTGTGGTAAGATTGAGTATGCTTAAATGATTAGTGTGGCATTTCTTCTCTATTATCCTTGTATGCATTATAAATAATAATGCAGTAAGTTTTCAAATGACTTTTCTGCTGACTATCAGGCTATGAAGCAAAATGGGAGTGCTCACTGGAAGTTTAACAATAGTTTTATTATTATAGTACATTTAATTCCAAACAAATCTGAAATCGAGATGACTTCACAAATCTAGTATATGGCTGATTTTTAACAGTTCAGAAGAGCACAAGATTACTGATTGGGACAAAAATCCATTTTACATAATGTAGTCAGCTAAAGACTAGGTGTGTAGTCTAGTCTAGTTGTCCTAGCTCCTCTTAGTGAAAAGCTAACCATGCACTTCTGTTATTACCTGGGCTAACCCAAAGGAACACATAGGATAAGAGGAATGTGGGATGGCTCCTTTTCATGACAATATGGCTTTTAAGCCAATGCAAAAAATCTCGGAATCTCAACTGGTTGATATAATTAGCAATGCCCCCTGATTTTGCCATTGTTTCATTCTCAGTTGTGTTTTTTATTCCCCCCCCAACAAATTCCTTACATTAACTCTTCAAATTAAGGCAAGAAAATATCACCACATATTAAGAAACAAAGGCGTATTATTAGTGTTACATTGCTCAACATAACAGAGAGGATGTGGGCCAGCTGAGATTTTAATATACCCAATAGAATCAAAAAAACAGTAAAATTGAGAAAAACAGGAAAGAAAATATAAAATATTCTGAAAAGCTGGGACATGACTTGAAATGAGAAGAGCTGAAATTAATTTTGTCCCTCCAAACTCAACACCTTTCTGCCCTCAAAATTTACTCCAACACATCCCTGGTACAGCATGATAATGAAGCATCTTAGTGATTTGTATTGCATCTAAATGATAAAAAATTATGTGGACTTGTTAAGAAGAAGACTCAACAGCCTTGTTTCTTTGCCTGGATAAAGCCAGTTCAGGTTAACTGAAGTGTTACAGGGAAGGAAGAAAGGGTTCTTGGTAGGGATCCCACTCACATTTAATTTGTCATCCTCAGGGAAGAGGTTGTACTGTGAAGCTAGACTGATTATCACAAACCACACGGAAATATATTTATTCTCATACTAAAAAAAATCATTTTTGGCTCAAACAAGCTCTTAAATAGTTTGAAAGTTCAATTTGTTTGCCTAAGCACCAAATACAGATGCCACTGATGAAGCTTTTACTAACTTGCGTCTAACACTGTTGTCAGTTCTCCCTTTATCTCTGTTCCTTTCCACTTCCCTGCCTGAGTGTCTATTCTCCTTTGCTTCATTGAGTCTCTACTCGGTACCTTGTTCCTTTTTCCATACTGCTTAGCTTTGAAGCTACTTTCAACGAGAACGTATATCAGACGTGCTTAACAAATCAGCTCTAGTATTATGCGAAACTCACATGCCTTTGGGTTTCACCACAAACTCAGCTTATGACCAAAGATTTTCTCAAATTCATTAAATTTTAACAGAGAGCTGATCATAATAATCTAGACCACTGTTTACTTCCAAGGAATCCAGTGGCTTCATGATATTTTCATAGAAAATAAATTCTACTGATAGTTTCTATATTTAAATAATCTATTTGCCTTGTAGGAAATTCTAGGAGGGTGGTACACGCAAATCATACACAGAAAAACTTTCTGATTATATATAGTACTCTTATGTTTGTCTCATTTTAGCCTTAAGTTTTGCATTATCTATACACAATACTGTATTATACAGTTTTTGACTTACCTTTAGTAACTTTCCTTAAAAGTTATCTCTTATAATATAAATGTTGTTACATGTTTTCATTTTATCTGCTATGTATACACATTTTGCTATTTCTAGTGTATTTTTCACAATCAGCTATTCCAATAAGTATGGTATTGTTTGTCTGACTTATTAAATATGCAATCATTTCTATTTCACTTGGATTTGCTCTTAGTAAAAAAATATTTTATCAAAATGGTAAAGCTGAGCAAATAATTTACATCAAACACTTTATATTCCTTCTCCTCATGGGAAATCTATGACCAGATTGCACTTATTTCTCTATTATTAATTATTTAGACTAACAGACTAATTCATTTCTTACTAAATGGATTAATTACAGATATTCTAAACTGAAATTAATTTCCTTCACTGTATAATTAGTTGGCTAGGTCAGGTCACTTTGTTTCAGATCCCTGATCTGTGTCATGTGTCACAAACATTCTTTGCTTAGAAATTCATTTTCTAAAAATTCGCTTCTTGAAAATACTAGTGTCAGTGGAGACAGTGGAGTGGACAGCTCTTGAATGTTTATAGAAAAACAAATCTTTGTCTTTCCAGGCAAGTGGCTGGTGTTTTGGTTAACATTTCATTCACATTTATTTTGTTGGGTCATGAGAATGCCAGAAGTGCAGCAGGCTGTGGAAGCAAGGCCTAGATTTGCTTGTATGTGTACTAGGTTATATTCAGGATGTTCAAGGAGTCTGAGTGGCACAAACTCAAGACTTAAAACTCAGGAGCCTTATTTTCAGAAGTCCACCCTGCCTCAAAGAAGTGCAATGACATCAAGTTAGAACAGCTTGATCAGGAGACACCAGGCTCAGATCAAGACATATCTGCCTGTCTCTGCTGTCCTTGAAGACCACTAGTAGCATGAATTCACCTCACCCTCCTCTACTGAGAACACACAGTAATGATGCCTATTCAGTATTTCCTATAAAGGCAGCATAACAGGATCTGGAAAACTGCTTGGTCTCCTTGCAAGTGACTCCAAAATGAGCTTGGAAGTTTGTAAATGCTGTCAAATCGCCCTTCTGCCAACTGCACAGAAGCATTTGGAGGTGTCTCTCTGGATGCACTATTCTGAAAATTCATGCGACTAGGGACAATTCGCCAGTCATAGATTAACTGCTACACTTTTGTCTGATTCCTGCTTTCAGAAAGACCACATGAGCAGTATCATCTGAGGAAGAAATGTTTCTATGAATCTACCGAAAAAGGGAGGGGCAGGTTAGTCTTAAGATAATTGTTTTAAGAGGAAAAAATATCTGGTTAGCGCAAATACACTGAATGCTGAAGCTTGTCCTATAAACTGCTGAATCTCAAACTCTTTCTATCTGCAGGGAACACAATAATTTTAAAGGTCTTTACCACATGAAATTCTCAGAATTGCACTTCCCTACCCGCCCTCTGGGATTGCTGTCCTCTTGACTGACTTTTCAGGCAGCAGTCCACTCTCTTAGGAGTTAGGTTGATATTAGAGCTGTAGTTGGCATAGAAACAACCTGAAGACTCCTGACAGGACACCGTTGTGCCTCCCAGAATGGCTTTGCACTGATCTTTTAATGAGCAAGTAGTGTTTCAAAGTCTAAGGGGAAAAGAAGGGTAGAGATGGAACTAACGCCCTTGCCAATGACAAACGCACAAACCAAAACCAGTTCCTTATTTGAGACTAGGACTTCTTTCACCTCTTGGAATTAGCCTTAAAACAGTCATGACTCATCAACACTCACCTGCACTCTGCACAACTTTAAGGCCTGGAGGTGGCCTGTCAGTGAGCATGTTCACACTGAGGTGGGTCTTCAACTAGCAAAGGTCCTGTTAAACTTCATCCTTAATTTAAAGCTGTCTTCTCTTGGGAGACTAGCATATGATCCCCCCCACGTAAGTGGGGAATCACAGTCATCATAACATAAAAATGATGCCTCCTTGTTTTCTGTGGTGGTGAATCTGATCTATGATTTCTATTGAGCTGCTGCATGGGCTTGGTCCATTCAAGTCGGCAAAACTGTGAGAGAAGTTAGTGCATATCTGATCTGCATCTAGAAATGGTTTCTCCTTCAGGTACCATCCTAGTATACAGCAGGCCATTATTTGATAGTTTTTTTTCTGGGAAAGTGTTTTGAGTGGAAACAACCAGTGGAAGATTTGTCTTCCTTATTCAGCAATTACATATTCACTGTTCTCTGCAGAACATGGTAATACCGCAGGGTGATTTCCACTGTCAGCTCATAAAAATACCACATTATATTGTTGTAGTTGGAGTGGCTCTGCTGGGAACCCATCCAAAGCAGCCAAATACCTACACAGATTGACTTGGCTGCCTGGCCTACTACATGCACTCTAAATATGGCAGGGCTAGACATAGTAGAACATACCAACCTAGACACCACCACCTCCCTGCTCTTATACTCTCCATAGTAAAATCAATGTACATTGTGCTCTCAGGCTGGGGCTATTTTTAGGTGTTATTTTTCCACTTGCTCTGCAGCTGTTTTCAGTCACAAGCTTCTTTAACTAAAACAAATACATAGTTCTCGGCAAAGTAGAGGTTGTAAAGAGGACACAAGTATGCACATGAATCTTGGGCCTGGCTCACTCAGTTTTATGTAGTAAGGGTCAAAGGGGAGCAAAATGTACTGTAATCTCTTAGGAAGCCAGCAACTAGCACTAACCATTGTGTTCAACCTTACCTTCAGGCCTGTTCCACAATGATTCATGAAGGACAAGTGTCTTAGGGTAGAAGAATGTGGGAGGAGGAGAGCTGGAAGGCTATCAGGTTCAGCACTATCTACAACTCCTCTCTGAGACATGCATACAGTCACAGTCATTGCTGAGCTTTTGCTTTAGTATACACCAGTTCCTTCTACAGGATATGTAACCCATTTAGCCCTAGTGGGTTGTTGTCATTTCCTCTTTCTCCCTCCATCCTGGGGAATAGGGAGAATGGAAAGAATGGAAAAAGTTATCACATGGGATGCCTCAGAAACAGTGGGTCTATGTGCAGGAACTCTGACTTCTGTGGCATTTCATAAGATCTGCAGTGTTGAGGATTGAAGGTTGAGTTTCCTTTCATTTGCAGAAAGGGAATTAACTCTTCTTCATTCTCACTTCCCCCAATCCTCCCACCAGATCACAAAGCAGAAATAGAAGTCCATAAGGACAGAGCTGCAGTTTTCTCTCTTCCATGGGGGAATGGCTTGGTTTACTGTCCTGGTAATAAGACCAAAAGAGAACAGATGAATCCACCTATGACAGTCTTCAGCATGCAGAGAAGAATGTCATACTAGGATACTTCTGAAGTCAATAAGAGTTATAGTAGCCTTCCCTGGAGTGGCCCAAGGCACCTTCACCTTCAGGATCAACATAGCTGGTCAGTACTAGCTATAGGTGCTTCACACTAGAAGAGTCATCTTCAGATTGACCTGAATCCAGCACACTTGGACACACTGCTCTAAGGGCAGTCTGCATCCAAACTGTTGTATCCCACCTGGCCCAATACTTTCAGTCCCTACTACAAGCATTCAGCCCATGTCCTGTATAGTCTGAGGAATGCCTTCTGCCAGTGCTAGTGCCTAATATTTTAAGTCTTCTGTCTTCATGAATGATCAGCCTCAAGCTTTCTCACACAAACAACATGGGCTTAGCTCCAAAACATGAGCTTTGGAGCTATTTCTCACTGTTCCCAGATAATCCTCACATTTATGTTTCTGGAGGATGTGTGATTATTGTCATTAGATCACTGCAGTTCTCAAGAAGTTCCCTAAATGCTGCCTTAAAGCCCTGACCCAGGCCTAGACTCTGAGTACCTTACAACCAACTTCCATTACCTTGTTTAGATAAACTGTGCTTGTTCCATGAGTCTCATCTTACTATACTTCTAGTATATATACTAGAAGACACGAGATACTATACTTTCAGTATACTATACTTTCCATACTATACTTTCATACTATGCTTTCGGTTGGAGTTTCATACGATACTATTCCATACTATACTTTCAGTTGGAGGTCCATGGCTAGTAGAGTTTCCCAGGATTCAGTACTGGGTCCCATCCTGTTCAACTTCTTCATCAATGACCTGGATGAAGGGACAGAGTGCCTCCTCTGCAAGTTTGCTGATGACACCAGGCTGGGAGGAGTGGCTGATGATACACCTGAGGGCTGTGCTGCCATTCAGAGAGACCTGGACAGGCTGGAGAACTGGGCAGAGAGGAACATCATGAGGTTTAACAAGGGCAAGTGTAGGGCCTGCACCTGGGGAGGAATAACTCCATGCACCAGAACAAGCTGGGGGCTGACCTGCTAGAAAGCAGCTCTGCAGAGAAGGACCTGGGAGTGCCGGTGGAGAACAAGTTGACCACGAGCCAGTAATGTACCCCTGTGGCCAAGAAGGCCAATGGTATCCTGGGGTGGCTTAGGAGGAGTGTGGCCAGCAGGTCAAGGGAGGTGATCCTGCCCCTCTACTCAGCCCTGGTGAGGCCACATCTCGAGTACCATGTCCAGTTCTGGTCTCCCCAGTACAAGAGAGACATGGATCTACTGGAGAGAGTCCAGCGTAGGGCTACAAAGATGATCAGAGGACTGGAGCATCTACCCTATGAGGAATGGCTGTGAGAGCTGGGCCTGTTTAGTCTGGAGAAGAGAAGACTGAGAGGGAATCTTATTCTTATTAAAGTCTAAAAGTACCTTAAGGGAGGTGTCAAGGGGATGGGGCTAGACTCTTTTCACTGGTGCCATGCGACAGGACAAGAGGCAATGGGCACAAACTGAACCACAGGATGTTCCGCCTGAATATAGGGAGGAATTTCTCCACTGTGAGAGTGATAGAGCACTGGAACAGGTTGCCCAGAGAGGTTGTGGAGTCTCCTTCTCTGGAGATATTCAAGGCCCGCCTGGATGCGATCCTGTCTAACATGCTCTAGGTGACCCTGCTTGACCAGAGAGGTCAGACTAGATGATCTCCAGAGGTCCCTTCCAACCTTACCCATTCTGTGATTCTGTGATTAGGGGAGATATAAGGGAACTGAAAAATTCTTTTTTTATAGTCATAATTCCTGGCATTTTCCAAAGCAGCAGTTGAGGGGATGATTTGCCCTTTTTTTAGTGTGTGTCTTCAGCTTCAGCAAAGTTTTCCTTGATGATCTCTTTGCTGTGGCTCAGCTGCAACTTAATCTGTTGCCACTTCCATATTAAGATTTTCTCATCACCCTTTAGAGACATGTTTTCTTTTTCCCTTGCTCATCCTTGCTCAGGTTTTGCCAGACTGCTGTTATGACAGAGTTGTTATCCAGTCAAGGGCAGCAGGGTCAGGTGGGACTCTTCATTTCTCCACCATGCCACTCCATTCATCTGAGGAACCTCACTGAAATAATGGGAATATTATGTGCTATGCTCGATAACAAGTATTAGAAGGATTGGGAGCATAGACCACAAAATCCCTGTGGGCCTCCTTAATCAGTCTAGCATCAGACACAATTCTGACATGCAAAAAGAATTGGAGTGTATTCCAGATATCACTCTATTTAATGAGCTTTATTCTGTGATACAAGCCCTTTGCTGTGAGGCTCATAAAACCGGGGAAAGTGTAATTTTAGCTTTCTCTATTTTCACAGAGCAATACTTACTACTGCCACTACATAAAAGGCAAACTAACTCTGGTGGTAATTAAAAATGCTGCACAATGAGAGTTCTTTATCCTATTCATCTCCCTTGCATTGCTGAAAAATCGGCTTTGGGTACTGTTTGCTGTTTTGTTGTTCAATATGGAAACTTTCTCATGCTATCCTCACATTGACCATTATGAGAAGTGCTGCCATCCTCCATACAGACTGTTCTAAATCATATCGTCTAAAACAGATATGAAGTGTCCTGTGGTGCTATACTATCAAGTTCCTCACTACTTTTTGCATGGAAAGCAAACAAAGGCATTTGTTTCAAGAAATCAGAAGTGCACAGATTATATTTTACTGTGTGAGTTTCCTTGTTTTTATTAAAATTGTTTGCTCATTTGCCATATTCAAACTAGTTTGAAATGAGGATCACCTTGTATCCTAGGAAACACAATGAGAATTTTATATGTGATCAAATTTTTATCCATGTTATGAAAAAAGCAGCTGGTAATTAGGTGCATTATTCATAGGAAAGCTTGTTGAATGCAGTGTCTATGCAGTTCCAACTTCTATTAGAATTTGTTTGGAAGAACTACTTCATACCTTTCAATTGCCTCTCATTAAGTGTAATCATTACTATTCTGTGGTCCCAGCTTGCTTTAATTTGTGCAAAACAACACAGACAATGTTATTAAAAAAAAAAAACTAATTTCTGGAACCCCTTTCATTTTACTTGACATAAATTTGCCCTTTCTGTCTATTAGAATTCATTATTATTTACCGCTGGCAAGAGTTTGCCTTGTTGGAACTTGCCGACAGCGGCAGAGGTGCAGAGCTGTCCTGGTTCAGGGAGAACACCTGAGCTGTGGAACAAACCAATTCTCAGATGCAGGCAATGCAAAAGATGGTGCTGAAGTCCTACTTGGAGTCTGGGCCAGTTTGCGTAGGAGGGACAGGTATCACAACTCCTGTAATTTCAACTCTTCCCACCAAGCGACCAGTGCCAGAGCAGAAAATACACAGCTATGCCACTCCACCCCCCAAAAAAAATGTCCACACCAAGAATTATGTTAGCTCAGTGATGCCTATGTATTTTTCTATTAAGGAAAGTCCTAAATCATGTCCAGTAGAGTGACTGGAAGTTGACAGATAGCTAGTTGGCTACCCAGGAATTTCCTGCCTCACTCCAGGCACTGTTATCTCCTGCTGTGAGAATGAGAGTCAGGACAGCTCCTTGGGACCCAGAGAATCCAGGGCAATAAAATCCTTTTGCATAGGAAGAGTGACATTCTTCATTTCTGAATCCAATTCTAAATTCTGGGCTTTCTGATAGAGTGTATTAGTACTAGGAAAAAACGTTTTCTCCAAAGCTAGTGAAAAGGCAGGCCCCAATGCCTCTGCCTGTTGCTAAGAGAAACTCTCAGGGATTCTTTAAACAAAGTATTTGCTGAGTATCTTATAGCAGGTTGCATTCTAGCCCACAGCCAACAGTATGTTGCTCAGCGGACAAAACTTGCTGTCTGCCTTACAGTGTGCAATCTACTACTCCCAAGAAAGCTAAAAATGACTGCTTCTCCTTTGACCTTTGAAATTTTGCTGATTTCTTCACATTTAGGCTTTCCAAGTGGATAGGATACATAGCCAGGTGGTGGTGGCTTCCCTTACGCTCTGTGGGAAGAATAGTGGCCATGATTGAACTGACAAATCTCTGCAAAATTCAGCGCAGCTGAGGTACTGCTGTCTCAGAAAGATGACAGGCTTTTGAGGTGAATTAGATTCTTCTTGACATAATCCCAGGAGATCATGCTAAGGGATGTCCAGATCTCCACTGGGAGTTCTACTAAAATCTCACTGTGCTCCCCTCCTCTTGATTTTGGCTTCTTGCATGCTACCAACTGTATTCATGTCCTTCTTCTCTCAACATCAAGAGTTCACTGCATCCTGATGATATTAATGATCCCACATTAATGAGCTGATGTACCGTCAGCTAATACAACACACAACATCACATCTCTGTGATGTTGCAGACACTGCCCTGTCTCTTTCCAAGATTCAATTTTTGTTTTTTAAAAGTCTTCAGCAGGCTATCTCCCTCAAATGTTAGATGTTTCCACCTGTAATACAGAAATGTATACAAGAAAACACAGTGGAAAAAGCTGAGATATACTGGGGTGACTGGATGGGACACCCACTTTGCAGCCCAACTGCCATTTCAAAACATCCATCATAAAGACTCCAGATAATCTGCACAGCTACACATATTCAGAGTGAAGTTCAACGTCTGCATCTCCTGCACAGAATTTCTGATGAGCCATATATTCCTGACTAAGAAACTACCAAAAACTGCATGACTGGGAAGGAGAACCCTCCCCTCTGCCCCAATCTCAGAATTGTCCTTGTTACTCACTGAAAAAATCTCATCATCATAGCCCAGTTGTGCACCTGGGCTTCCTCCTGAGACTTTTCTGTAAAAGAAATTCAAGAAATCCTCACGGATGGCACTCAGACTTGGAGATCTCCATATGGAAAATATTTTTGGAAAAACAAATAACTGTAACTGGGCCAGACAGGAAGTTTTTTTTGTCATATTGCCCCTGAAAATAAAGATGGCTAAGGCTATTGTTTCTCTGCTTATGCCACACAGAGACTTCTGTACCCTTCCAAAGCATGTTAAAATGGGCAAATAAGTATGTCCAAGTGCATATTAATATTTATATCATGCAAGAAAGTGCATTTAAGAGAGAGAGAGGATACTTAATCCTGTCACAACTGTAAATAACCATTCTATTAATCTTTTGGTTAGGATATTAGCAGTTTCTACTATGTCATCTATATTTGCTTCTGAAGAAATTAATTTCAGTGTTTTCCTTAAAATGGTGACAAAGTAATGCTCTTCATGTCTTTTCTCTTCTTTGTAGCAGACAATATGCTTACACACACAGTGCCAATTGCATCCTGCAGAAGTAGATTGCTTTGAAGTAGCCATCAATAAATAGATGCTACAGTCCAAATAAACCCCAGTAAAATATACCTTTGACTGAACAATGCGTCAACACATTTGAGACTTTTTTTTGTTTGAAAAACATCTGAAACGTTTGCAAAGCCCCTAACCCATACAGGAAATTAGATGATCCTTAATGATTCAATATAATCATCTTCAACACTGATCCCTCAGAACCAAGGCTACAAACACTTACCATAAAATAAGTAGAAAGAAATGTATCTTCTAAATTCTGTGCTTTGCTAAACATGAAATCTAAAAAAAAATGTTTTTTTCAGTTCTTTGATTAGAATTCTATGTGCCTAGAACAGACTACCATTTAAAGGCTCACCACATTCATTTTCAGCCTTCTGCCCTCAGAAAAGCTACTTTCTTTTCTTAAAACTGGAAGGAGTTGATGGCTCGGGACGAGGTTTTTCTGACTCTCCTTCTTAATGAGATATCTGTAGTGCTCCTACCTAGCAGACAACTAAAAGCAGTCATCTATAAGCACAAGGTTTCTGTCAGTGTTATCAATCTCATTTCATACGTAAGACCCCAAATGAATCACATAAGGGCTGAATTCACTGTATTCGCTGTCCTGTGGATTCCACCCACACGTTGGCTGTAGGCTCAGCAAAAGCTCAAGGGGAAAAGTCCTCTCCTGACTCTCTTCAACCTCTTCAGGCAGTGTTTCTAATCTGTGCCACAAGCTACCCCTTCACATGAAAGCAAAACATTACCCCAGACTAGCCTGCATGACTATGGAGGGCACTGATGACCAAGTGCACTTCTGGTCTAAAATATTACATTCACCTCAATCATGCATTAAAACCTGGTTTAGGCATGTGTTTTCACAAGCATGTGGTGAGGTTAAGTACACTTCTCCCCCAATTACAACAAAATAGAGAGCAGACATGGCCCATATCTGTGAATGTATCTATCCTCTTTCACTGGCAGTGGCTCGCTGTCTTGGTTGTCATTATGGTGGGCCTTAATAAGAAAAGGTCTGTGTGGAGGAAGGACCTGGGTGGAAGAGACAAAAGCATGCTGTGATGAGATCTCCTGTGACACTCAAGGGTGCAGACCTCTGTGACAGAGGCCATGGGACCTGCTGCAGAAGCCCACGGCACAAAAACATCATGGCATAATTCTATTTCTGAATCACATGTTCTCTTTTAGAAAATTCAGATTCTTGAAGTTGAGCCTTTCTGACTGAAGAAAGCAAAGTACCGCTCATTGTAGTCACAGTGATGCTGCATAAATTAGTCAGGGGGCTGAAACAGCCAGTCTAGTAAGTGCATAGGCTTTCATTCATTTATCCTCATTCAAATCTAAGCCCATAACTTCAGGCCATTACTGGTCTTTTTAGTATCCTGTTAATGGCCTTCTCCTAGGAACAAAACCACTCTCCCTAACAATCAATGCTTCACCCACCCAGTTACCAAATACCCTAGATCTCCTTGATTTCTTTCTTAGAACAGGCCTGTATCGTTGATATAAACTTCGTTAGCTGAGTTAAAAATATAGTAAATACAATAAATTATTATTAAATTATAATAAAGTAAAACAAACAGAATTCCATAACCAATTACATGCTAGAGGTAGTACCTCAATGCATAGGTGACTTGTTCTCAAACTGAAGCCAGTCACCTTGTTAGATGTGCTTAAAGCTGTGCCAGAATCTCCTATATTCTCTTCTGAAGCCTCAAAGAATGAGGGGACCCTACATACTGTGAACCATGTTGGGCTCCCACTGCAGAACTGAGTCAGGTCTTGCTCCAGAGAGCAGAAAGCACTGGCTGCTTGATGCGTGCCCCTTGATGTAAATGCTTAATCTGTTCTACCTGCAATGAGTCTGTGCTTCTGTTGGTATTGCTGAGTTGTCACCTGCTTTTCTGTGTGTGCCTGGTAATGCTCTTTCAGTTTGCAGCTCACTAAAATAAGAAGAGTAATCATTAGAGAAGACTCTTTAAATAGCTAAAAGGTGTTGGATTCACAGCAAATAAGCAGAATGGGCTTGTAAAAAACAAGACCATATCAACTATTAGTGAGCAAGTTCTATGAGAGAAAGTCATAATTAAGGGAAGAGGGACTTCTTTCATCCAATTTTTGACTCCTTCTGCAGGTGATCTTGTGGAAATTGATAATTTATAGTAGCAGTCTTAAGTGAGAGGACCCAGGCTAAGTGAATTACAAGAGCAAGATCTGCACATGTGAAATGAGAATTAGGCTCAAAATCTCAATGACCTGTTTTTTTCTTATACATAATCTGACACCTGGGTCTCACAAAATCTTACTTGCTAAATTAATTCAAATGGGCTGTGTAGGTTTGTCACATGGAGAAAAATACCGTGAAGATGCAGGGAATGACCCTGTAAAAAGCTGTAGGGATCATCACTTCTGACATCATCATCAGTGAATTGGAGAACAGTCAAATAGACAGCTTGATCCTGCAGAGTGAACCTACAGTGAGTAGCACACTGTTTGAGACCCATTAGTACCACCAGTACGGGCTGCGTAGATTGGGATCACGAGATCTCCACCATTAGTTTCTATTTCAAACATACTGGATAGTGGGAGAAAGTAAATCCATTACCCCACCACAGGAACGAAGTTGGTAGGTGCCTCACCGAGAAATATGTAAAGTAACTAGTAGTACTGCAGATGTGTGGAAAAGTTGAAAAATGTTCTAGTAGGGTTTTTAGAGAAGGATATGTTTCCTGCTGAGGAGCTGTTCTTTGGCTCTGTATCAAAAGCAAGTGTGCAGGATAGGGGAAGGAATAGAGGAGAGGCACTGAAAGATGATCATGGAGGGATGGGTCAACATCATTCCTTTCTGAGCTGCACAAGCCTCCTTTTAGGTGTGTGTGTGTATATATGTAAATATAAAACAGAGGGAGAGAGAAAACAACGTACTGCTGAGACACGAGTAATGTGAGAAAGATTTTTCCAGTTACTACTGGTGCAGTAGTCCTATAAACATATGTCAGCTGCCCTTCTTCCCCTCTTTGCTCAATATATGTATTTAGATGTGAGCAGTGGTATTGTCAAGCTCAGATCCCAAATGCCACTTTGATAGCTGCCAAGATTTGGGGTGGGGGAGAGGGAGGTTCTGTAGCAGCAATAATACAACATTATGTTTTCTGTCTTAGTAGACAGTTGCAGGAGAAGTTTTCCTGCCTTCAAAATGTACAAGATTTCAAGCTTTCCTGCCAAAATAAAAATGGAAAAAAATCAAGAAAGCCTTGGGGCAACAGTAACTTATTTGACATCAAGTTACATGGGTTTTACATGTTTATTTTCTCAAATATTCAATTAAATCTTGCTCACTGCGGCAGATGCCATATCACATGGTGCATATGCTCTCTCTCCAATACAGAGCAGCTTTTTAGAAATTACTGCCAAAATGTTTCAGGAACTTTTTCAGGACAAACCATAAAATGTAATAAGTCACATATTTTTGTGTGTATTTTATTGATCATTTGGTACTAGCTTTTTGTTTGTTTTTCTTGTTTGTTTGTGGAAGAAGGAATTGTTTCCATGTAAAGAGGAAGAGAAGGAAACTGTTGGCTTATTGGAAACGGGGCATATAAGATTTGTGGTGAAAGGATAGCTGGACTGCACTGAGTGAGACAGGTTTTTTGTTTGGACTTCTTTTTGTTCCTGCATATGAAACACAAAAAGATAAAGTGTAACTACCACTGACAGAAACCTCAGTAAGTTCAGTTGCACTGAAAGCATATTACTTCTCTGAAAATGATCTCTGCATATTCTGTTGTTGGCCATTTGGTTAGCTATGCGGGTAACATGGGTAAAAAAACAGTCTGTTTTCTAAAATCCATGTTTGATTTCCATTCATAAATTAGTGCATGTGTTAACTGAATTTAGATAGATTAAATATTAAATAAATGCAATGCCTCTTAATCAATTCAAACCTGGTATAGCCATCTCTAATACCTCACAATGTAAGACATTCATTAGAGGCTTTTAAGAAAAAAGATGTTTTCTACTTGACACAGCTCTCCATGCAGGAGATACTGCGTGTCTCTCTATAGCATTTAAAACCAGGTGCTGGTTCAAGATGCTGGACTATCTATCAAAGGGTCTAATCAGTTATAATGATTTCCATTTTTTCTTTTGCCTATCACTAATAAATCATATCCAAGAAAATGCCAAAGCATCAGAAGAGAAGAGAAATGAAAAAGAAGACTGAAGGTAAAAGCACTTATATTTATCTACACTCACTGAAGCTGTGTGTAATCCCAGAAAGAAGGTCCCTGGGAAGGCAGTGCTGTCTTGTTCAGCAAAGACGTATTAGCTCTAGAAAAGAAAGTGGATTTTTACAGCATGACCATACCCATGCCAGCTGGCATGTCACAAACAGGTCAAGAGTGAGAGAGTAATATGGATCTATTTTAGCTATTGTCAGTGCAAGTTCCAGTCTCTGTAAACAAAAGCACTGGATCAATATGCTTGAAATGACAGAGCTTTATGGATTTTGAGGTGCTTTTAAGACAAAAAAAAATCCAAAGTGTTTTCACTGCAGAGTAAAATTCTAACTGTCACCTGAACATGGCACTTAGCTCTCTGTATTGTTCACAGAGAACCTTTAACCATGGCTACATGGCACTTTCAATGCAGGACAGATCGTGTTTCAATTTAAGCTTCTGTTTCACTTTAGATGAGCTTATGAACTACTTCCCTTGCTATAAGAAGATAAGCTAATCAAAGTCAATGGCTGTGAGGCCTCCAAAACATTCCTCTCTTTTCTTCTGGGAACAACTCAGAACTGAAACTCCATGCTTGACTCCTTTCTACTAAACTTCCACAGTATTCAGGCTTAGATGCTATGTGAGAGAAAGAAGACTGGGCAAACTCACTTGTTTGAGATGAACAGGATAAAAACTGTGCAACCCAACAGAGGGGAGATCCATGCAGATTCATGTTCCTATGTCCAGACAGTAGCAAGGCTGAGCATGTATTCCCAGTAGGCACATACGCCTACACACAATATGCATACATATATACATGGCTGGCCACACAGATCAGCACAACCAGAAAACACTCACACAAACACAATCACCATGATCAGCTTGATTCTATTCTCTCTGATGATCAAAATTAAAGTCCAGTAATGGAAAAAACATACATATATGTGATATGGATCTCTCTTTAGATGTTTAGTTTATTCAATAGCTGGCCCCCTAAATCTCCTGGTCTCCCAAGTTGCTGGCACCTGGACATATATAGGCTCCAGGGTCCACAGCTCCTCTCCAGTTACTGGTACTCAGAGTTCCTTACTTGCAAATACACTTGCACATACACATAGGTGCACATGTGCTATGGATACCCTACTAACTGGCCTTAGACACTCAGTTCATGCAATGACTGGCCTGGATCCCTTTATCTCCCAGGTACCTCACACACAGAGACACAGACACACAAGCAAATGGGCTTCTACAGTAGCGGATCCTTAGACATCCTGGTCCCTCCAGCTGCCAACTCTCTTATCTTTCCAGTATTCAGCCCAGACTTAGGGTTTTTCTGATATCTGATTCCCAAACCTCTTATTCTATTCAGCAGCTAGTCTGGTTTGATGTTTGCTAGTAATCATACACACCTCCGTATGCACTCACACACAATATGGATGCATTCTAGTCTCTCCAGTTGCTGGCTCTTAGACTTTCATACACTCACATGCACATGGAATAGAAAGTCCTCTCACCCAGGAAAACAGAAAACAGGCCACTCTACAGTCATCAGGCACAGGGCATGACCAGAGAATTGTACTGATCAGCAACCTCTTTACACCTCTTTATACACGACCAGCCCCTTTCCTCTTTACTTTCTCACGTTTATTTCTCCACAATTGGTCTTTATCCTTTCCTTTCCTCATCTTTGGCTCTTTCCTTAAATATTCCATAACAAGTCTTGCACAATCCCAAAATGTTCTTCCCATCCGATAATGAGTCCCATACCTCTGTATGCAGTAACTCCCTCTTAGTCTGTAAAGTAATCTGGAGAGCCTCTCCTGTTAACTCATCTGGTGGGTCTCACACCTGATTGCCCTCCTGTAACTGCCTTACAAGTAGCCAAATCAGGGCACCCTCTTTGCTTGGGTTAGCTTACTGGGAGTTCCTCTGCCTGTCACTTTTCCTCTGCTCCTCAGTGGTTATGGAGATTAGCTTTTAAACACATAAGCTAACAGTCTGGATTGCCTGAACTTGAATTGAATAAACTCCAGGTACCTCCAATTCCACATACCCACATCTCCATCTACCCTCAGCCACATCACTGGAAAAAAAACCCTCTCTCCCACACTGCTAGTTGTCTAGACATTGATACCAGTTTTCCAGGGAAGCTGCAGTATAGCATCAGTCAGACTCTGAATGTGGAGAAAAATATCTAAAATTAATGCATTCCTAAGAACCTGAGATCCCCTACAGAAAATTCATACTAGCACATGAAGCACCTCTGCTCTGAAGACTCCTCACATTATTTAGGATCTAGTTTAAAACTAGCTTTTCATTATCAATATTTCCACTAACTATTCTTTAGGGAGCACATTTAAAGACTTGATATGTATTTGTCATGCATAGAGCTGTGTGCCATATGTAGGTGTTGCAATGAAAATTACTCTTTAAAGGAAAGAAATGTTTTGTAAAACTCCTACGGTAGATTTGTGCACCTTTTAGAGGAACTGGCTACACAAGGTTATGACAAAGGTGCAAAATGGTATGCTGTCAGAGAACTTCAAATGGTGGTACAAATTGTAGAACAGAACAGAAATCTACATCTTATTAGATATTGTAGTCTACAACTTGAGTCATTCAGGTAAATTGGTAAAATTCCATCAGGAACTAGAACTAGATGAATAAGGACCCTTGCAAGCACAGGCAGTGATGTTCCCTCTGTAGAACCTGACCTATAGCAACATATTACTTATTCCATGTCTGATACAGCAGTGAAACAAAATAGACAAAATATTTAAAACTGAGTACTACTTTGAGTACAAGGAAGAGATCTGAATTAAAGCACAAGTATCAAATTTTACACATATATCAATCCCAGTATTACTGATTTTTTTTTTTTTTTTTTTTTTTTTTGATGCATTCCAAGCTTGCAACTACTATTCCTTGGAGAGAACTGGTCCTTTGTCCTTTTAATAGAGAAATATGCAAAAGGGACATCGGACATCTTTTCCATCCATCCACTTTTCCTCATTATTGGACTGCTTCCTTCAGTAAGTTTCAAAATACTTTATCTGATTCAATTTTACACTAATACAGCATTTCTAGTTCCATTATTGATTCTAACAAGACCAACTAACATACCTGTGAGTTAGGAATTTTTTCCATGATACTGTGTTATTTTTTAATCTTTTTTAGCCCACTTCTACTACTACTGTAGGTATACTGGGCCTATTGCTCTAACTCACTGATACAGTCTATTCCCTGGAATACTGATCTTGAAGTCAAGACTTGCATTTCTGCCAGACCTTGTGAGGGGTAAGAAGGCTACACAGAATACAACTAAGAAAAATAAACTTTTGAGGGATGCTGGTCTACAGACACAGTAACCCAGAATTACTATGAAATCAAATGTACCTGCCATCAATGTGGCAGTCAAATACAACCAAACTCCCAGGATTTCAGTAATCCAAGTATGTGCAATGAGACACAATTTGTTACCATCCAGAAGGGAATTTTCTTCCTAAACTAGTTAAACAGGTTCTCCTGGGGACCATGGTGAAAGAGAGATACTCCCACAGGTTGATTCTTTTCAGCTATGTTTGACAGTTCAGCAGATGGTGTGAATTTTCTTCAGTTTCTCTGTGTTAATTAAATAGGAAGCTGAGATCATAGAATCAGTAAGGTTAGAAGGCACCTCTGGAGATCATCTAGTCCAACCCTCAAATGAGTGGCCTATGTGGGGATCGAGCTCATGACCTTGGCATTACTAGCACTACACTCTAACAACTGAGCTGAATCTAACTAGTATAGGCTAAACTCCATGTTTAGATGGTCACAGCTGATTGAATTCTTCATCCCTATTCTGATTTAGAAACTAGATACTTTATCTGCAGACTCTTCCAGGTATATATTGACATTGTGATTTCCTTAATCCTACTAACATAGGAGACTGCACTGACCTATTCCACTGATGATGAGTTTGAGTAACTTTGTCACAAGGTAGGTAATATATTGATCCTGCTTTCCCTTGCTGTCTCTGACATAGACCTCTTGCATTTGGCTGTCACTGAATATGCAAGTTCCCACTATGTAGTGCAGATCTCTGTAGACTGTGAACATGTTCAAAATAAAATCAGCCACGGGTCCTACAGATGAGGCAGTAATGTACCACAAAGCTCTTTTCTTTTTTATGATTTTTGGACGATATGAGTCAGTTTGGAAAAATAAGCACTGGTTTTCATGCCAAATAATACTTTGGAATGAAATGTATGACATATACAAATTTATACTTGTATGAATATGTTCAGAATTAGCATTGTTTTGAGTCAAAGACTATCTTCTTTTGGAAATATTTTTATTGTCTAAAAATTACAGCTGACATTATTGCCACTCTGCTCCCAGTATATAAAATGTGTGTGTGTGAGGGGAAGGGGGGTTGTTTAGTTTTTTTTGGTTGGTTGGTTGGGTTTTTTTGGTATATGTAAAGACTTAGAGCAAAAAGAAAGAAAGGCCCTTGGAAACATGGCATGAGACCTTGGCTCCATTAATATCAACGGTAAAATTTTCCCTGACTTCAGCATAGCCAGGATTTCATTGCACGGTGGATGCATTCATGCGTACAGTTAATAATGCAACCTTGAGCATCTCCAGCGTGATTTCTGAATGTAAGAGACTTCTATAGGCTACTGGGTGAATATTCTCACTAAATCTATTAGCTTCCATTTTGTTATCCTTTAAAATATCTTTGTCTTGGAGGAACCTGGCACAAACAAAAATTGCTCTGCTGCTGTTTTTTGTAGCACTGTATGGGAATTACATGCACTTAGTGGATGACCCACTCTGTAGGAAGTACAAGACAACAGGGAATATTTATTTGCCATTTTAGGTTAACAAAGTTAAGAACTACAAAAAAAGTTGCCAGAACAGGGAACTGTGCACACTGACTGCATGTATAATCTGAATATCATGGTTTTCAGATTTATCTGTTCTGTTATTGTGGTTAAAGCTATCTTCAATTCATCTTGGGTCTACACTTAGCTTACTTGATTTCTGCTCAAAATTATGTATTTTGGAAAGTTTTAAAATTGCTTTTTTCATATTCAGTGAAATGTGGAAAAAAAAGCCAATTTAAAAAAAATCAAACCATATGCATGATGATGAAATATGGCAATACAGTGGGAAAGCATGAAGAGAATAGTCAAGTATATGGCACAAATTAGACGATTAAATTAACAAACAGTGAATACTCATAGAATCAGTATGGTTGGAAGAGACCTCTGGAGATCATCTAGTCTGACCCTCAAACGAGTGGCCCATATGGGGATCAAACCCACAATCTTGGCATTATTAGCACCCCGCTCTAACCAACTGAGCTAAACTTAACCCAAACTAATAGTTATTCTGAGAAAATAAAAAGTGAACAAGAGATTCACTCAGAGAAAAAAATTACTCTGATTCAGTGTGCCTCTAAGAAAAACTGGCAAAAGCCCATCCTTCTCTTATAGAAGAAAGATGCTCTAGACTTCCTACAAACAGACACTCTGGAAGTGATTAACAATACCATCAGCTGATCTTTGCACAGTGTTTTACAGACCAGAGTCTCCTCACTGAAGAGTGAGGTTAATAGATGCATCCAGATTACTCATTTTCATTTTTTTCTTGTTTAAGCAACATGTAAAAACATCACGCACAATAGCCATAGTTTGGAGGCAATGTTTCTACATTCCTTTTTTAATTTTAGTGGTTATATTTTTTTTCTGCTTAATCTGTATAATACTCCTGTTTTGAGACATATTTAATAATTTTACAATTCTTTCAGTGAAATTGTTGACCAAATTGCATGCAATCTACAAATCATTTTGTTAGCTAATTTTGTTACCATTTTTGTCACTATTTTTCATCATTTCTGTTACCATTTTGTTACCATTTGTTACCCATTTTGTTACTTAATTTTGAATTTCACACCCACATCAAATGGGCAGTTGTCACGATCCCACTTAATAGACTCGATCCTACACTTTTTGCTCCTTCAACCAATGGTGAAGACAGCACCCAGGAATGAGGGCCCCTCAAAAATCCAGCCCTGCACATGTTGATATATGATCACTTGAATCTCCCAATTTCACAGCCTTTCTCCCTCAATGCCATTTTCAGTGGAAACAGTTGGCTTCTCTTTTAAGTTTTTTTTTGTTTTGTTTTGTTTTTTTTAATCTGTTTTACTACTGCTTGATTGCCATTGGATATGCTCTGGCTTGGCATTTGCTGTTGAGCTTGGTTGTAATTATTCATGTCCCACGTTTGTTCATGTCTTTAAATCAGCTGTCAGAATTTCTTCCAGAGATGGGAAAACACAAATTTAAACTCTCCTCCTAGTTGGTTTCATTTATTCAGAAATGAACAGCATATATGTATTTCAAAAGTTAAGTGTCTCTTTTCTTTATTTACATTTCTTTTCTGTTGTATCTACTTCATTTTAAGCCTTGTGCAGTATAATGTTGTTTCTATTATAATGCTGTTTAATGTAGCAACACAAACCTGGCAAGTGACCTGAATTTCACAGATCAAACTGCAACCACACAGAAGACATGAGGTACTGCAACAAGAATGTTCGGTTCACTCTTGATGTTGTAATTTCTGCCCATGATCCAACTGCTCCCCCACCTGACCTTCAATGCAGTTTTCACTGTTTATTCTTCAGAGGCTGTCTAAGATGTATGACATGTCTGCAAAATTCCTCTGGTACAATGCATATGCAGCACCCGATTAGCTGCCTGTCTCTGAATGTGAGAGTCTAAATGGAGTCACAGCAAATGAATTACACGTTTTAAAGGGTGTCTTCAAGCATTCATAATCACAGCGCATAAACCAGACTCCAAAGGGGAAGACCTATTCTCTGTTGAATATTTTGCATTGACAAAAGACATTAAGACAATTCTGAGACGTCTTAATAGAGCTTATTTTTAAAAGCAGTGATAAGCACAAACAAGACTTGCTAGATAACCAGAATGGCTGGAATATTGGTATAGACTTATAAAAGCAGAAGATGGTTTAAATATGTCATGTGTCTTTCTAGTGATGGTCTTTTTTTCTAGCACCTTTCTTCAGGCAACACCTTAAGTCATCCAAACAGAGACTTGAAAAGAGCAAGGATAAGTATAAAGGATCACTGAGAAACTGAGGTTATGTTTGTTTCTTTTGCCAGTACTTTTAGAATTCTAAATGTGTTCATAGGATTCTGCATCCCCCAGCTACTTTTTTCAGGGCCAAAGCAGACTGTAACCCAAAAGGCTTCTGTGCACTCTTGTTGAAATGCTGTACATTTCTCCTTTCAGTTCCTGTGGTTTTCCTAATTAGAAGATTAGCTCATTCTTGACTAGATCATTCATTTTCACTGAAAGTTCAAGACTGTCCCATGTGTATGGATCAACTTGAGCAAGCAGGACAGGCTCAAGGAATGACAGCCCAGGTCATCTAAGAGTCCAGATCATCAGCCAAGCCCACAGTGATCGGTTAAGGTCAAGCCAGGAAAGTGAGTCTACAAGCCAGGGTCAGGAGCAGGTCTGGTGATAGCAACCAGGATCAGATACAGTTCAGTGATTGTCAGGCAAGTCCAGAGTGATGGTGCATATTTGAGTATCTCCCAGTATCTCATATCTCCCAATCCCTAATTGCCCTATCGGATTGTATGGAGAGAAGAGGGTGCATGCTGCACAGTGGCTCTCTGGCTCCAGAAGGGCTTTGCCAACTCTAAACTAGTGTGGGATATGGGAGGAGACAGTGACCTATACAGGCAGCAAGGCCATACTGCTCACTGCAGATATCGCTGCACTTGGGACTCATTGCTTCTCTATCCAAACTCCCAAGTACGTGCAAGGACAATATTCCTCTTTTGTGCATAGAAACCAGTCTCTGTGCGTGCGCGCACACACACACACACACACACGAACACAAATAGAGTACCAAAGACAGATTGTGACAACACACATGCATTAGGGCCTCTTGAAAGCTTTGAAGAATGGGGTAAACAGGCAGGGTGCTAAAACTTCATGGGCCTAACTTGGTGAAGCAATTCACGAATGCAAAACATTTGCCCTTAAGGAGGTAAAGGAACAGTTACTGTGCTGCTCATGGAAGATTCAGAATTTGGAAGAGAAAAAGAAGAGCTTTGAAATGCTGTCATGGGAGTGCTCGCTTTGAAGTTGTGCTAGGAAACCTATCCTGGAGTGTATATGCTCCTGGGGAAATTCAGGACAGCTGTGACAGCAAAAACTGTGATGCTCATGCCACGGTTACAAGACCTTGCCATGAGGGAATATTACATGAGTGTGAATGAATGGAAGTGAAGTACATTTCAATCAATGAACCTATGCTGATATGCTTTGATTCAAACAAAGAAACTTGGGTCTCTACTGATGCCTCCAAGGATGGCCCTGGGCTGGGATGTTGTTCCAGGAGAACAGAGAGGCACTTGGCTTTCTGTGGCATCTGTTGCAAGACTGATGACTGAGACTGAAAAAAAAACATGCCTGATTCTAAAAAAACTTCAGGCATGCCTATGGATGGATGAAATTTTGTAGACATACATAAACTTCACATTTAAACAGAAATTGGTGTTGTAAATTACTTTTACTGATATACAATAAAATACCTATCTGATTCCTATCTTTGTATAGTCTAGATTAATGATAAAACTACAAAATTAGTTATTTGACTTCCTATCATTCGTGATCTGATACATAGTAAATGCAAAAGTATGTGATAGATGCAAAGGAATTCTCTTATTTTGACTTCATTACAAAAAAGTTCATGTGAATTTTCTAAACTAATGTAATTCAAAAAAAAAATTCCATCAACAATGTTTTGGACTAAACCGAGAAGGATTTTATAATTTTCCTATTAAATCTGATTTTTGATAGTTTCATAGCTAAATTTGGTAGGGTTTTTTGTTCCTTTTCTGCATTACCAAAATTAATTGGTGGCCCTGTATTTTACAAAAATATTTCCCAGCCACTCCACACCTCCTCCAAAAAAAAGCTTGCTCTTGCTCTCCCCATAAAATATTGTAATGCTAGTGAGAGTTCACCAAGGATACAAAGGAACATAAAAACCTGTTTTCTTTGCCGGTTTGCTGAAGATTGTGAGCTGGCTTGAAGAGCCAGCTGGCAATTTGCTGGCATAAAGCAAATTCCAGTTAGGCACTGAAGAGACAGTCAGTGCAGTGATTTCCACTTTCACAAATGAAGGCCATTGGGGTAACTAGAGGGAGCAGTTGCAAAACAAGCATCAGGTAGGCTAGAGACATAAATGTTTTCAAATCAGACATTTTGCAGAGTGAAGAATGAGAAACTTCTCTTTATAGATTTCCTAGCATTTGAAGTTGATGGTGAAGAAGTTCATGTCAGACTGTTACAAACGGGGTTTCCTGAATGGAGACAATGATGAGTTTCCTTTTACATTCTCAAGTCTGCAGTTTAAAAGCAAATCTGTCAAGAGGATTCTGGCAGTCATGAAGCATAGTGGCCTACAGACAACTTCAGAAGTCTCAAAGCACCTGGCTACTATTTTAATGCTACTTTAGAAAATATCTCTATCTCTATAGCATCTTATGTTGCCATTTTTATCTTTAACTGTAATCACAAAAGTCTATGATAAAGACCAGATTGCTGAAGAAACCATTTTAAATCCTAACCACTGTTGCTGCTTCAGTTTTACACATCTAGTAGACATAAATTCTTGTCGTCTTGTTTTATGTGAACAGCAGGATTTATTAGATCAGACAGGTCATTAAGTCATTTTTTTATTTAATAATGTCTTTAATTCCGTGAACTCAAATTTATGCTCTGCTATATTGTGCTAACAGCTATTTTTTGGCGAGGAAGTCAGCAATAAATCCAAATTTAATAAACTGACAATAGATCTCAATGTGAAAGAGATTTAAGGCACCAATTTTTTCCAGTTATTTAAGAGCAGTGAATCCTTGCATAACTGTAAGACTAAATCCAAAATAAAAGTTTATGCTATCTAAAAATATCTCGTTTATCATGCCATGCAATTCTGCTTAATGTGGAGAGTATTTAAAAAGCTGTCTAGTAACTGCCCTGGTCACCAGTGGTGGCAAGCTCTTTTCACCTGCCAAACAGAAAATAGAATTTGGAATTGTTTCTTTGCAAACAGGGCTCTGTTCGTGAACCAGAAAACACTCACCGTATGTGTACTGCCCAAGCAACATCCTCCTCCTGTCTCCTCAATTTGCTGCACACACACGCACACACACACACACACACAAACAAAAAAGCCTGTGCTGGAGAAGCATGGTGGAACAGACTGCTCAGAGAACTTGTGGAATCTCCATCCTTTGAGATTTTTTTAAGAACTCAACATGAGAAGGCTGTGAGCAATCTGATCTAGCTTTGAAGAGTGCCCTGCTTTGAGCAAGGAATGGGATTACAGACCACCAGAGGTCCCATCCAGCCTAAATTATTCTATGATTGGCCATGTGCTCTGTCTCTTGGTAATGCAAATTTTCAGGAGCTCCATGCACGCACCTACATCTTGTCTGCAAAGAGAAATTCACTGGCAAAGATACACAGGCATAGGCATAGTTCTGTTTATATATAATGTTTTTATATTTATTACATATATAATGTATATAGACATATATCTGTGTGTCTGTATGTATGTGTTTGTATATACAGTTGTTTACATGTTTGAATGTATACCAACACACACTTTGCCAGCATACTGCATCACTGGAATATCAACTTCCTCACCAAGGACAAACAAGTTCTCCTGCAGATAATGTGTCTACGAACAAGCCTAGAATGTATGTGTGTAGAAGTGACTGGGCCTCTCAACACACGCAAGCAAAATGAAGAAACCTTGAAGACACAGGGCACAGCTTCACCATGGAAATGCTCATATACAGGTTAAACTGTTCCAGGTTCCGGTTATCCCAGCTTGTTGGGCAGCGAATTATTCATCCCATGCTACCTCATTTTTAAAGGACTTGAATTTATTACTTGAAGGCATTATGTGATGCGTGTGTGTGCTGCATATGGGAAACAGGTGTCATTAGGTGTTCTAATGACTTTGTTTTCATCTCTGTAATTCCCTCTGGCTACATACTTATCATTAGTATTTGGACTCCGTGCCTCCCAGTTCAGGTCGTAAGTAGATCTTTTGGGACACAAATAAATTAAATACTTAGTGCACATCAAAGGATGGTATATAGCTCCAAAAAGCCTTGGTTGATACAATGCCTTTGTAAGCTTTTTTTGTAACTTTAAATTTTGCCTTTACTATGATTCTGTCTTTAGATGCTGGAGGAGAGATGCAGAATGAATTCAATAAAATCACTATATTGAATGAATATTTACCATTTGGAGCTATTATTAAAGCCCAACATTTCTTTCACCATCTTCCACAGTGTTGCATTGGCATTTATATAGCTTAGAAGAGAGTGGGCATGTGTTGAGCTGTTCCACAGCACTGTAAAACAGATGCATCAGAAAAAAAGCAAAACAAAACAAAACAAAAAAACCCAAGACAGTAGCCTTTTCCTATGTGTCTGATCTAGATAAGACTCCTATGTGACGAGAGTCAAGGAGGCAGAAGACCTGAGGGTCATGAGGGAGTTGTCTCTTATCTGTGATGGAGTAGATGATGAGGTACTCATTGATACGAATGGGACATCCTCTAAGCCCTTCTGGAGACGGTTATAAGGGTAATATCACTCTTTCAATACCTACGTCTTCTACTTGAATTTTCTTTTCACACCACTGCAGTTTCAGGAAGAACCCTAGTGAATCACACTGTCTGGCTATAGAAAGGGAAACTAAAAGAAATGTCAAATGTCATTGTGGCTTTTTCACGTTATCTTTCTCTTGTTCAGACAGGAAATACGAGTGCATCCTACTCATAAGGTAGATAGGAGAGGCAGCTTCCTCCAGAATCTCTTTATGAGGAGGGACTGCCCCTTTCAGAGAACCACAGGGTTGGTTTCTTTTCTTCTAAACAGATAGTTTTGTTTTCTGGCCTCCATTCTGCAAATCTAACTCACCCTTTGGGTTTTTCAAAAGATTCCATACATGAAAGGCAATGTTTTAAGATGTCTTATCTTAAAAATCTGGTTTCATTTCCATTTTAATCCAGATTTTGAATCATATCCATCTAATCTCAAACTCTGAAAAAAGTTTAAGATGAAAAATATTTCTTTTTAGACTGAGAAGTCTGATTCTCATCTCACTTAGTGCAGTATGTTAGGAACAGTATGTTACTGAAATTCATGCCGCACTAGGTGAAAGAGCTCAGAATACACTGATGCTTAAACTGAATAAATAAAACAGCCATTCTCAGGCTAGGCTAAGACTTCTTCTAAAGTTAGGTCGGTTAAAACATCTCACACACTCATTTTCATGCCACTCAGAATGAGCCACAACTGCAGATCCTCCAGGAATATTTATTAACCCAACTCAACTATAAGTATACATTCTACACATCTCAAAGGGGAGATGGCCTGTCTGCTGATCTGCAACCAAATTCTTTGATTCTGTTCACAAATACATGCCTACTGTTGAAGGCTCAAAAGCTATATGTAGTTCAAAAGATAATGTATCTGACAGTTCCAGTAAATGTGTCATAGCCTATGTGTTAAGGGTTGCAAAGAGTTGGAGCAATCCACACCGATAATTTCAGGATAACTTTCGCACATCTACTATTGATAGATAGAAAACTACCATGTATCCTCAGACAGGCAAAGTTTTTCCTTCCTCCAGGAAGTTGAGAGTTGCTGCCCAGTCCAGATCATCCTCCTGCTGGAGAACATGATTAAAAAGCATGAAGAGATTAGTCAATCGTTATACCAATGATGTCCTGAACAGATTCCTTCTTCAGTTCTGGCCTTCCATTAAAGCTCGGGTTGAATTCCTCAGGCCCATAAGAAAGCTCCTGCAGATCTGAAAGTAGTGCTTGCTGCCCAGTTAGCTTGTAACGGCTCTTCAGCAGTTGTTGATGATAGCAGTCTCAGCTTGAAGTCTTGGCATGTAAGAGATGATTTTGATTGTAGCTGACAGGATCTCTCATTGGCTGAAGGCCTATTGAGACGATAAGGGTCACTTAATGGTATCACAATTTAAGGGTTCTGACATAAGGCATCCCTCAGATACGTACCCTATTGCCCATGTGCTGAGCCATGTTAGTGAGATCATGTTGAAGCTCAGGCTAGAGAATTATCAGCTTTCTGAAAGAACAGCATTATAAAAGTGTAGACAAAGCACTCTTATGTGCTTTGTGTTGTGCAAACTGAGACCAAGTAGTGGATGTGTCAGTATGGGAGCATTTTGGATTCAAGAAGCAATGGAATGTCCTTTATAGCTTTCATAATGAGAGTCTATTTGGACTAAAATGATCTCCATGTAAGCAAAAAATTACCAGCCTTCCCATTTCAAAGCTGGCAGGGCTTCTTACACAGACCTCCATTCAAACAATGTAGGAGAAGAGGAATAGAGGTCTTTTTTGTTTAATTCAAATGACGTGGTGTGTATTTCTAACATAAAAAGCAAGACAGAAAATGAACCCTGTCTGAGGCAAAAATGTGGAAGAAAAAGGAAAGTATGAATGTAGGAAGCTGTCTGAACACAAAGGCAAGAAAAATGAACACTTTTAGTCATTGACAGAACATACATTTTTATGTTAACAGAAATTTGGTGTGATGATTCTTATAATGACATCCAAGCTGGTACAGCTGGTCTGCAGGCAGAAAGAAAAGAAGCTGGATGAACAGTGGGATCTATCAGAAGTCTCTACAATATCTTTTAAAAACAATCAGGGAAGTTTAAAAACTTTCAGGGAAGTTTGGGAAGATCTGAGATTGACAACTTAGTGAAGTTGAAAATCATGGTGGAAAATAACAAGGAAATTCCAGTTGAAGACATTCAAATCTGTATATGATCTAAAATAACTCTGAAGACAGATATCCTACCAAATGCAGAATCCAAGAAAACATTAAAAACATAGGAGTGGTCTGTCTAAAGCATGACCCTTCTCTCCAGCAGCTGGCAAAACATAGTGCTGAAGAGGAGATTGCAAAAAAGGTCACTATGAACAATTTTGCAACAGGATGAATGTAAGGCAAACGTAAAATCTACCATTAAATGATCAAATACCAGGTCATTTCCTAAGGCATAAAATCTTACGTACCTCTACTAAGAAATCTCAACTTCGCCCTTTCCCTCTATGCTATTTCTATTCTACTATGCTCTGTGTTTACACAAGGAAGTACCAGAATAACCTTCATAGCCCTTTCCTTTACTCTCAGAGGACACTGAGTTAGCTTTTTAGTTTTTCTATCGTTCCCCAAAAGCTCTCCCTACATCCTTCACTTGCCTCACGACACTGACCAACCCCTCTGCTTAGGCTGTTTTCTTTGTTTTCTCTCAATCATCTTTTTTTCTGCCAATCTTTACTGCTCCATTTACACTTCTGTCTGCTGTTCTCCTCACCTCTTACTTCACCCACTACCACAAATCCAAGCCCTACATTTGCTTTCTGTTGCACCTCTGATGACATTTGACCCAACATGGTGGCCTTTCTGTCTCCAAACTCCTCTTTGCTCTGCTCATAGGCTTCTGCTATAATTCCCAACATTCTCAACCTGAATGCTTCTCTCTGTTTTTCCCTCCTATCCCTTACAATTTGTTGCATGACCACACCATTTCTAAACCTACTGCAGACAGCCAAAACTAATTATTTTTTCTGTAATCTCCCAGCTCTTACAAAGAGACATTTTTTCTGGTATCATTGCCTCTGAAGCTACCTTTTCATTAAGATGCCTTTACTTTTCTCACACTCCCTTCCCTTTCTCTTCCTCCTCTTCCTAATCCTTTCTGCTCTTTTGAATAATCCTGTATCCAAGCCCTTTCTCTGCTTCCGTATTGCTCTAAATCATGCCTCTTCCCAGCTTATATCACCTGAGAAATTTGGGAGATTTTCTCACCTTCTTTTCACACTCTCCCACCCCCAGCCTCAGCATGGATGCTCTGACTTTGGGGCTGATGACAATCCAATCCTACAGGTGTATGTTTCTTCATATGCATGTCTTCATTCTATCTGCAGCCATGACTCAACTTTTCCACCCAACTGAAAGGCCACTTACCAGCCCCTGCTCTCTCTCTTTGTTTTCTCTGCTCATAATTTTCCCCTCCTATCACAACCAAGTCTCCTTCAGCATTGTCCATTGCTCCTGGTCCCAGCATTTGAGTGACTTCCAGTCCATTAGCACTTGCTGTCTACCTTCTGTCCTTTCCCCGTACTAACAGTTTTGATGAATCTCTCGATTCTATTGATGCTTTGATCCTTTCCCCGCTTTTTCCCATTGCAACTTTTATATTGGCACTGGCTCAACTACAGCAACTGTTCCTCCAACAGCAGGCTGACAACTGCCACTATGAGTTTGTTCTCTCCTTTTACCATCACCGTTTTATACAGCACTCAGCACAGTGGGCTTCTGGCTCATGAGTGAGGCATCTTATGCACTGCACTGAATGAAAATATAATCACGTGGCCATGGAAGTTGGTCCTGCCATTCATATGAATAGTTAAATGCTTTTGTTAATTAACTTTTTGTTGCTATGAACTTTTGTTGCATTCTTTATGCGGGTAAGCTGAGCCTTCTCCTGCAAGAATGGCTGAATAATAGCACCAGCTGGATACATCATAATTATCACAGCCGCTGTGGAAACATATGACTTCTGGTGGGTGGAACCCATTACCTCTTTCTTTTCCTGTGCGCCTGGGCTTATCACAGGATGTCATTCAAGGTTAAAAAGCTTAGCATCCTTGCTGGTCATGCCTTTCCCCCTGGAAAAAACATGCGATGGATACAATCAAAAAGGATTGTATTTCAGCTATGCAGCCTGTGAAGGCTTGCCCTTCTTTATCCATGGTGTCCTGAAAAAACATGTGACCCTGCACACATGAGGAATTGATAACTGGGATTCCATTTTAGTGACATTGAGAGCACTCGATCATTGTTGGTGGCCACTTACTCAGAAAGCTAGACGCGAATGGACAGAAATGCAGCTATACTGCTTGCCTCACAACCAGAGAGAGAGACTAACTTCACTTTTGCTACTTTAATGATTAAAGTATTAAGCAAGATTGACTCTAGTTAGATTTGAGAACTCCTTGCCTGGCAGGTGCCTGTGTCTTTTTCTCTTGCCTGTTGGTGATTTGATCATGGTATGTTGTGAAAAGAGATGAATATATTTTTCTTGTTCTAGATGCTAGTACATGGAATTTCCATCCCCGCTCAGATGCCCTTCTCCCTATTTATAATAAGATGCCTCTAGGCATTTCTGCTTAAATGGTATATTTTCTAAAACGGACGTGATTGACCCTGCATTTATATCTGACCCAGTATTTATACTTCTATAGCATCCTTTTCTATTCTATACCTGCATTTTGCTGTAAAGTTCAGCCAAGATCAGATAAAGGATATGATTTAGACTTAAAACACAGATCAGTAATAGCGTTAATGTCTAGAGTAAAGATAATGCATTGCAATTCCCTCGCACCATCTGATACTGTGTACATGCCTAGTAAGACTGTCTTGTCCTTAGTCTTGAGGATGTGTCTATGCCTCAGTTTACCTAGATTTGGGACTGGGGCCCTACATATGCCACAGCCATCTCCACTGTAATTGTACTGGTAGAATTCCTAGGTTCTGCAACAATCTAGTAGAGGCAAAAGACAATTCTGCCACTGCTTCTTTTCTACTTTAACAAAGGAAATGTTTAATTAAAATATAAAAACTAGCATTGAGGAAAGTACAATTATATTTATGTTAATCCCTCAAATATCACCTCCCTTTATTTCGGTTTTCAGTATATCACAGACTTTTTTACATCAGTACTAAGAACTCATCCCCAGGCAAAATCTAGACAGGATGCTCTATGCTGTTTAAAAATATGAGGAAATGCTTATAATAAAAACTGGCCTAATAATGTGTACTAACTCCTAGCTTTAACTATGAGGTCTCTACATTGCTTATGTTCTTACTTGCTGATGATTTGCATATTAATATTTCTACTAACAGAGACTTACCTATGTATTCCCTATTTATTTCTTTTTTCTTACATATGATTAGAGTGCTTCCCAAACACAAGAAAAAATAGATTTTTTTTGTTAGATAGACACAATTCTACTAGTGGATTTGTAAGCTTATTTCTGACATTCCACATGAAGCGCATAGACTTAGATTTGCTGACAGTTAAAAACGCAGATAACTATGTAAATTCCTTGGCTAAACCAATTAAGTGTCCTGCAGCTTCCCTTTGCCTGGACTGACCTTATGACTAAAATACTGTCAAAATTTTGCATTTTTTTATGAACTATTCTCCAGACAATGAGATCCAAGCTGTCAAATTTTTCATTATTTGTTTTTTAGTTGAATGGTAGAAGAGCAAGAAGACTATAAGCTCAGATGTGTTTGTTTACTTATCATCTGCTGGCCCTTAACCTTCAGGTTCCACATTTATCCGACAAATAGCTTTTCCTCCAATATCTCAAAAATTGCAAGGTACCCAGCATTTTTCTTTCCATTCCCTCTACATTTTTGCCCCTCTGCTTTCTCCTTCCTTACTGTTCTCTTAGCAGCTACATTAGGGCTCTCTGATCCAGTGACTGACACTCCTGTTTTTTGGGATTGCACTCCTGCAAAATGAATGGATGGCTAGGAAAAACAGCTGGTCTTCTGCCAACACAAACAAAATGTGTGTGAAGATGGTTCAGTGGTATGGGTCAACTCTTGAAAGACAGAAGAGCTTCTGTCAAAATATTAAAGAAAAGGAAGCCATTCTGAAGACTATTAAGAGAATAAAACTGCCAAAATCTCTCTCTCCTCTGCCTCTGTAGGAGTCACTGCTATTGTCTATGTCCTTGAGGAAGAAGGAAGGAGAGAAGAAAGCTTTTAGGGAAAAAAAAGACCAAAAAACACAAAACACAAAAGTACAAAAAGGAAGAAAATCAGGCATTTTCTGAGCCAAAAAGGGGCATAGAGGGAAAATAGAAACCTGTACCCCCCATCAAGGGGCAAATATATAGCAAGGGGAATGTGTGCGGGGCAGGGGAGGGAGGAGGTTCAGAGCAACAAGAAGGCTTGGTGTTACTCTTTTGAAATGTTTCCTGACCTCATCATGGCCAGCTGTCACATTAAAATAGCACAGCAAAATATGTGTACACTTTGCTGCCATCTAGCTAGCATTTAAGCAGCTCTGAGGAATCTCCACTCTGAAACCAAGTGCCACCTTTCCCGCTAAAGACAGCAGAGCTCTGTTAATTGCCATGGTTAAGCTATTGTAACCCATCAGGTGTAAAGACAGGTAGACACTGGAACATGCTGCTCTGTGAGAGCAAAAGCAGTGAAGCCTGCTTTTTATGCATTTGTATCTCCTGTTGGATTGACTTTGGCATCAAAGTGCTACCATTTCTTTACCAAGTGGATTCTCTAGTATCAAATAAGGTGTGTGCACAAAATGCTAACTTTCTATTTACTGGGCTCAACAAAGGAGTTTTCTATCCTCTATCCAGCTATCTATTTCCACAAAGTGTGAGGAAACTTAATCACTTTGAAATTTCTACCTCTTTGTACAGTGTGGTTAACACTGGCCAATGAATCCAAACTATGTGAAGGATCAGGTGGCAGACCCACAAGCGTCCACCACAGGCATGATCACAGCCACCTTCCTTCTTCTAATGCGACACATTTAATGCTAAAGCCTCCTAGTGCAGCAATGACTATGATACTAACTTCATTAGTTTCTATGCATTTCAACATCTCTGTTGCATCACCAGCTATCTCATAATTACAAGCGCCTTTCACCCTTAAATTCTCTGGTGCACTGTTTCCACTTTGTAGTCAGGACCACTTGCAGGTGCTGGAAAAAAATGATAAGGGTAAAGGCGGATCAGGGAGATGTCAGCACAGGAAGATCAACATATTCTGACTTATGTTGTACACTTACTTACAGTTAGGCTTGGTAGTCAGTACACTGCTAAGAGACATAGACTCCACATGTCTTCTCCCTGTGCACAAATCAAGATGGACAAAAATCTGAGCTTTCTGTGTCCTTATGCTGTTTGAATTTTCCTGGCCCAAGGCTGATCATTATCTTGACCAGCAAAACCAGTACTGCTGCCTGCTGTCCTAGCAGTTACATGCTGCCCACTCTCCCACCTTCTCTGCTCACATGCAGAGTGAGAGCAGGTGCTAAAAATGTGGCAGTATTGTGAAAGACTGCCTAAAAGGATGAATTTTCTAGTGGTTTCAGAAGATATTTCTTTCAAGCTGTCCCAAGTCATGAAAACCAATTGGAGCAACCATCACAGAATGAGTACTACACCTCATGTAAGTCCATTTTCTGGGCAAAATGTTATGTGCTTGGTTAACAGCCCATAACATGAACATAAACCCCCTAAGCCCAACAATGTCATTTTAGCTAGAAGCATCTGTTTCAACATCACAGTGACTTTGCCTGGCTCCTGTTGGTGTGTCCTTGAGGTAAATACAGATGTTATTTTTTATTCATCTTCATGAGTTTGGACAAGCACTGTACACAGCCCTCAAAAGCCGGTATAGCTCTGATTGTACTGCGGGGAAGGTATATGAGATCAAAACAGGCAAGCTTTGAGCTTGTAATAATTAATTTTTTAGCTTTATTCAACAGTAGAATAAGCAGCATTAATCCAGAAAACCTAGTTATCATGTAATAGTGCCCAAAGAGCCCACAACTCTTGCATTATTTAGAAAAAAATTTGCCTGGAGTTCTATGAATTATTTTTTTTTTATAAAAAGTACTAAGTAGTCAAATCAGTTAGTTCAGCCTGAAATATCTGGTCCAAGATTTATGCCTGTATTGAAATCATACTACCTGCACTCCATACTGCCTTCTCCAAAGAGAACACCACATCTGCCTCAATTCACAGAGTGAACTCCAATTTCAGTAGTCTTCACTGTACATTCCAGTGCAGGATTCAGATTTCCTCCACACTGTGCATGTGTCTCCCTTGTACACACCAATCTTGTCCAAATAATGCTGGAACCCTGAATGACCTTTCTATATTAATGACAGCACACTCTAGAAAGTGCCAAGAGACAGGTTTTCCAAAGCTGCCGAAATACTTAGATAGGTATCTAGTGGGAATTTCAAATGTGACTAAACAGGCCAATTGGCTGACTCCCACTGCTTTCATGAAATCAGTAAGAGCTTGGTACCTAACTTCTTTAGTCATGCTTGAAAATCTTGCCACAGGCATCTCTGAACAACTAAGAATTTTGAAGCATCTGACCTTAGCTGCAGATAAGGCTTTCTCAGGTGCACAGTAAAAACAAAAAAAATCCTCCTAGAACTGGATTGGATTCTAGGACCTGCTATGTGAAGGTACTCAGAATACATCAGTTGCTCCAGACAAGAAAAAATGATTAAATTTTAGTTTTGATTCTGTACACTTTACATCCCAGAATAAGGCCACGCAGAAACCAGGGTAGCACCATCGCTTCATGTGCTTGGTTTTGGAAAAAAGAAAGACTCTATACATTTTCCCAGATTGTTTGTTCCCTTCTTCCATGCTGGTAACCTGCAACATTTCTGGCAAGGAATGCCACATAGCCTGTGACATGTGGAGCAGAGGCTAAAGCAGAGGCCTGAAGCTAAGCTGCCAAGTCTTCTGATGTATGAGTGCTAACAGAAGTGTGAGCTGGGATCTGCTCACTACCATTTTGCTTGTCACCCTACATGCAATACAGGAAGTGCTGCTTAATCAACACCCTTTGAGCAAAGATTTTTAGTCTCTGCCACAGCAAACAAACAAAGACTAGCAAGAAACATGACTTTCAGTAAAATCAGTTTTGGTTCACAAAGTAATTGTTTACATATGTATGGTATGGCTGTCTTCTTCAGGAGACTTTCATTTACTTTAATTTCTGTTTTAAAATAAACAAAGGCCTTCTTGTGCATTTCTTAATTCATTCAGCCTGCTGTAGAAATCACAATTCACTACTGAACTCATCATTGGCATGTGAAAAATATTTCAGGAAGTCACATCATTAAGGTCTTGCCTAGCACTCAATGCATTGGAAAAAAATGTATATAGCATATATTGTTCATGTTTGCACAAGGCTTGGCTGACCAAATTAGAACTTTGATTCATTTTTGTGAGATGGCCAGAATGATCCTTATCAATCTGTCCAAAACTGTCTGCCTTTCTGTTTCAAGCTCACGTCTGCATTCAGAATCAGATGCAAATGTACATCGGCACTGGTATTCATCTTCTGATCACTCAGAGCCGAGCTCCCGCCTCTAGGAATATTTGCATTCAGGCTAGAATAGGAGGCACCACTCCAGCAGGGAGCTTGATGTGAAGCTCCATATTTACAATCCCATCATTAGACTAAATCAAATAGTATGTGGTCTATAACACTGCCAGGAAGGTAGAGTATGCTGTTCTGCATCTGATTAGAAATGATATTTTCAGTCAACCCACATAATAATGTTGTTAAAGGACTAAAATGAGAAACTATTGGCAAACGCAATCATTCTCTCTTTTTTTCAAAAGATGAAGAGGATCTGCAAACACATTCAGAGAGAGCATAAACCCAGGGATCCTAAAGGCACAGGAATACTTGAATCAGAACTGGGATGCTTCACAGTCTCTCTGCTGTGTCTTTCGCCTCCTTTTGTTGTTTGTGCTTAGGAATAGAGCTGTGGGGGACAGAATACTTAGGAACTGTCAGTGCAAGGATGACATATGGGTACTGCCTGGATCATGGCATCTTTACAATGGTGTGACTTCTAATCCAGACATATGCAGATTAACAGCAGGTTCAGTCATGCCGAAAGCATCCAGGGCTCCTTTTTAAGCACTGCGCCCTCTCTGAGTGGCAGTGATGTGACTGTCAGCTCCTGTTTCCTGATGTCTCCCTCACATGACTTGCGAGTGCCATGATACACCACACTCAGAGAGCTATCCAGTTTCCAGGCATACAGCAGCAGCGGACAGTAGCCGGGGTTTCTGTTCCTGGCCGAGTTCCACAGTGTACTTGGAGACATTTGCTGCTTGCATGTGAGTTTTAGAATCCCCCTTTACAATCAGGAGGTCTATGGAAAAAGAAATCCCTACCACAGCATGAATATAATACCAACTCTGTGTGATGCCAGAAGCATTAATCTCATCAGCTTTGAGGCTGTGTGCCTGCAGTCTTCAAATGTCCAAGTTCACTCAGCACATTTCTCTTGACTTTATGCATAAATTTTTGACAACAGTAACATCACATGATAGCACACTGCACTGTCTGTGAGTTATGAAACTGGGGCTTCATGTCTGTAGAAAAATCCAATTTTTTTTTTAATCACTCAGAGGAGAATGGAGAAGCCATTATTGCAGACTACAAACCTCATGCCAAAGTAGCCAAATTTGGGATCAGCAGGCTTTACCTTAGCTAAATGATAATAAATTTACCTTAGCTAAATTTAAATAAAAATCTTTAAAATTATTTTAATTCAAAAGACCACAGATTTCTCTCTGTAACTCTCACTGGCAGTAGAGTCAGCAGCCTCACTGACTTTCTATAGGACTCCATTTAAAATGTTTATAATAGAGCAACAGGTAACTAAGTGCTATGTCAAGAAGCACATCAGAAATGCTTCTGACAGGCACAAAAAATCATTTGGTTTTTGTCTTTTGTCCTAAGCGCTGACTAGGTTTTGAATTTAAAGGGATGTTCACAAAAATAAAGAAAAAGAAGTTGTTAAGTTGTAAGCCCTCCTCCTGCTTGATATTCAGTTTTTGACTCCTCATTCTTCCTGTCCAGAAAGAGAGAGAGCAGGAGTTCTAGCACCCTCCCCCCTTCCTGTCTATGTAGGTGTGGGGGGACAGGAAGGAGGGAGGGTGCTAGAGCTCCTGCAAAGCCTCATCATCCCCCACTAGTAAACTACTGCTGGAAATTGTCCTTTGCTTGGCTTTACAAAGTAAATGATAAATGTATTGGACTGGTAGTTTTACAAAATGTTAGTAAGTACAACATTTGGCAAGGTAGATAGTTTGCTCCGCCCTGCTGCTGTCACTGTTCCTTCTCTAAAAAGCTGCTGGGGCTGCCATGAGAGACGTTCAACATACTAAAGCAGTAAGCAAGGGGCAGCATACAGCTAATGGGAAGCAGCATACAGCTAATGGGAATGACTGGCAAGACAGAAGTAATGACCAGCAGTGAACACGGCTGGTGTTGCTGCTAACAAGAATTAGTATTATGGCTTGCTTGAGAAACAGTAAGCTTCCAGCTCCAGTACAGTCTCCACATAGCAGCAGTATCTTCTTAAGGCTTGAAATCAGACATTTTCTTCCAAAGGGCACCATATCACCCTGTCCACTAGGTACTTCCATGGCTGGGGAGATCCAGCACAAGATACTGTATTAAATATTCATACTTGTAAGACAATGGGACTATTACCGATGGAAGAAGAAAGAAGGAAGACAGAAAGGGACGAAGAGAGAGGCTTCCCAAACTGCTGATACGGTTTTCTTCCCACTGCCATTTCCGCTGAACTGCTGTTTTGTTTAACCCCACTATATATCATTCACAATATGTAAGTGAGAAATTGTCACTGTCCATTGGCTGCTCATTGAGCATAATTTAGGCACTCATTGCTGCAGAAAAGGGAATCTGAGCTGGTGTCATCTAAGTGTGTTAGAAAGGATCACTAGAAACTGAATCCATGCTTTGTTTTCTCCAGTTAGGGTATGGCAGAATGACTGCAATTAGTGGTCAGGTCCTGAACACCCACCAAATTTACCTTTATGAGACTTACAGAATAGGAATTTGATCAATGTGATAATATAGAGATTAATAAAAAAATGTATAGAATTTATTTCAATACAGAAAGGTCTCCATCCTGCCCAGCTTCCAAAATAACTCAAACAGTTCTATAAAAGAAGTAAATTCAATCACATGGTTTAAAAATGCTGCAGGAGAATTATCATTTTCTGTTCTTTTCTATAAATGCAGTTCCTTTAGGGCTGCCCTAGAGGAACCTTCAGTTTTCTCACTTTCCTTGGTATTACTGAGAAGCGATCATGTGTCAGGATCAGCTGAGCAAGGGTCACAAGAACAGTGACAATGAGGTTCACCTCAGCTCTCCCTGCCTGCTATTCCAAAATCTGCCAGCAATAATCAATGAGGGCATAAAATCACAGAATAATTTAGGCAGAAAGGGACCTCTGGAGGTCATCTAGTCCAGCCTCCTGCTCAAGCAGAGCCAGCCTCAAAGTTAGATCATCATTAGTTAGCAACAAAATGAAACACAGCAGAAACATTGGAGATGCATTTGTGGGTTGGATGTGCAGCATCAAACTGAGAATCCAAAGAATTATATAAATAAGCTCCGAGAAAGCCACTACGTTAACTTAAAAGGTAAATATAATGTGACATTGATTCACAATCAACTTTCTTAGATAAATACAGTATACTCAGAAAACAGGAATGGTAAGCTGCTCAAATTTAGCAACGAAACAGCCAGAGGAAACATAATACTTTCATCTAAACACAAAGAGCAGAAAACAAATGCTGTTATAGTTGTCAAATATAGCACAATTTTGGTTTTTATTTTATTTCAGATTTTTTTAAGAACTATAATTTAGCCTTGTCAAGTGGAAGTTACTAGTTTTATGGGTCTCTCTCCAGATCAAAGCTGAGAGGCACATTAGGAGAGAACTGAAAGCAAGTGTGTGCTCTCACAGTCTCTGCCAAGCAGCTGAGGGTGAACAAATCCGTTCTTCATGTACTTTTGTACAGCTGGGTATCTTTAAAAGTATTTTGGTTGCTCCATTTATATTTTCCTTTTACAGCAGAGGACCTTTTATTAGAAAGTTGGAACAAAAATCATCTTTGGTTAAACCATACCATACTGTATGATAACCATTGTTTCTTCTTTTCCTGTATCTGACATCATTGCCATTTTGTCTGAGGAAGTTAGAATTACAGTGATTGTTTCTATCCACTGTTCCCTTCTATTTTAGGTTGAGTGAGAATTATCCTATCCCTTTTCATGCTGCTTTTGGCTAAACACACTTATATCTGCAACCTGTACATGCAGGAACAATGTTTGAGAAGGCCAGAGTATAACAAGATATTTCTGCACAGTGCAAAGAAGCAGAAAAGGAAAGTGCAGGTCTTTTTTTTTTTTCAGTTTTGTATTGATTTTAAATGCTTTAACAACAACAGCATTTTGATTGATGTGAAATCACAATGAAGTCACAGTAGACTTAGCGGTGCAATGAATGCTCCTTTGACCTTTAGAGATAGTTGGCCTCATTCCCCCACTGCCGTGCACCTAGGGTAGTAATTTATACCTGTGGCAAAGTGGTTACCAAACCAGCATGGGAGCATTTTATAGTGATTTGTGTGAACCACAACACAAGGAACAAGGTGGAGGAAAATCAGGCCCGGTGCCTTCTCCCACAAGGCATCAAAGAGAGAATCTTTTATAATTTACTACAATACTGCCTAAGCACCAACCTAAAATGATGTCCTGCCAGGCACCCTACAAACACAGAATAGTGGATGGCCTCTTGCCACAGACCAAGGACTTGTCTATATGGGGAAGCTACTGCTCATTAAATGAAGGTGTGTGCATGAAAAGTGGTTCATTGTGCTGGGCAGTTTTCTCCACACACTGCACCTCTGGGAGGTTTCAGTGCATTATGAATCCCCAGCTTAACAGTCCCAGGACTTGCTGCAGGTACTGTGTAAATTTACATGGCTACACAGTAGTTAAGTAGGGGCTACAGCTCCATTAGCTCCCCTCCTAAATCTACCCAGCTTCCCACGTAGATTAGCCCTGTGCAAACAAACCTCTTTAACCCTTTGCAAGTTGCAAAGGCCTGAGATATGGGCAGAATAATTATGTGGGGGAAAAGAATTCCAAAGCAGTGTAGATGCAAAAGAAAAAAGAAAAGACACTGGCCAGGTCTATGCTGCCCTGTTAGATCACCCCAAAGACCATTCCACTGAGGATACCCCAAAGCAGAGGAACCTATCTGTGTCCACATGAAGGCCTGCAGGCCTCCCACAGTCTTCCTCATGTGGAGACCAGCTCTGTGCTCTCTGACATGATGGCAGTCAGCAGGCCCCTCGGGGAGGAAAAGGATTCATCAGCAAGGCAAGGGCTCATCTCGTCCTCAAATCCTAGGCACAATGGTCACCCCATAACCTCATCATGAAGGATTACAAAGGGGCCCTGCCTGACTCAACACTGCCTAAGACACCCTGAAAGCAAGAGGACATATGTACTGAATGCTCCCATCCAGTAGTTCTAGTTGATCTCACACAGGCATAGCATATCAGGGGGATTCACCCCATCTTCTCTTTGCTACTGAGGGACAAAATACTCCTTTTCTGAAAGGAGCATGCAGGCTTGGGCAGAAATAAGAGAGTTCTTATACAGCAGGTGTTTTGAGCCCATGAGCTCCTGGGCCCTCACAAGGAACTGGCTTTTCAGATGGTTCAAGACAGGTTTGCAAAGGTCTCCCAGGAAAGGTGTCTATACTAAATACAATGAACAATCTCCCTAGGCTGTAAGAACAAAACTGGTTCTGGGCAGAAGGAACACAGTCCCTGATTTCTTTCAGTGTCAAGGAAACCTCCCAGGACCTTCTTATTCCCTCTTCTTTTCAGGCATACACTTGAAGTCAGTAAAACAAAGCAGTTCTGACTCCAAGACAGCAGCTTAAGCAAGTTTACCCAGACATGGCAATTTGGGCAAGGAGTCATAGACTGTGACCACAGGATATAGCTTGTCTTCCTCTTTATGAAGAAAAGTAAAGGAAGTAGGACAGCAAGGTTTGACCAAGGCTTACAGAATGGATAATCAGTGATGCAGCCCCTTTTCTGTCTTTTAAGTCCTGTAATCTCCATGTGTATACCTAAAATACTAATTTTGAAAGTTCCTAAGAGGAACTGAGAGCTGGCTCACACCATGAGCAGTGTTGCAACAGGCAAGTTTGTGGGAAACTTTCTGTGTACAATGGACCCTCCAGACACCAACAGTTCCAGGTCTGGATGGACTATGTGTGAGTCAAAGGATGTCCGTGGCTTCACGTGTTCTCCTGCAAAAGGGTTAGTTATGACAGATATGCAACCATTTTAAACCCATGCACCTGCAGGAACACCAAAAATATAACAGATAGTAGATACCCTGTGGAAAACATTACCAAATGTTCACCTGTCTTTGACTTGTGCAATAAAATGATCTTATGGAGTAGACCAAAAAGTACTCTCAGTCTGAGTTATGTCTAATATGACCTCACACCACTCCTCAGTTCAGCCAGGTTCTAGCTCTTAAATCCACCAACAATCTCACAGAGCTCCCCAAGACATAATATGCAACTACACCTCTGTCCCTTAAGTCTTGTCTACTTTGTTGCCAACCAAACTCCCCCTCCCTCCTCAGGTCCCAGTGCCACTTCCCCTTCCCACCAACAGGACTGTAGTTCCTGGCTGAAGGCAGGACTCAGTAACTGGAGGGGCCAGCAGGCAGGATAGTAACCTCCACTTCCACAGGCTCTCCGCACTTCCCAGGTGCCTTTTTGCCTTTAAAAGCACCCAAAGGAGAAGTAGTGTTTATTCAGCAAAAACTCTAATATTAGTTAACTTAAGCCAAACAGTGGCTTTGAGCCAGTTATTTGTTCATGACCTCTATTGCATGGTCAGGTAAGATGAAGATTATGAGGCTGATTGAGCATTGCAGTGCACTTTGCCCTATGTGGTCCTTCTTACAAGTGACAGCGCATGAGTCACCTGGCTAACCACTAGAAAGCAAAAACATTTTCCATGTAGGCTTTCAATTAGAAACAGTAAACTAACAAAGTCACAATCACGTTTTAAAAGCTTCTTTTTCAAAGCAAGCATTTTCCCCTAAGGACTGTCCTAATTTCTTTCAGGGATCCCAAACTGAGGATGGATTCCATCTTTTTCTGAAAGAGGACGCAGAGAGCATGGCTGGCAGCAAGATGCAATTTAGAATAGAAATGCAGAATGTCAGAAAGATTTAGGTTGGCGGGGATCTCTGGAGGTCTCTACTCTGATTACCCATTCAAAGCGGATCTAGACTTCAAGGTAGATCAGGTAAGTTTTCAACATCTCTGTGGACAGAAATTCTGCAAATTCTTTGGAAAAACAGAGTTCCTGTTACAGTATTTGACTACCCTTCTAGTGAAGAACTTTTACCTATTATCCAGTCAGAAACTCCTTTGTTGCTTTTTGTGACTGTTGCCTCTTGTCCTTTTGTTGAGCAACTCTGAGAAAAATCTGGCTGTCTCTTCTCTATAATCTCCCTCTAGATAGTTGAGGGCAGCAATTAGCTCTCCCCTTACTCTTTTCTTCTCCAGGGTAAACATAACCAGTTGCCTTAGCTCCTCCTCCTGTCAACTATTCCAGTCTCCAACACTGGAGTGTTTTACTCCAAATTAACATGAACATTATTCCATAACTGCAGAGGTCCAAAGCAGAACACCCACTGACCTCCAGAGGATCTGGATGGCACCTGTGAATTTTTAATGATGAGTTGATGACATTTTAAAATCATTTTTCCTCCTTGTATATAGGATAAATGTTGCTATAAATAACACAGTGAATGAAAAACAAACTGTCAGTGTTTTCCTTCTGCATTGTCTGAACAATTTACATGTAAAGTTCATTTAAAACTTATTATGATGCTTTAAAATATTACTCAGAAAAGATTTTTCATTTATGTTGAGTTATATTTTCTTTCAATTTGTACAAAATACAGCAATATATTACAGCACAGCAGGTGACTGTCCCTCTCTGCTAGGTATTAAGCCTGTAGCTTGGCCAGCTGAGCCACACTAAGCAGCAGATAAAACCTGACTAGACCCAACTGGCACCTGCAGAATTAACACCTGCAATTTTGCTCCACTAGCTAAATTAATTGAACTTAGCAGCACAAAGCTATCAGTTTTCATTCCTTCTTTTTTCACACATAACTCTTGACGTCCTTTGCAAACGGTTGTGAGAAACTGCATATTTGATTTAGTTTGAAATGTGATCATATTTGCAGGTGACCACAGCTCTTTAATGAAAACATGGAGACACCTCTTTACTCTCACTGAAATATGGACTAGTTTTGTTTTTTGTTCTCCTTTAGGGAACTGCCATTGGATATTCAGTGATGGACAGTTTGAATAATAGATTTAATTTTTGTTATAGCCCTGGTTACAACAACAATCCTTACATCTCTTGTAATTATCATCCAGTATCTCACCCACCACTATGTAACAACCTCTCATTCTGTATATTTAATCACACAGCTAATGGTTGATTCGCAAACAAATAGTCATCCGAGTGCCAGATAGAGACAGCTGCACACTGTGTGTGTCACTCATGATCCATCCGCAGAACACAGCAAATGCCAGATGTTTGTCTTGGAGTAAGCTTGATAGGAAACCACTGGATACAGAAAGTGGGGCATACGTGCATGCATACATACTTGCATGTATGCAGAAAGATGAGTGGGAAAAACACAGAAAGTGTTATGGAAATGAAACCCTTTTATCTGCTACTCTCTCATGGCTAATTTGCTGCTTAGTGTTTCCTTAGTTTCATGACTAATATACTACCTGCTAGAAAGAAAAGTTTGGTGCACTCTCAGGTAGTCAAAAAATGAGCTGATTGCTTAGACAAGCTATAGAATAAGAGAGGATTTTTTTAACTGGTCCTGACTAATGCAATGTGTGTCTCATTAGTTTTATAGTTTTTAAACTTTACAAATGGCAAACAGTTACAACTAATATAAGTTTGGCAAAATACACCAACTAAATTTTATATTTGATTCACAAAGTGACTGTGCAATTCAGCAAAAGGTGGGCTTGTAATAATTGTTCGCATTATTCACACAAACTTTAAAAAGAAATCAGAGATTCAAAGCCATCTTCATCCATCTTCACCATTTCTATATAAGTGAGTGCTTATGAAGTACATCTGAAAATTCTCATTTTAATGATGTGTATATTATTTTTAAATATACGTTTATGTTTGTAGCAGCTATCAGTAAGACACAAACCTCACTCAAATCCATTGACTCCTCCAAGTTTTGGATCTGTCTTTGTTGTTTGATTTTCTTAACAAAACTAGTATTAATATTTTAGTGGAACCTAGGATTGTATCAGAGCCCTATTAAGCTAAGCAGTGCAAAAATAAAACAAAAGAGAGCCTGCACTTTAAGGAGCAAAGATTTCTTGGACATCCTTCCATTTAGAAAGATACAGGTGATTAGGTTAGAGGTAATCCATCTATCTTAACTAACCTTGAGTGAAACTCAAATTTGAGCCCAGGATAGGTTGTACTCTTTATACAGTTAAGTTGAACACCTTATTAACATCTTTCACTCTTCTTAGCAATAAAAGCAGACACTAGCAAAGACTCAGTCAAACTGAGATTACAAGGCATTAACCTTTTTCCTAATATGGGTGTAACCCTGAATGTCAGACTGAAAGTCTCAAACAGACAAAACAGGCAGATGGGTGGAAGTAGCCATATAAGAGCAGAAGTGTTTTCCCCATTTTATTAGGCAATGCCTGTTTGATTATAGGGAAGGGAAGGGAAGGGAAAGGAAGGGAAAAGAGAAGGGAAAAGGAAAGGGCAGGGTCCTCTGTCTTCATTACACTAATAATCTCTTCTGCTCTTGAAAGGCTTTACTTCTCATTCGTTTAGATTGTATTCTTCCTTCAGAGCAACACATTGTCTTCTGTGTTTGGCAAAGAAGATACACTCTCTTAAAAATTTCCTCTTAGCTGGAATTGGCCACCAAATATAGAATTCCCTAGGGATAAGTCTATCTGAGAGAATACAAGAATCCCATGGAGACCTCTTCTGAACATTTCCCTGGTAGGATAACACCACTCTGCTACCAGCAATCTCTATTTGTGCAAACAAAACTTGACAGCAAATAGAAGTGAACCTTCTGAAAGACTTATCTTAGAAAATACACTAAGCTGCTTGATCCACAGGATGAACAATTGCAGTATGTATACTGTGGGATCAAAACTTTATGGCTTCTACACTTTTCCATCTATACACTGGCATTTCATACACTTAACTTACATGGAATGAGCCATAATCACATTTGCCATAGGCTACACTGTAATGGTCCACTCTGACTCCCACTGAATTCACTGACTATATGTATTCTGGATACTACTGTAAAAGCTTGTTATTAAATGATGGATTAGACATATTTTCCAGGTTTACTCCAATCAAGGTAGGTCTTGTCAGACACTTGCAGCTATGCTTCTGATAGACTAGTCTGAAACCTAGAAGTTGAGCAGCTAGTAGAACTAAAGGGTACTGATAGGAAAAAATGAACTGAAATACACTCGGCTGTGTGTATTAATGTGTAAGAGAAAGAAGAGCTGTTAGAACAGCATCCTGCCCTCCTGCTCACCCACATACTGTTGCAGCATTGACTCCATGAGAATCTGAGTGTGTGTGAATGCTCAGTACAAGTGAGGGAAGGGTCTGTCCTGGCTGCATACCACAGTGCCCACTAGTACCTTCAGCAAGTGAGCTTCTGCTGCCTATAAACTGTTAGATCTCACTAAACAAACCTATTTCCTCCATAAAATAACAATATATGGAAGTAGAGTCATCTTAAGCTCCAGTAGAACAGTACAGATGTGGGGAAAATGGCAAATTATGCATTTCACTATTTATGCTTAGAAAAGTGGCATGAGACATGGTTTGGACAATCCATTTCTTGTGAGTAAATTAGAGTGAACCCCATGCCTGATTTCTGGTCTGAAGGTCTCCAGCTTCAGCATTCAGCCACTGGATCACATGATTATCCTGGATAATTTTCATTATTCAAATTTTCATCATCTATACCTATGTGATGATTATATATTTCCTTTCAGATTGTTGATAAAGATATTGAGCAGCACTGAATCAAGAGCAGCCTCCTTTGCAACTTCTGTTCTAAATTTATAGTACTTCTTTGACAAAGTTTTCTAATCTGTAGCATGTAAGCCCACTGATAGTCTGTGTGCAACCTCACAGGAACAGCCAAACACAATAAAAAATCTACCCTGCTGTCAGGGCCTCTTGGGCACTGTTAGGCCTTAATGGCTCTGACTAGCCTCACCCAGGGTCTCTACCCACACCCACTGGCCCAGGAGCTCCATTTAAGCTCAGCCCTGTGCTTTCATCACCTGCCTGAGTTAAATTGGAGGAGTACCAGTCTTCAGCTCAGCTACAGTCCATTGCTATGGACCTGCTGGGCAGCCATTAGATCTGATGCTAACTCTGACCTGAGGTTTGATTTTTCATTTTGACCTAGGGCCTGCCTCATGACTGTAATATTGCCTTATGACCTGGACTGTTGGTTGGACCTGGCTGCCATCTGTGGGGCAGCTCTGCTTGTCTTGCTTAGGTAGTGTGGGCCTGAGCTCTGGCTGGTGAGGCCTCTTCCCTGTGAGCTGTGTTATCCCTTGTGGCTCCCTATTCCTTAGGGATCAGTTGGCCCTTGCAGATACCTGGCATCTGCAGCTTTCTTTAGGTTGCACTGAAAGATTACCTAAATAGCTAAGAGCTCCCTCTCATGCTTGAGCTCAGCCTCACACAGTGAAGGGTGCTACTACTGTGTAGCTGCTGTCTGGCAGCCTCTTCTCCTTCCACCACTGGCCTCTAGTTACTGCAGAACATACACACATGCAGTAACTTAGGGACCATCTCTTTATTCCCTCTGAATACAATACCACACTTGCTTCTGGTTTCAATTAAAACAAAGTCATACTATTGAGGAATAGTACTGGAAAGTGGGAAAGCAGCATCAAACCAAAATGTATATCAGGAAAACCTGAATGTAATACTAAAATTGCAAATCATGAACAGAAATGAATTTACAAAAGCAACAGGCCAGCTAACACATAATTGAAGTAAAATAGGAGAGAGACTTGAAAATCAAGTTCAAGATGACAGTCAGCTGGCACCCTACAGAGGATCATGCATTCAAATAGGGGGCTAGAAAATATAGTTTTTATTCTTTTGTGTACAATATCTAGCCCAATGACGCTGCTAAGATTCCTAGTTACATGACTACATAACAATGTCACTATAAAGACCTAGTTAAAGGTAATTCTAAAATAGTTTTGAGAAATCAGTGTATCGCAAGAGCCTATTGTGAAATTAACAGATGAAATGCCCAAATCTTTTGAAGGGGATATTCTGCTTTTCAGTTTCTTTACTGAAAAGAACCTTCTTCTTACTTCAGAGGGTGATGGTCAATTATTTGCTGAATGCGTTTTGTTATTGTTTGAAAATGCCAGTTATCTGGCATACAATGTCTTTGGGAAAATAAGTCAGTGTCAACATGGAGAGCTCAAAATTTTGATCAGAACTTGGAAGAAAGAAACCCCAGAATAGCTAATAACTTGCTTGTGAAGGAAATTCATGTGGCATGTGGGAGAACCAGATGCAAGTCCCAGCTCTGCCTGATTCACAACAAGAATACGAAGGAAGCCTAGTCAGTCTTTCTGTGGTTCAGTGACTATTAATACAACATGGAACAGACGCAACAGGAAAGCCTGAGAAAGTCCCACACATACTGCATTGGCAAAAGGTACCGTCTTCAGACTAGGGAGGTGACAACCCAGTTTCAGCACAGCAGGCACTTGCAATGTGATTGAATTGTCTCAAGTTTATGTTGAAATGTGGAGGGAATATTTATTAAAATTCAATAACATCATTTTGATGTTATTCTGCACCTACCTCTATGTTCCTCCTTTTCCATAATCCTCAAAGATGTACAAACATACTGTGTTAACTACATCCTGCTATCCTCTGAGACTACAGTAATCTCAGAGGAACAACATGTTGGCTGAAGAAAGATGAGATTTTGGCTTAAAAAAACAGGGGCTCTCAAGGGAGGCTGCCACTTCCAGTTGTTCTTTATCCTATTCACTTCACAAAATCCCCTGAGACCTCCGTAGGTGATGCAAAAAGTATTAGATGCTTTTTTTTCTTTCTTTTCTTCTCTTCTCTTTTCTTTTCTTTTCTTTTCTTTTCTTTTTTCTTTTCTTTTTTCTTTTTTCTCTTCTCTTCTCTTCTCTTCTCTTCTCTTCTCTTCTCTTCTCTTCTCTTCTTCTCTTCTCTTTTTTTCTTTTTTCTTTTTTTCCTAGGGAAAGCAGCATACTATAGTCACTACTGATTTCTTCCATTGTTTTAGTCTGCATCTGGTGGCTGACTCTCTGCTTTCCTTTCCATGGAATGTAGGCAACTGTGTACTACTCCCTGATGTGCAGGAAACTGAAGCAGAGTAAATCAGAAGACAACAAATCAAACTTTTGTAATAGTTATGCTCATTACAGTTGTATGATCAAGGATAAAGTTTGTTTGAAAACAACAACACCCAGTCAAACCCAACAGACGTCCAAAAGTGAAAATCAAGAGGAAATTTCGGGAGTCATTAGTCAGGCACCAAATGATTTTACGAGCACATAAAAAGCAAAAGTTCAGCACGAGTGACTTCAAGCTCCCCCTGAAGAAGTATGAGAAAAACCTATAGAAAGAAATATGAGAGAGAGAGACTAATATTGGGAAACAAAATGAGCCCTTTGGTCAGTGGCCATCAAGAACAGGAAGAGCAGTGTTTCAGGAAATATTTACTGGACGCAGAAAACATGATCATTCTGTAGTTTGGAGAGATGTAAAAGAAAAATGCAGCATCATTAAAAATTCCTGAGAGATTTTTGCTCTTGCTCTAACCCAAAAGGCTTTCTCCCTTTGATCGTACTTGTTCTAGCATCTGTGCAAACACACAGGTATCTTCTATTATTTAGACACAATGTTTATCATAGAAATGTTCCTTGAAAGGGACCTGTGGAGATCATCTAGTCCAGCCTCTTGCTGGAAGGAATCACCCACGCTAGACTGGGTCAGCTGTGGGGTTGTCTATCAAACTCTTGAAAATTTGCCAGGGTGGAGGTTCCACAGCCTCTCTAAGTGCAACCTAAGTTCCAGGGTTTCACTAGCCTTCTAGTGAGTTTTTCCTATTGTACAACCTAAACTTCCCAGCTGCGGTTTGTGGCTGTTGCTCCTTGTCATAGGGTCTGCCACTAACAGAAACAGTTTGGCTTCATTGTCTTTGTTACTCCACTGCAAGTAGCTGTAGGCTGTTGCTAAGATATGTCTTCACCAGACTAAACTAGTCCAGTTCCCTCAACTTCTCCTTGTGTTCTTGGCCCCTCACCATCTTGGCAGCCCTCCACCATACTCCCTCCTTCTTCTTGAAGTCTTCTCTGAATTTGGGAGAGGAACATGGGTCAATTCTGGATGCAAGGTTCCAGGTATGGTCTCACTGGTGCCAAGTAGAGGGGGGATGAGGATAACAATTTTGCTTGTTCGGCTGTCCGTGCTCCTCCTAGCCCAGTGTATCATTTGCCTTATGATGACAGAGCACTTTTGGCTCAACCATAACGGATTCAAGCAGTCCACCATAACAGAGGTCCTTTCCAGCAAGGCTCAGCCAGTTATTTTCCACCTTGTACCCATGCTGGGTTTATTCTGCCCCAACTGCAGAACCTTGTCCTTCTTGTCTAATCCCATGAAGTTTCTGTTGGCTCAATCTTCAAATTCCTCAGGATTCCTCTAGACTGAAGCTCTGTCATGCTATGTTTGTCTATCACTCCCCTCTCTCCTTGCCCAACTTAACATTGCCTGCAAATTTGAAATCATGCCATCTGCCTCCCCGTCCAGGCCACTACCTTCTTGTCCTTGATGTATTTGAAGAAGAATTTCAAGAAAAAGTGTTCCATGATCTTTTCCAAGGACTATGGTGACACTAGCAGTGTACTCTTCCCTGGATTCTCCTTTTTACCTTTATGTGAGATGAGTTTTTTAGTTCTCAGTCTTTTTTCAGTTTTCATGGATCTCCCAAGATCACTCTGATTTCTTACTGATAATAGACAGCAGCTTCCTAGTCACATCAGATAACTCCTTCAACACCATAAGATGGATCTTATCAAGCTCTATATATCTGAATACCTCTAGCTGTAGTAGTCCCTAACTTGTTGCTCCTTAGCTGTAGGCTATCCTTCTGCTTAACAACTTGTGCTGGGGCAGGGATGCTGGAAGCAGGGTTTGCCCGTAAATACTGGTGCAAAAAGACATCTGACAGCTACTATTTTTGCAGTTTTCATCCCTAGGTTCTTCTCTGCTATTCATTACTGTGCCAACACTCTCTTTGAACTTCCTTTCATAACTGTATGATCTCTTTCTGTTACATTTAATGTCCTTCCTCATCTTAGCTCCAATAGGCTTTGGCCTTCCTGGTATTTGTCAAAAAGTACCCAAACCTGTACTTTTGTACATACTTACCCTTTCTTGCAAATCCTTCTGTCCAATTACTGTACACTCTGTTGTGTTGAGTTCATTATGCAGTTCCCTGCTTACTCCCTGAGCCTTCTGCTGAAAGTCCCAGTCTTCCTGGAAAATGAAATGGGTTGTTCCTAACAAAGGTCTCAGTAAGGTTCTTCTTTGTTCATTTTGTTTCTAGCCAGTCCTCCTCTCCAAGAGTTCTGCCTACAAATTACTGGCTGAATGGCAGAGCTTAGAGGGTTGTGCTCAGCGGCACAAAGTCTAATTGGAGGCCTATAGCTAGCAGTGTACCCCAGATCCAATCCTCTTCAACTTATTCATCAATGCCCTAGATGAAGGGATATGCCTAACCAACCTGATAGCCTTCTCTGATGGAATGACTGGCTTGGTTGGTGAGGGGAGAGCAGTGGATGTTGTCCACCTTGACTTGAACAAGACTTTCAACAGTCTCCCATAACATCTTCATAGGCAAGCTCAGGAGCAGGCAGTGACATGAACTGAGCTGAAGGGCAGAGCTCAGAGGGTTGTGACCAGTGGCACAAAGTCTTCTTGGAGGCCTGTAGCTACGTGTCTGGATCCAGTCTTGTCCAACTTCTTCATCAATGTCCTGGAAGAAGGGACAGAGTGCCTCCTCTGCAAGTTTGCTGATGATCCAAAACTGAGAGGAGTGGCTGATACCCGAGAAGGCTGTGCTGCCAGTCAGAGGAACCTCTACAGGCTGGAGAGATGGGGAGAGAGGAACCTCATGAGGTTCAACAAGGACAAGTGCAGAGTCCTGCTCCTAGGGAAAAATAAGCCCATGCACCAGTACAGCTTGGAGGCTGATCTCCTGAAAAGCAACTCTGCAGAGAAGGATCTGGGGATTCTGATAGACAAAAAGTTGACCATGAACCAGCAATGTGCCAATGATATCCTAGGCTGCATTAGGAAGAGCATTGCCAGCAGGTTGAGGGAGCATTGCCAGGGTGCCTTCCCTCTACTCAGCCCTGATGAAGCCACATCTGGAGTGCTTGGTCCAGTTCTTGTCTCCCCAGTACAAGAGAGACATGGAGCTACTGGAGTGAGTCCAGTGAAGGGCCACTAAGAGAATGAAGGGACTGGAGCATGTCTCCTGTGAGGAAAGGCTGAGAGAGCTGGGACTGTTCAGCTTGGAGAAGAGAAGACTGAGGGGGGATCTTATCAATCTGTACAAGTATCTGAATGGAGGGTGTAAAGAAAGTTGGGCCAGATTCTTTCCAGTGGTGCCCACAAGAAGCAATGGGCACAAGCTGAAGCACTGGAAGTTCTGTATGAACATAAGGAACAGGTAAGAGGGTTAACAGCACTGTAACAGGTTGCCCACAGATGTTGTGGAGTCTCCATCCTTGGAGGTGTGCAAAAGCCATCTGGATAGGCTCCTAGGTAATATGCTGTAGGTGACCCAGCTTCAGCAAGGGGATTGAACTAGAAGAACTCCAGAGGTGCCTCCGAACTAAGCCTCCCAACCATTCTGTGACATTTATGTGCAATTCCCTAAATAAGTGAATGTCTGCTCTCCTGAAGTCTAGGTTCCTAATTCAGCTGCTGTATATTGAATTCAATCATTTCATGATCACTTCACATCACACCACTTCACATCACATCATGATCATTTCACATCACAGTCCAAGCTGTCATTTTTTGCTTTACTTGCCACCCATTCTTCCCTGCTTGTGAGTAGCAGGTCAAGTAGAGTCCCTCCAGCATTTGCATTAAGAAATTATCACCAACATAGTCTAGGAACTTCTGGATTGTTTGCACAGTGCAGGCCTAGCAATATCCTAACTTGACAACTGAAATCTCCTTTGAAGGCAAACGCTTGCAATCAGGAGTCTTCTATAACTGTATAAAATCTCACACTCTACATCTTCTTGGTCAGAGGGTCTGTAACAGGCCTCACCACTGTGTCACTCTGCCCTTTGATCTTGACTCTTCAGACATATCCCTGGTTTCCTGTCAGGGCTCTGCATAGTGAAAGAGGTCTTTTACAAAGAACCCTCTGCTACACTTTTGTAAACAGCCTGTGCTCAGTCATGACATAACACATACTTTTTGTATGTTTTAGAAGACCTTTCACCTGAAGTGTTCTAATCAAGCAGTTTGTATAAGATGAAGTTCCATATTACTGCTCTGTTTATCAGCTCTGTGTAATTTTATTGACCAGGATGTCAGCTCTTTTGGTGCTGAGCTTTTCATCGGCATTTGTATTTTACACACTTGGATCCCTAACCTCACTGGCACTACAATAACAATCATCTTTAAAAAAACCCTATAAGATACTAAAACTTGGGTAAGTGTTGAAATTAGGTAATAGGCTTCCAATACACATAAGGTGCAATTCATCAAACTGAAAAATCATGAATGTACTTTAAACCACTGAAAATGATTTCGCATCACTTACAAGTGTGAGCAAAACTCTCTGATTTAGTTACAGTCATTTATCATTATTAAGGGTAGGAAAAAAACAGTTAATTTTGAATTCATTCACAGGAATGAGAGATAAATCTGTAGGTGATCAAAAACAGTGAACAGACTATGTTCCTTTTAGTTGAGAATTACTTGCAAAATTATGCACAATAATTATACCACAATTGTACTGAAGTTAAAAATGAGTTTAAAATATTCCTTACTTATACTGATTATGTTGTAAAATCCTTTCTATTAGTCCAGAGAGGACAAAACTGGATGAAGTTTCTGTGTTAATCTTCTAACAGTATACTTGCATAGAAGTTATCAATGTATAGCAAAGAACGCCCTCTAAAGAATATTTGAAGAAATCAACAGAAATCATCAACACTGTAATCTCTAGAGTGTAAAACTAGATGTTTATATACAGAATTTTCCCTATCCTACATCTGAGAGCAACATATGAGACATGCATTATAACCTTTTAAGGCTTTCAAAGCAGGCCTTGTAGAAGGCCTGTAGTGCTCATTAAGTCAGCAGATGTCCTTTCTTATTCCAGTGTTCCCTTATGTCTATCACTCTGCAAGTTTCTCCTCAGTGCTTTGAAGCCCTTCTCTGCTTCGCAAAATGTAGCAGAAGTTACCTCTATTTTGCTGCATTACAAGCATTGGGGCCTTCACCTGCCATGTGACTGAACAGAATGAGAATTACAGGGATTGTGTCACAGAAAATTAGCAGTTGCGGTTGCCTTCATATGACACATAAGCACAGTGGGACAGCCAGTTATCCCCACTCCCTGCTTTCTGCAGTGTACTGCAAACAGCTCCTGAGATGGAGACACACAACAGCATTTTCCAGCTTCTGAAGATAACCTCAAGGTCTGAAGCTGTCCCATTCTCTACTGCCCAGTGTTTCACAGGTGGGACCCAGAGACACCAAAAGGCAACTTATTGTGCTAGCAAATGACAGAATCAAATGTCAGATAGATTCTGCTGTCACCATCCAGCACTCTTGCTATAAAAGGTTTATTTTCCAGTCTAATCTCAATGATCACCTCCAGTGTGAGTCACATTTCCCACTCTGTCACTGCTTCCTCACCTGTGTGATGCTGCTAAACAGGGGGTCTGAATGGGGATTTTACACTCTAGTTCCTGCCCCCAATTGCTCACATAGGCCAGGCACTATTATGCACAGACTGACACAGGAATTAGACCTAAAACTCATCTCAGTGTTTAAATATTGCTTCAGCCTCTCTATATGCAGGATTTAATGAAACTATCTTGGATTTTGTGAGGGTGCAACACAAACACAGCACATCTTAGTTAAGGCATTTCAGACCTTTAGAGTGACTTCTATTTATTTGGTGGTGGTGGTGGTAGTGGTAGAGCTTCTTTTTGGTGTACATGCAAAAGCAGGAAAGCAACAGATAGTGCCAGCCTGACTCTCAGAAAGAGACTTATTCTTTAAAATATTTCCGCTCTTTCTGAGGCTGCAGCCTGTGGTTTCAGCTGAAGTACCTGTGTGGCAACTTATTCAAATGAGCTCACAGAGCCTCATATGTTGAAAGATATGTGAAGGAAAGAGGAATTTCCAGTGGAAAATGTGATTGAATGGAGAGATGTTCACTTGGAGAATCTTTTCACAATGCACAGCAAATGACTGGAGGTATCTGTCAGTCTGTCAGTCTCTCTTTCTTTTTTTTTTTTTTTTTTTCTTTCCATGCCATGAAGCACTATCTCTTTACTGCTTACATCAACTGGAACTCATAATGTAATTGCTGGGCACATCAAGGGATCATGCTCCCTCCAGAAAGGCTTACACACCTACCCACTCACATCGTGGTCTGCAAGCAACCATGAATCTCCCAGCATTTAGTAATGTGATTCACATCTTAGTTCTGGCCTCTAAGTGATGTTCTGAGCCTCTTCTTCCACACAGTTATGGCCACCATTCTTTAGAAACCCTCAGACTTAGTAAATAAAACTCTCTTTTTCATAGTTTATATTAATTAGAATGACTTTTAAAATGCAGTATTCACAACTTAGTGTATAATTAAAGATCAAAACATATCTATTAACTGAATAATTGAAAATCATGGTAATTGTACAGTTTATGTACATATATATTTACACGATTTGAAATCAACTGTCTTCAGAATTTGGGCGTGGGGTTTTCACGGTCTCTGGGAACTAGTATGTGCATGTACATTTATGAAAATCACAAGGATTTTTGTATGCATCTAGCTCATTCTAGCTATTCATACTAGTTATACTCATTAAAGAATTTGTTAACCTGCTTGTTTTTTTTTCTGGAAATCTGACTGATCTCTAAACTCATGCTAACCTAGTATCATAAAGGAAATATCAGGGGAGACAGGGTCAATTTGGAAAGAGCAAAGTGACTGGAAATTTTTTTTTTCAGGTAAGTGTCATACTATTGCTCTTTATCTATAATCATTTTTGGTTTAGTGAATGTAACAATAAATGCATTTGTTCTACAACACAATTTGGAAACAGTAAACTCTGTACCAGAAATAATCCACATCATGCCCAAACTCTCCAAAATAAAGCTAAGTCCAGATCACTAAAATAGCTGCCTGAACAGGAGTTAGCAGACTGAATGCTTCTGCTGATCTGATCTTGCTATTCTGCCACACAGTCTTCCCTGCTCTCACCCCAGCTGCACAGACAGACCTTAGCACTACCTTCTATATACATCTGCTTTATTGGTGAACCAACAGAAAACTATTTTTTGTTACTGAATTAGTTTTCTGACCTACTGACTGCGCAATGAATGTGTAGCTGGGGAGAGATGTTCAGCAGTGGCCCCAACTTAAACGTTGTTTATCTGCAGCCTTTGGTCACTTGAGGAACTATCCAGAGGAGGTCAGTGGAAGGATAGGTGTGGGAGGTCTGGGCTCAGTGGCTTTCACAGATCTTGTCTTTTGGAACTGGGACACCTCTGCAAGCTTGTCTTCCATCTTTATGTGCAGCAGGGCCAAATCTAAGCACATGCAGCTGCCCTGGGCAGCAGACTGCAAAATGACCACATTGCTGATGCCTACTCTGCATATGCCAGAGCTGCAGCAAGCTGTTCAGTGCAGCTGCTGCCACCACTGAGGGGATCACAGAATTACGAATGGTTGGAAACAGGTTTCAGGTAGGGCCTTCACTCTCACTCCTCGAATTTAACAGTAACAACAAATCCCATTCCTCAAGCTTCCCCTTCTCCCTCTCAGCTAGCTCTCTTTCCTCCCTTCTGCCTTCCCACAACTCAGGTCCTGTTCCAGCACCTCACTTTGGGGGCAGCAGCACCGAGTTTAGTTTACAGTGCTAAGCAGCCCTAACCCACCTTTGCACATGGATGTGGGTAGCCTAACTGCATAGCTTGCAATCAGGACAGCTGCCTGCACATGTGATTCACACAACATAAAAATCTGCAAAGGCCAAGACATAAATTATCTATCTTAAATATTCAGCTGTCACAAACAACAATTTGCCAGGATACCCTTGGAGATACAGATATCAGCTGCCAGGTCTTTAGAACTATTGCTATCTGCTATGCACAGTCATGGGCATCTTGGTTTAGCAGCAATAAGGTTATCATGGTTGGTTATTGACCCAAACAAGCAAAATGAGAATGTCAGCGAATGATGAGAAAGTATACTGGAATCCAGTCAAATGATTTTGAAGTGGTCTATACAACTCTACCATAGCAAGTGAAGGAAATTGTCAGAAGCCCATCATCTTCTTTGGGACAGCTGTAAGCAGCAGAACAGCTTCAAATTCCGTCTGTACTGCTCTCCATACCATTCTAGATTTCAGTAGCAGGACTCCTGCAAAGAGCTGCTTGTAGAACTCTGCTGAGAGTGTAACAGGTTTTTCAGGGGAGGGGAGGAGGGGGTGTTTGTTTTTAAGTCAAAACAGCTGCCAAAAACACTAAAATGAACCTGTATCAAAAAGAAGTTTTGCAAAAATGAAGCCAAATGCAGTCCTTTGCCCAGTTTCATACATAACCTTAGCCTTTTCCCATGTCCTAGCACAGAAAAATCTGAGCTGGAAACAGTGGTTTATAAATGGTGTTAAACTGCATAGTTTTCATTGAACTAGAGGAGACAGAAGCAAGGAGCAGAGAGCCAAGACATCTGTTGCAGGCCCCCTTTAAAAGAAACTATATAAAACTAATTGTAGGTTGTCATAGAAAGCTTTCACTGGATCAGTAAGTTAACAGTCAGGTTCATATACTTAGTGGAAAATGCAAAGAAAAGAACTTCTATGTATTCTTGTTCCCTACAAAATAAAAATTTCAGCTGTAAAGTTTGATGAGGGACCTTATGTTGGAGATCCCCTTATACTTCCATAAAGAGTAAAAGAAGCCTAACAGGGTAGATAAAATCCCTAATATTGAAATAGTAATAGTGGAGGAACAAAAGAAACATTTGAAGAGGTTTCCTATGGAGGGAGAAATTGTTTCTATATAATCCAAAGACCATTTTTTCTTCTCTGCTTTCTCAAGGCAAAACTTTGGTGCCAGTCTCTCTAAAAAGAGTATCTTTGGTTTTCAAGTGATACCAAGAACTGTGAGGAAATACAGCATCTTGGGAGAAACAAAACCAAGAGTACTTATTGGAAAGTATTAACTATATCAAAAAGAGTACTTCAGACTGTGATTTAATTGAAATCAGGAATGTAGCTGGAGGAAAAAAAATAACAAAAAAAAAATCAGCAAAACATCCTAGTGAGCAGTTCTCAAAACTGTGCCCTATTGACCTCTGACAATGCATAGAGAGCTGGCAGGTCACACAGTGCTGGCTCCTCTCCTTGTCTCCAACAGCTTAAAATTCATTAAATGCTTACCTATTATTACTTTTCCATATATGCAGTTATAGCTGCTACAAAGACATTGTGTGATGGTGACTGTGAAGGGAAAAGCTTAAGTAAATATGAATAGGAAAGAAGAGTTGATCTTGACCAGAAAAATTCTTGAGACTCTGCTTCAGAATTTAACAGCTCTTCAACAGATGAAAACAGCTATACAGAGTGTTTCACTTTTTATGAAATGCTCCAAACATACCTTAATATTGAAAGTGGAGGTCACATTTTGTTTTGCACTTTTGTATAAATTCGGAAGCAGTGAGCGTCACCACTCTATGAAACTGTCATTGCAATGATGCTGACCCAGTGCCAGTGATAATTACAGGTACTTTCAAGTGCTGTCATTAATTTGCCTTTTTCAATCACTCTGCAAAGCCTTTTAGGCTTTGACTTAAAAGACCTATTTGTATGTAAAGATGTTGAAGGTAATAAGATTTATTCTATCAGTGGCTGAAGGAATTGGATTTAACTCTGATTTTTCTTAAGAATTTGTAGTATTTTTTGCAGATTTTGGAAGTTTTTCTACAACAGGATACAGAGGACTTCAAGCACTACCAGAAATAAACTGCCAAAAGGAAAGCACAATTATTGGTAGAAACTCGGGGGGAGGTCCTCATCCCCACTTGCAAGTCAGCCTTTTTGCTTGTATGTTTAATTTTTATACAAGATCACAAATGTAAGGATTCTTTGCTTGACTTCTGGCTTTTAATGGCATGTCCCATGGAACAAAGAAGAATCATCTGGCATGAAATAAATGTGGTTTTGCCATCAGAATGGAAATGACAGTCCTAGCCCACTATTAAATGGTATTTTGAAGGCAAACATCAGACACAGTGCTTTCCATTCATTACCTGCGTTATCTGATGTACATGAGAAAAACACATCTAAAGATCTTTAACAACACCTTATAGCTTGACTGAAAGAACAAACCTGTCAGGTTTTCTACTTGAAAACAATTAGAAAATTAGAACAAGGGGAAAGGGGAATGGCAAAGTAAGAATCTCCTGAAAGAAGAAAATCTTTTTACAGATAAATAGAAAACACACACCTTTTTTCTGGTGACTTATATGACCTAGAGCTGTAGACACTGTGTAAAAAAGTAATTACAATCTCTTCAGAGAAAAAGTCTTACTAAGCATTACTAAGAATAGCCGAATGCCTTTAAAGACTTACTGTCCTTGCACAGAATTCTTAGTAACATTACAATGAATATTAAAAGAATTTAAGCCCTACCATAAAGTCATACATCCATTTATCTTGGGAACTGGTGTTTGCATGGGACATTGCTGGATATCTTTTCTGCATGTTGTGTAGTTCCTCTGCATATGGAATTTCCGTTGGCTTCACAGCTGATCTAGGCTACACAATGAAGCTTCAAGCACACAGCAGTTGTATGCACTGTGGGCTTCTTCTGATCTTCACCGAATCTTCAGAGTTGAATTTGGCTTGTTTGGTTGTGCAGCAGAACATATTAAATTCTTTATGACTGTGGGCTTCCTATGTTTTGGGGCAATAGCAAGAGCAGAGGAGTCAGCTTTTGTAAATGTACAGAAAGACAAAACAGGCCTGACGAGACTTTACTGAACCCAAGGGGCTTCTAGGAAACTCAGTTAATTCAGCAGGTTTCCTCACTGGACTATCTACTACTGTGGAGAGCTGAGTTGCAGAACCATTAGTTCTCCTTGAGAGCCAACGTAACTCATTTTATCTTCCCAGGTGGAGCTGTTCTGCCCCCACATGGTAGGTAATGAGAAGAACATGGAACTAGACCTCTGCTTTACATACAAAACCTGTCATCTCACCTCAAGGCATGACAAAGAGTTTATGCCACACAGAAGAACACCTGTCCTAGTGTTCAGAGCATCATATTTTGTTACAATTACACATGCCAGAAAAATCACAGTACCAAGATAGCTGAAGGGAATTTATAGCAGATTAATGACTGACATAAATACTGAAAACACCTCAGAACAAGAATGGGAAGAAGTAAAGATGCAACAGAAGCAAAGTGATCTATTACAGACCTTGCATTGTATTTTAATTTGAAGTACTGATTTGAAAGGATGAGGAAGTAAAGGCAGTTTTTGACAGGAAGGATGAAAATCTGGCCTCTAGAAACAGATTAATGAGTATAGAGTACAAACAGGATGGGGGTTCTCTAACAATGCTAACTGCTCTACAGATACAGAGACTGAGATACAGAACAAGACCTTGGAGAAGAAGCAGAAAGTTTCTGTGGAAGAACCCATCATCAACCTCGCAGCCAAACCTGATAATTTGGAGCTACCTTTTCAGGGGGGGAGAGGAAGAGTGAATCAGTAGAGCAGACAATACATTGCATGTGGAAGTTCAGAGAAGCATGGTGAAATCTTCTCATGAGAAGACACAGCCACCAAAAGAAGCTGGGCAGCACCAGCAGTCTCTTTCTGGGAGTTACACAGAGGCTCAGCTGCATTCAACTGACTTCTCTGAGGGTGGGAAGAAGATCGTGACTGTTTCCTGACTACATTCAAACAAATATATAGAGCTTTTATGTGGGCAGGGGCATCTGGTTCTTATACCATATGTTACTCCTTTTGGAGTATAAGTATACAGCTGAGTAAATGCAGGAGAATGTTTATATGATGAGCATGAAACATGAAATGACACTAGAAGCCAGTAGTAATAAATAAATTTTGCCTTCCATCATGGGGCTCATAATTCTCTTGGTAAACTTTATATTGGTCTGCTTGACCTTAAATGGGATGGCACTCGTACATGGATGGGGGAAAATAATTATTTTTCATTATATGCCTGAAGTACATTTATTACTTCACAAACAAAACAAAATGAAAAAAGAAACCAAACCAAATTAAACAAAACAAAGCCTCACAAAATTCCATCACACCCAGTAAATATTCCACATTGCTTGCCACGAAAAATGTTATATTCATTGATTCCTGTTTAACACTCAGTTTCACTGAAATTACTCAGAGCAGAGAACTGAGGGCAAATTTCTCCAGGTATATCACTCCAGGACCTCTCCACACAGAAGACCATGCAAGGCTCCGTAGGAGGAGGCCTGGCAAGCCAGACCAGAATTCCTCACCTCTGTAGAGGTGCCTCTGACCCTTGAATGTAGGAAAGCTATGCCCAAATGACGAAGTGCTATTCTTTCACAAAGCAGATAACATTGTTATAAGCAATGAGTGTAGAATTTCAGGAGGCACCCATGCGCTTCATTAACCTATACTTCTGAGGGATTCCCACTGGCCTGAAATGTGCCCAGCCAAACGCATTCTTGCAGGCAATGCAGCAAGGAACATGTGGGTGGGTACTTGTGTGCACACACTAACAGCATAGTTTATTAGTCCATGTTGTGATAAGGAATAAATAATTCTGCAGCCTTTTGAGACTCAGTTCTACTAATTGTGAGAAGAAAGAAGATCAAAGTAAACTGCTGAAGAAAAGGGGAAGAAATCTACCAAATACAGTTTGCATATCTCAGGCTGAAACCTGTTTATATCTGTGTGTATATACATGTGCATATATTATCTGCTACTAGGCTCTGCTGCTTTAAGTAGATTTCATACTAACCCCACCTCCTATGGAATGAAAGAATTGTTAAAAAATGAATGTTCTCCTGGAAGAAGCTTAAGGAAAGAGAGCTTGAGGTGTACCGGGGCACATCCAAACTAATTCTTATCCTGTCTTACAGTGTAAATATTTATAGTCTGAGTATAGAAAAAGGCAGTAAGACACCCCATATGTACAACTAGCATGATGAATTTTCTTGACATGAAATCTTTGAAGAAAGTCATTTAGCGGAGAGAAAGGTTGCAAAGATGCCAAATATTACACAATACAAAGGCAGGAGACAATGCAGGTGTGTAGAGACAGGAGATATCAGGGTCTGTTCTAGATAGCAGAGATGTCTGTGATTAATTAGCAACTGGTAGATATTTGCCATTCCAATCCATGCAAACAACTTTGAATCAAACTTAAATTTCAGAATTTCCACAGAGAAACATGCCAATATTGATGCCTAATGGATTTAGGAAGTACATATAAATACCTTCAGCTGTATCATGTATGTACATATATACATATATACACATATGTTTTTGTGAATACACATTCATATATTTAGGACTACAAAGGAAGAGTCACTGCTTTATATTTATGTAATTAGACACAGATATGGTGATATGGTGATACGGTAGGTTTATATCTGTATTGTACAGCTCTAGATAGAAATAATGGTATAGTGTAGAAATGCTGGTATATATTGGAAGTTTCTTTCTACGTCCAAAAGATACAGGAAATACATATATTAGTTAAAGCAGTATGTAAAGATCTGACATCACTTGATACACTGGATAAGCCTGTGCTTTAACTGAAGGCTGATGCTGTATTAATGTTAGTTTCCTTTCAACCGTGCAAAGGAAGGAGGAGGGAGGTCTGGAAAGCACCATCTGGTTTTCCAGATTGCTGTTAATCTGCCAATAATTCATACTGGATATAAAGAATCAATGTTATGGGAAAATGATAAAAATATACAAAGCCTTTGTCTCAGCACATGAAGCAAAGACCAGCAAAGAACTCGTTTCAGGTAGTCTACATGGACTAAGAGGGTGAAGAACCTTCAGAAAAAATCTTGCAGTTAAAAGACAACCAAACATAGACAAAGAAGGGGATATTCCTCCGATAATCAAACTAGGAAGAAATCTGCAAGTCAACAAAAAGTGCTGCAAAAAACTCCTCAAGTTTCTACAAGCAACAGAAGGGGAAAAAAAGGGGAGGGGGGAGAAGGGTAGGCCAAGGCATACATAGCAAGGAATAAAATCCTGACTTTGGGGAAAATGCAGGCTAGGCTTTGTGACTCTGTGATCTTCTCTGATAACATTCATTGAAGATAGCCTTGAGGAAAAGGTCATGTGAAAGGAGCCCAAAGTCACTTGCAAAGGATAACAGAGTGGCATCTGACAGAAAGCAAAGCATGGGGTGAAACATCTGAGATGAAATGTTGATCCTGTAACAGTAGATTGTGGTTTTTACATTGATCTGAAAAGGTAGACATATGGTATGCTGGGAAAACTGCCAACAATAGTACTGCTATTTTTTAAATGCTTTTAATAGAAATTTCAATCTTTTTCCTATTTTATATATACAACTCCATTAGAAAAAAGAGTGCCAGCTCCTACAAGGAGTGATCTCTACTTCATATGATGCCTCTGAATACGCAGGCTGAATCCAAGATGAAGTGAGTTATACGGAGGTGACACTTCACTGAAATGGGACTGTTTAGTCATGAATCTCCAGGATATTGTTATATAGTATGTATAATAGGTGTAATATTCAAGTATTACATGGGTATGGGAATCTGAATAAACCTATCCAAGTAAATTAAACAAAGCCTGGACACTGGCAAACAATCAGCCCTACTATGAAAGTGTTAGCATGGCTCCTGGCACAGTTTTTGCCCAGGCCAAATTACATTACTGATCTCTAGGAACACCTCAGGAGCTAAGGTAGGCACTCTGGATACAGCCAGCCTCTTCCAGGGAGGAAGCATTAAGATTTAGCTGTATGAACACCTCAGCTATGCCTGCTGGACCAGGACCACAGAATAGGCCCTAGCCTACTTTATTTAGTAATACAGGTATAGCTTTGAGTCCTGGCTCCATTTATTTATAAATGTCTCTATACGTTGTTTCTATGGCCTTCATATAATAATTACTGGGCCAATATACTGCCCACTTCAGAGCAATTTGTCAATTCCAGTGCTTGAATTCAACCAATTCAAACAAGTTCTGAATGCTTTTGCATAGGCAAAAATGTTATTATGGTTCCATGCTTCTGATGCTCCCCATTGAAGGTAGTAAAGGAGCATTACAGAGATGAACAAATAACCTTTCACATCTACTAATTTTGCATTGTAAAAGAAAGTCTCTGGTGTCCTGTGAAGCGTGGAATTGCCTTCTAACAACAACGTTTCAATTTCACACCAAAGGCAAAAGGACTTACATACTCTGACACTAAAAAAATTACCACCTGCCTCTCCAAGGACAGAAAGCTGGTACAGCAACATAAGTGATCTGGCAGTTCTTGCAAGAGTAGCATAAACAGGAAAGGAAGAACTCCATACATGACATGTGGTCTTTATTTTCAGAGCTGTTTGATTGACGAGTGACTGTGAAGGGGTGCTGAGCACTGGGAGCTTTGCTGATGGGCCTGGTGATCCAAAGCTGGAAGGAGTTCTAGACTGATATCATTGCTACCCGATGACAATTTTCTGGCTCTATGGGGTACTTCTTCTGTCAGATATGCTGAGATCTGAGTGCCACCTCTCCTTCATGTATCTTTTTTCTCCTTTTTTTCTCTCTTCTGAGTTTTCTTAAAGCATAAAATGTGTGAATGAGTATGTGCTGTAGTCTGAAATGATGAATGTGAAATCTCTGTTTCACTTTATTTTTTATAATCCCTTTTTCTACATACAATTAAAACTACCTGTAAAACAAATTGGTTCATTCTCCTCTCTGATAAGCTTAAGCTACAGGTTGAGAATCTCTTGAAAGTTCAGCCTTTATGAAAAGACCACAAAAGAGCAGTGGCTGAAGTCTAAAGCCACAGCACTGTAAGACTCTGCACCAGTAAAAGTACAGATTAATAACTCACTTTCTAGAAACAGGACAAGATTTGTAAACAAAAATAAAAATTGTTTTTGATCAAATAATATAGCTGGAAAAGAAACAGGTAAAATTTTGGGCACACAAGCCTTTATCCAGGTTCTTTCCCATACGGTATTCATTGTTTAAAGCTTTAGCATTCTAGAGATTTGTCAGTGGCCTTAATTTCCATAGATGCTGAAAGAATTTTAAGGGAAAAACTCAGCACTAAGTCATGTTCAGTTTACCTATAACATGCAAAGTATAAACCCCAGAAATTACACTTGTAGCTACTCTGAATACTTATATTTTATGTCTCCAAAGTATCTGTTGTTTAACTTACTGTTTTGTTTCATGAAAAGAAAATGAAAGACATCATCAGTATAGCCGCTTAATGTTTTATTCCTTACTGAGTATTTGGACTAGGAAAACAACAGCTTTCCTTTTGGCTGTTAGTATTTAATTATTCAATGTTAACAGCCAAGAAGTAAGCTGTTAACTCTCCTCCTCTTCTTCACAGCTTTCCCTTCCCTAGTGGGTCTAAATCTGTCCTTCACACATGGGAAGAGCAATCTGAATTATAGGGATTGCATTTTGGCCTCACAGGAAACAGCCTATGAATGACTTATAGTATTTGATTTAATATTAATGTTGTTTGTTATCCATTCTTTAAAAAGATAAAGACACAGTAACAGCTTAATTTCCTGTCTTCAATGCTCTCCTTTAGATACCATCATAGATCCTTTGCCTTCACAGAGCTGCTCCCAAGCTAAGCTTTCTCAGTACGATTTCAGGAATGTAGTGACTATTCTACCTAAATCTCTGAATCCCATTGCTAGACAAAGTAAAACAGCTCTAAATTTGGCAATATGCGTGATCCTTCCTGAGGAGTCCTAGCAGCATGTACAACATCTAACTAGACTGACTCTAGCTGAAACAATCATTTTAAAAAGTTGCTTTGAAATCTGGCAGATAGTAGTATCAGAGGAAATGATTGTGTTTGAATCATCACCAAATAATAACCCATAAAATAAATGACAAATTTACTACATTTCAGTCAAGTGCTTGAAGGACAAATCCAGTAATGTCATCTGTAGTAGTGTGTGAGCTGTATTTTCCTAGACACTTAAAAAGTTAGGCATCTTGCCTCTCTAGATTAAAATCAACTCTCATGACATAATTGTACACCTTCATTAAACAGAGCTTTCCCCTTTATTCTCATCTCCAAAATATCCAGAAACAGATTCATCTGCTCCAGCTATGCATGACCGAAGGTAGGTATGTACTCCTTCATGCCAAGTCATCCCTAGCTACTTTTGTTATATCACTCAGGGACACATAATGGCTTTTGAATATTTCCTAATCTTTGCTACCAATTTGTTGCATCTGAATTGTATTTTAGACTGATTTAATTCCCACCAGTCTGCTACACTCAAAATCTTAAGGGCAAAATGGACATCTATATGCAAAAACAACAGTTTATGGTCAGTCTCATTAAACTTTACAGTCTTATCAAAGAAATATTATTAGTCCAGGTACAACAGACAAGACGTTAATGCTGTGCATTTCAGACTATCTATAGTTACAATTGTATATATGCAAACTTTTTATTATCTACCCTTTCATTTGGTTTTATGCTTACCTTCCCACTGCCTCTCTGGGTCTTAAGATGATGGCTAAAGTAAAAAGGGAGGGGAATGGCAAGTTGTCAGCATCCAAGTCTTTCACTAGGAGGAGTACCATGTAGATATTGATGGTTTCTTCACTCTCACTTTAGAATCTGCTTGGTGTCCTTTTTGTGTTTGCTAGCATGCTCTACAGCTTGCTCTGTCTTCACCAGTCTCCAGCTCCATGTTACCATGAAGTTACTACATATGGTGTGTGTTACATATGTTGGATAGTTGATCTTTGTTGTCTTTGTTATCCCTCACTGGTTTACCCAGCTCCGAAGGTTGCATTCCTTCGATGCAACTGGTGGTAAGTGACCATTGTGAGCTGTTTAGAGCCCTGCAGCCTCTGGTATCATTCCTGTGCCTGTACTTTCAGTGTTCCTGCTGTCATCCCCTGCCTTGAGTCCTCTATGATGCATTTTATTCCGAGATCATAGATAGTTCAGTCTATAGCGAATAACTGCTTGTTATTAATATCTGTTAGTTACAAAATACATGTAACAACAGGCATAACACCACACAGTTGTACAAAGCTAAACAAAAGCTTTTAAAAAGTAGGTAATAATTACCTGGTCTTTAAACGATTGCTTTTAGCTTTCAGCTATCTAAATAAGCTGAAAGAAATCTTCAGAGAGGCCAAGCCAAGTCCAGATAAAGCCTGACAGGTACGGAGGCCTGTACTGATTCTATGATTCTATGATACTGTTAGCTTCATGCAAAGCCTATGACCTCTTATAATCAATGGCAACACCATGTTTATTGGACTACAGTACAAGGCTACAACTTGTCTTTCGAATACTGGCCTTGTGATAACTATCTGAAAGCCAATGGCCAAAGCATCTCTAGTCAAATGCTGAGTCTGAAAAAAAGCTTTCAAGAATCTGTCTTCAAATCAGAAGCAGATGTCTGACAAGTGGTGGGGAATGTGCTGCAAACTCATTCTCCTTGAGATCAGATATTCAAACTGAGACTAGATTAGAAGGGACTAAATTTATCATACATCAGTCAGTCTTGATGGAACACAGAAAACAGCTGGTGACCTCACTCTAGTTCACTTCAGACGAGTATCTGAATTACTAATTTGCCATCACATACAATACAAGCAGGCATTTTTATTAGTAGCAAAAGAAGTGGAGCTGAAGATTTCATGGCTGTGAAGAGCACTGTATACAGCTCTTTGGTCCAGCCAAAGTCAAGTGTTCACACTCCTGTAAGGTGCTCATTGCTCCCTCTCTGTCCCACTGTACAGAATGATCCTAACTGGAACATCAAGGAGTTAATCTGAGTAGGTGCACTCTTGTGTTGCGCTGTTATGCTACACATACATACAGCTTTACCTTCAGGCTTGTGCTGTGCTGCACATATCCCTCAGCCACAGGATAAACTTAGCCAGCTAATTGTAACTGCAGAAGCCTGTAGGCAGCTTCACACCTGGCACCAGCAATTACACTACCTGCATGTCTTTATCTTAAAAGTGAAGTAGTAAGTTCTCATGTGACCATCCTTTTGTTTGACAGTAGAAACGATGAGCAAATTCTTTTCCTCTGCAAAAATCCTATTAGAGCTCTAAAGAACAAAATGTCAGCAAATCTGTCCACAGATAGGATCTACAGTGTGTGCCACACTCTGACTGGAGATCCATCCAATGCTGCACGAATGGGGGTTCCCAGCATCTGAAGGGGTGTAAGATTATCTATACTATCTTCATTTCCATCCAGTGTGAACTCTAATAAATTGTATGTTAATCAATACTTTAAGGAATCTGAATGTTTTTCCTTCTGAGATCATAACAAACACTAGCCCTGGTACACTAGACTCACAATATAGGAATAAACTGCAAATGCAAGTCTCTAGGATAATCAACATATTCTTCAATCTCTGCCTGAATAGCCAACCAAGAATACAAATTTAAACTATGGCTCTCTGTATCTGCCCTCTCTTTCCATTTCAATGTGTGTTACTTTGAAAGGACGGGTTTTCCTGATCATGTAACAATAACAGATGAGTATTGTGGTATGTGTCTACTGTGGTAGATGAGGTGAGAGCAGTGGATGTTATCTACCTTGATTTCAGCAAGGCTTTTGACACTGTCTCCCATAACATCCTCATAGGCAGGCTCAGGAAGTGTGGGTTAGGTGAGTGGACTGTGAGGTAGCTTTAGAACTGGCTGAATGGCAGAGCTTAGAGGGTTCTGCTCAGCAGCACAGTCTAGTTCGAGGCCTGTAGCTAGTGATGTCCCCCAGAGGTCAGTACTGGGTCCAGTCTTGTTCAATTTCTTCATAAGTGACCTGGATGAAGGGAGAGAATGCCCCCTCTGCAAGTTTGCTGATGATCTAAAACTGGGAGGACGGGCTGATACCCCAGAGGGATGTGCCTTCCGAGCCCTTCTGAAGCTCTTCTCTCCAGAGAGACCTCAACAGCTTGGAAAGCTAAACGGAGAGGAACCTCATGAAGTTCAACAAAGGCAAATACCCCCTGCACTAAGGGAGGAATAACCCCATGCACCAGAACCGGTTGGGGGCTGACCTGCTAGAAAGCAGCTCTGTGGAAAAGGACCAGAGAGTCCTGGTGGAGAACAAGTTAACCATGATCCAGCAATGTGCTGTTGTGGCCAAGAAGGTCATAGAATCATAGAATCAGTAAGGTTGGAAGGGACCTCTGGAGATCATCTAGTCCAACCCCTCTGCCCAAACAGGGTCACCTAGAGCATGTTAGACAGGGCTGCATCCAGGCAGGCTTTGAATGTCTCCAGAGAAGGAGACTCCACAGCCTCTCTGGGCAACCTGTTCCAGGGCTCTGTCACACTCACAGGGAAGAATTGTCCCTCACGTTCTGGTGGAACTTCCTGTGGTTCAATTTTTGCCCATTGCCTCTTGTCCCATTGCATGGCACAACTGAAAAGTTTGTCCCCATCCCCTTGACACTCTCCATTCAGGTCAATGGTATCCCGAGGTACACTAGGAAAAGTGTTGTCAGTAGGTCAAGTGATCCTGCCCCTCTATTCAGCCCTGGTGAGGCCACATCTCAAGTGCTGTGTCCTGTTCTGGTTTCCCCAGTACAATAGAGATATGGAGCTCCTGGAGAGAGTCCAGCATAAGGTTAGGAAGATGATCAGAGGACTGGAACATCTGCCCTATGAGGAATGGCTGCAAGAGCTGGGCCTGTTTAGCCTGGACAAGAGAAGAGAGGGAATTTTGTCAATATCTACAAATATCTTAAGGGTGTCAAGAGGATAAGGCCAGACTCTTTTCAGTGGTGCCAAGTGACATGTCAAGAGGCAATGGGCACAAACTGAATCATAGGAAGTTCCACCTGAATATGAAGAAAAAATTCTTTACCGTGAGGGTGACAAAGCACTGGACCAGGTTGCCCAGACAGGGTGTGGAGTCTCCTTTTCTGGAGATATTCAAGATCTGCCCGGACATGATCCTGTCTAACATGCTCTAGACGACCTTGCTTGAGCAGGGGGGTGGACTAGATGATCTCCAGAGGTCCCTTCCAATCTCAACCATTCTGTGATTCTGTAATAAAAAGATCTATGAAATCCATATAACCCTTACCCTTTCATGTCCTTTTCTTGTGAGGTTCTCTTATTTGAAAAGATAAATTACTAACAGACACTGAATCTCATATCGCATGGAAGACAGAAAACCACCTTTATTCCTATTATCCTCCTTCATTTTTCACCCTAACATTTTCTAATCTGCATTTGTGTGTTATTTCCAAGCACTATCAGCACCATCATTCTCATTTTCCTCAACACAGATTCCTTCCGGAATCTGTTGAAGAATATTCCAACTGACAATGTTGTGTAGAGAAGCTTTATTCAGGGTCCACTGAGCTAAACTCCCTACAAAGACACAGAACACAATCCTGGACCAGTGACCTCCAAGATCTGATCTTTTCACAGATATTTTAAAAAACCTGAGAGCAAACACTCCTATGTTCTGAATCCTCAACTTGTAGAAAAGAGAGACAATTTTTGAAGACCATCTTTTGTGTACAACCCATTAACTACATTGATTTGGGCTACTAATCTTGGGAAAAAAGGGGACTGGGATAAAAATTAGTTATTATAGCTGCAGAAAGCAGCTATACTGCAAGAAACAAAATTCCTCAAATAAGATAGATGTCTTCTCTGATGTGTGACATTACTGTAAGTATGGCAAGAACAAGGACACTTGCTTACAGATACAAAGAAGAGACTAAAAAAAGCTTGCCTTTGTGATTGAGGAATCTCAGAGTCTTTAAAGACTAGAAGTTTTATTCATTTCCCCACAAGATGGAGTAGCATGAACAGTTTTGATGATTCCTGCAAACAAATGATTTATTTCTTTGGAGTTCATACTGTATTCTTACATACTATGGAACTCTCTCTACTCAGTTCAGTAAAAGAAGAATGCAAGTTCCAATGACTGAATAAAATCATAGAGAAAACTTAGAATCTTATTTCTCGTTCTCTCCACAACTACCCAAGGTAATTGATAAATTTGAAATAGGCTTTTAGTGAGATTCTCCTCACTGTCAACTTCTTTTTATTTCAACTGTTGTTCAGTAGAAATACCCTAAGTTTCAGAGAAAGCAGACTTTCAAGTCAGTGTCAGAAAGGCTCCACAAGAATATGGCTAGAGATCATAGGATTGTAAGATAATTCATGCTGGAAGAGATGCTGGAAGGTCATCTTGTGCAAGCTCCTGCTTCCTCCTACTCAAAGCTGGGTCACCTATGAGATCAGACTAGGTTGCCTGGGGCTTTACCAGTTCCAAAAGTGGTAACTGCACAACCTTTCTGGGCAACCTGCTCCAGTGCTCCTGGTGAAAAAGTTTCACCTTATATCCAGTTAGAACATCTCTTGTTTCAATTTATACCCATTGTCTCTCATCCTCTGCTGTGCACTGCTGTGAAAAAAACTGTTTCCATCTTCTTCATGATCTTCTTCTTTCAAAACCCTAGCTTTAAAATGTCTCTTTGTCAAACCAATGAAGACCTATACTTTAACAGCTGCTTTGTCTTTAAGATTAAACTGTTTGTTTCCCAGTTTTCCTGTTACTATGTAATTTTGCTGGTTTTGTTTGCTGATTCAAAGTTCTTACAGGATTTTCCTTTAAGTTGTTGACACATTCTTGAAGTTTTATTGCAGTAACATTGCAGAGGCTTATCTTCAAATGCCAACATAATATATTACTATTTCACATCTATTTTGAATATAACTCTTTCCTTCATAACATATAGCAAAAGAAAAATGTAGGTTTGTTTATACTTGCAAATAACAGCTTATTTTGAATAGGAATAGTAACACAATAGGAAATAGTACTGGTCTGACATCCTGTTGCTGGCCAAATAGTCCCTAAAGGCAGCAAACCTAGAGGAAAATGAAATGATGCCAGTATTACTAGTTACTAATAGTAAGTATTAGAATTTGTTAGTAATTAATAATATCTCAAAGTATGGTGTTTCTTTGCTATCTTATTTCAAGACAAAATGTAGGTCTGCTTATATTTTAATTTTATTTCCTGTTAAGAACGAGAGAATGTTGTTTTATGATATATCTCAATGGCCTTAGAGGGAGACTGAGCTACAGTGTTTTTATCTAGCAGCATCAAGTGAGGGTGAGATGTGAAAAGTAAGAAGGGAAGCACTGCATGAAAGCTCTTTTGTCACAGCAAGTGCTGGAAATATTTAGCAATGGCATGTTAATTAGGCATTACAGTAACACTTCTAAGTCCAGGATCTGATGGTGTTAAATACACAGTGAAAAATGAGGCTTTGTATGAGAAAATATCACTTTGACTCCACACATTTCCCAGCTTACAATAAAACAACTGAGTTACATGTGGAATGGCAGAAACAATGGTAGTTTCACTCTACTATTTTGTTCTATCTTTTCAACTTTTTCATAGCCAAGTAGTTTACAGAGATATTTATTGTGAGACAATTATTGTGAGATAGTGATTGGCATGTATGACGGTTTTTATGACAAATTTCTTCAGTCATCTGATACATTAATTATCATTAACAGAAAGAGTATTTTTCCTAACTTTGACATTATTTGAGAATCACTCTCTTATAGCAGACTGTGGAGGAGCAGGTGCTGGAGCAACAGTACAACTATCTTTGTATGTCACAGCACTTTTCTACTAAATATAGTGATTAGACAGCCTTTAAGAGACCAATTTATTTCCTGACACTCATGCATTTTGGAGCAAAGCAATGCAATTTCTTGCAGCAGTACAATCTTCCTAAAGTACAGACAAATCTACAAAGCCAGTGAATCAGCTACAGACTTTACAAAACCTGGCATGACTAAACCTGCAACCTCACTGGTAAATGGTGTCTTTTTACAAAAGAAGATAGCTAATCTGCTGCACTATCCCAGTGTAACTTCTCAGACAAGACATGGAAAGTTCATACATATTAAATTATGTAGTTTAATCAGTTTATGAAAGGGTTTTATGATGCACTGCCTGCAAGAGCAGGTTAAGTCGACTTTGCAACCTTGGCGTATTTTCTGCCTCTAGGATTTGAGATCTGTGTGGCAGAGGTGAGCTGTGTGTAAACATCCAGACATCTGTACCAAAGCCCTTTGGAAAATGTCCATACTTCAGCCACTGTGTGGGACCAGGCAGAGCTATGTGGGTCAGCAGTGGCAGTTACTTGGTTACATGAATAGGGCTCCCTTACAAAGCTTTTAAGACCTTGCCTACTCGAGAACAGGGAGAACACCTTCCAGCTCTAAGACCCTAGATGGATCAAGGCTCCTGAAAGAAAGAATCAAGATGTTCATCCAACCAGCAAAGTGCATTCCAGAGGCCGTCAGGCTGGACAGCAAGCAAGAGCGATAGTGGCTCCTGGCAAAGTTACTTAAGAATCCCTATCTGCAGAGACAGAGAGAAGAGGAGCTACCCATCAAACTATGCGCTTGGACACACAGATATTGGCACATAATGGCTTTAACTCATTTTAGGGAGATCCTAGATTCCTTTTTACTTTCAGGGAAAAGTTTAAGGGAAAAAAGAATGAAGGCAAGTAAGTATTTAAAAGTTTTCTTCTTTCTACTGGGATCACCATGGGCAGGTAAGGAAAGGGAACAGTGGGAGGAAATTCAGAAGAACAAGCTTTTTGCTGAAGTCCTACCAGAAGTGAACTTCTAAAGTGTTGCTCTAGCCACACAGTGCATGTTGGAGGCCTCTTCTAGGATGGTCTGTGTGGAAAGACCTACACATAACAGAAGGGGATTAGGCTATCAGGAAACAAGAATTTAATATTAATCAGTTTATGTGACAGCAGAAAGATCTGAACACACACAGGTCATGAGTGAGAAATGAACAAGCAGAAGGCCTGGGAACAGAGGCCTAGAAAATTGTGGGAAGGCACTGTAGGCCTCTCTGGATCATCCGAGTTTTCACATGCATCCTCCTTGCAAAGCAGAGCATGGGACTAGAGCCTGCCCTTATGTGAAATCCAGTATCCCTACACTAGCCTCACAAACAAGCCCAGTTAAAACACAGTTAAATCAGTCATAATAGGTTTTTGTGAAGATGGTCAAAAACTGGGACAAGAGTACACTCTTGTGCATTACACTGCAGTGATGGAGACTCCTCCTCCTGGCAGAAAGGCAGCTGGTCTTCTTATTTACTACTTCAGCAACTTTGTGAAGTCATCAAATTGCAGAAAGTGGTAGACAGGGTCAAGAATAGTACTGTCATTCAGAGGGACCCTGACAGCATGGAAAAATAGGCCAACAAAAACTTCCTGAAGTTCAGCAAGGACAAATGAAAAGTCCTGTATCTTGGGTGGAGCAACATCATACAGTAAAACATGGACTGACTGGCTGGAAAGCAGCTCTACAGAAGAGGATCTGGATACTCTGATGGAAAACAAGTGAAACAAGGTTAGCCGTGCAGCAATGAAGGCTAACCACATCAGCAAGAGGCCTAGCTAGCATGCTAAGGGGAGATATCCTAAAGACCCCCCTTTATTTGGCACTCATTTGGAATACGGTCTAATTTTGTGCCCCAGTACAAAAGAAATAATCATCAACTGCAGAGTCCAGCAGACAGACACTTAGATGGTTAGGAGGCTGGAACACTTGAAATACAGGGAATGAGCAGGAACTGGGTTTGTTCAGCTCAAGAGGCTAAGGGGTGAAACCTTACTGCTGCCTGAGGCCACAGAGAAGATGGAGCCAGACTCTAAAACACAACAAAAGGATGAGAGGCAATCACTGCAAGCTGAAACAATGGAACTTCTGAATGGACATAAAAAATTATTCACCATGACAGTGGTTAAGCTGAACCAAGAGAACGTCTGATTGGACATAAAAAATAATTCACGGTGACAGTGGTTAAGCATAAGGGAACAGGTACCCAGAGAAGCTGTGAAATCTCCCTCCTCAGAGATTTTCAAAATTCAATTGGACAAAGGCCCTCAACAATCTGACCTAGCTTTGAACTTAGCCCTGCTGTGAGCAAAGGGCTGGAGGGGGTTCCAGAGGTTCCTTCCAACCTACACTTCTCTATGACCTATACCTATTTTTCCATTCTTACTTTATATTGCCATGGCTATCTGGTGTTAAGCATTGGTTCCAATATAGTTTCTGGATCAAGGAAAATGTTGACACTTAGCAAATTTCATTTTTATTTTGAACAAAAAACAATAAAAAATAAGAAACATCTTCCTAGAATTTTTGTTTTGGAATTACAAAAAGTTAAAAATGTTCTTTTAAATAATTCCTTATTATAGGAATAAATAATAATTTCTTATTTTTATTTTTAATTTAATTATTATTCATATATTACTTTTTAAAAGATTGTGAATTTACAATATCACTGCTTTATTTTTTTCTAGGAGAGTATGTTCTGGGGGAAGATGTAGCTTCATTTTTTCCACCTGTCATCTAATTTAAGTTGTGGGAAACTGCAATCTATGGCTATTTATTGAGAGATGAAAATCTAGGGCTGCTCAGTATGAAAACATCCTTCATCAAGATGTTAAATAGCCTTTGATTTAAATGCCTGTTTAATGAATAAAACAATTTCTAGACATCCTTTTGAATATAACTGCTCAGTTTTCTCTTCTTTAACACTTCATAATTTCATCATTTCTCTAATTCTCCACTGAACGGGCCTTAATATCTAATGCAGAAGAAAAGCAGATTCCAAAGTATGGAGGGAGTAGGGGGACAGTATTAATATAAACATTGTGGACAAAGGGAATCTCCCCCCCCCCCATCCTTCTTTCTCTGTCTCATCAGTTCTGAAGGCTGCCTAGTTTCACCAAAACTGTTCTTGAAGCCTGCAGAGTTTATTCTATTGTTTTGCTGACAGACTACAGAGGCCAATAAGCGAGCCTTAGCACACCAGCCAGACCCGATGTGAAGCACTACAGCTTATGGCCATTGCTCCATATCACCTCTAATTCTGAGATTCCACAGTTCCAAAGCAAAAAACAAACAAACAAACAAGCAAACAAACAAAAACACTGAAATCCACTTCTTCATAGCTTGAAGGAACACCTGCAAAAGGACAGCTGCAACGAACAGAGTCAAAGAAGAAGATATGCTGAAACACCAACTTCATTGAAGTCGGCACTAAAGCTGATGTTAACAGGGCAAGTTTTGATCTGTAGTGCAAAGAGGCAGGGTTCATAATCCTTTCCTCCTGCTGGTATCTGGCGACAAAGGAATTTCCTAGTTATAGAATTGACTAGTTCCTCAAATAGTCTGATGACATATGAACAAATTTTCACATACACTTTTTAATCCAGCTAACTAAAAAGTTACAACTGCTAATACACAGTAAGGTCGAAAGAAACAAATGCTGAGATACTAGAACAGAACTATTTGATTTTTTTTCCCTTAGGATGTGATAAACTCTGTTATCAATGGGATATGGGAGAGATGGAACAGATGTATCTATTTCAGCCACTTAACTTCCTCCTCCTTCTAGCCTATAAGGTTGCCAGTATAAACACCCTATGCTGCACTGTCTACCTTTCTATGAAAAATCACCCCTAACAAGCTGTGCTCTAGAGCTACCTGTTATTTGAGCATAGGTCCACCTCCACAGACAAACTACAGAAATATTCTAAATGCTACGGTCTGGGTACTTATTTTCGCTTGTTTTCTTCACAGACAAGTTAAACATTCATACAACATGCTAAAAAGATTGTGAGATGTTCAAAATGACTCCAGTAATTCTGAATCTTAAAGTTGCATCTTATGCTCCCAACACACTCAAAGATCTAAAAACTTCTCCCGCTACAAGCATCTTCTTACTAAACCTTTCTATTAGTCATTTGTGGTGTATTTCAAAAGTGTAGAATCACAGTTGTGTCACAGACCTCAATTTGACTATAATATAGTCAATATAATATGGCACTAACAGCACAAACATCATGAACTCTGTCACAGCCTGACAAGTGCCTGCAACTTCAACCAAACATATTCTTGTTCCCGGTCTCTGATACTCCCAATATCAAACAAGATAACAATAAAAATGTAGTCTTCGGAAGAAACATACTGTTTCATATCTTAACCCTTACCTCAAGTACAAAGAGTATCTATTTTTAAAATTTAATTAATCATGAATATAGTTCCTGAGTGTTCATTTCAAAATCCAGGAATGCAAACATACAGTAAAGAACACCTAGCAAGTTTGCAGCATCAGCACTAAATCTCATTTTTGACACAAACCTACAACAGGTGCCTTATGGTCCTCACACAGATCTTTAGGAACGCTGACCATTAACATTGATATGAGACAGTCAAGTCCATCACAAAAAAAAATAGTTTGCTAACAATTCCCAAAGAGATTTTCTAGCATTCCTGATTACATAATGATTTGGATATAGGGCTAAAACTAATGGAAATTTATATCCAATCAATTTAATTTTTCCTCTTTGCATAGGGGTTGCTCACTGCTCATATGTAGCACAAAATGTTGCCTAGCAACAATGCCTAGCAATGGCAAGGCACTAGTAAATGGAATCTAACTCTATGTTGACATAACCAGCATGAAACAAGTTAAAATGAAATGGTTCAATGATAACTACATGGAAAAAATGTGCTCCAGCAGCTCTTAGTGACTTATTTTATAAGTGCTTTCCTGAATTGTGAATTGTTTTTTTCTTCAAGGATCATGCTGTTGCTAGTATTTTTACTGTTTGGAAAGCCTTATGACTTGCCAAGTATGGTTTCATGAGGTTTTTGTTTTTTCATCACCACACTGCACCCTCAGGTTGGTTCAGCAGCAGCTAGGATGCAGAGACGGGTTTCATCTCAATCTGACATCAAAATGTTGACAACTACTGCAACTACACTGAGCTACCATCCACATCCCTTGTCTGCAGAAACAGGCACCTACACAGCATCTTATCACCTGACAGTAAAACTGGTTAGCAGAACTGCACCATAGAATTGCATGTTTATCACCAGCAACTACAAAAGGAATCCAGGTATTAGTGTCTACATGTCAAAGTCTAAAGCTGAGATAAACCTCGTTTTAGGAGTCTTTCTTTCAGACAGAGAAAAGGAGTTCAGCAAGTTGCGCATCCTCAAGAAAAGTTATGAAAAAAGACTTAGGGGAGTGAAAGCACTACTACTGGATGAAGTAAATGCCAGGAAGGAACAATTCAAGGTCAACTACCCTACCTGGACACTAGGACATATCAAAGACCTCTGTGCTTTTTACAGAATGCTGATGTCTTTTCAGAGATGCTACACTGCCATAGCTATAATGGCCTAAAAGAAATGAGATATGAGGTTTGCTGCAAGAATTAATTTTACTAAAAAATATTTTTCCCCCTTGAAGTGATCATTTTTCATGCAGTGGTCCAAGACAAGTAGTCCTATCTGATGCTGCTCTGTTCTTGAGCTTGCCATGGGAGAGGAAGTGGTTAGAAATAACTTTAGCTTGAAAGTAGAAAATACTCTTCAAAGCAGAACTAGCTAAAACATTCTCATGCATGTTACAAGGTTCTCTGCAGAAATGTAAATATAACCTTTCTCCACACTCTTATATTCCATGAAGACAATTTTACAGTTAAGGAATTTTGCATGCAGACAGCAAGAAAATTAGGATTATTTGAGTCCACTTGAAAGAAAGGTTCTAATTTTACTATTCCCCCCCCCCCCCCAGGAGCTCCTTATGCACAAGTTTTCAGTCCTCTGTAAATCTTTTTTCTTAAATCACCCCTGACCCCCATAAAAGGTGATAAAACAGCCTTTCAGCAGGAGCACAGAAGCAACAATGGAGCAAAAACAGAAACCTAGGCCTACCAAGTCCCACTACTGCAACAGGTCCAGATTCATACTCAGTTATAACACTTCAGGTCCATCTCAACTTTGGGTCAAGCTATTAGGACTTTTCCCCTTGCCAGACATTTTCCTGAGCTAGGGAACACATACTCTCCTCTTCTTCACTGATTACAACATATACTGTATTGTATATGCATATATATAAGTATATACATTCAACATATTCAATATGTACAACATGGTACTTTTATGAAAAAAAGGAGTAACTTCCCAGCCAACCTTGGGAATACAAGACAACTTTAGTTGCTAACAAACTTGGAAGAAAGCCTTACAGAGTAAGTGTCTGATAATTAACAAAAGCTGAGAATACAGCTCTTCTACAGCTGGAACACACTGAATCCAATTTTTGTTCTAATTTTATTTTGAAGATATCTCACTGAGCTAATTTCGTATTTCTGCAGCATTTGTAAACGTATTTACATCTCTCTAATATTATAGGGGCAGAAATGGGACAATTTACTTAACTCAGTAATAAATGCCTGAACATAAAAATCACACCAGAGTTTCATTTTGTTAACATTAAGACAAACAACTCTTTTTAGGAGGCTGTGCTTAGTTCCATTTTATGAAAAGAAAGTAATTTCAAAGAATTCAAATTCTGCCTGGTCAAAAAAATCACAGATACCTACCTTCCAGAGTTGTATTTCCTTCAAAATAATTAAAGTAGGAATCATTTGCAAACTGCAATCCAGTGCAAGAATAAGGGTGTCAAATCTCTGGTGAGCCACATTTGAGCTTGGATTTTTGTCATAAGCAAAATGGGTCTATTCTGTTCACAACTGTCACCAACGGCATGCCTCTGCATTACAGTATTATCCTATTCCTTGGCACAATTCAGTATAATTGATAGTCCCAGAAGAGAAGAGACAACTAGAATATCGTAGCAACAAGATGAGAAGGTCACAGTACAGGTCAGGAAGGAGCCCTACTCAGGAATTTCATTGCACCTGCTCTTGCTATGCCTACCTTTCATTTCACCAAATTCTGAAATAAAAGCAGAAGTTGTAGACACTATGTAATTTTTCCTCAATAAATAAGGCAAAAGGTAAACAGTCTTCTCTTGTAACTCACATTCCAAGTTAAGACTAATTAGTACTAGTAACACTGAAAAGTCTACGTAACCAGCCTTCCACAAAACATATTTATATAAAACAGATGAGAATGTCACTGCTGCCTTAGAATCAAAGCTAAAAGTGTGTAACAGCTTAACCTTTGAAGAACCTAGAGGCATCTCCTTTCAAAAGGGAGAAACTGACGATACGCTTTACCAAGCACCTCATGGAATCTATTAATGTATTTAGAAAATCATGTAGCCCTCATAACATGATCTCAGTATAGCATCCACTCACCTATAGCCAACACAACTGAGAAAAAAAAATACAGGCTCTTCAGTTTGCTTCCTCATACTGCTGAATACATCACAGTACAGTCCAATAGGAGCATAGCATTCACATTTTCAGACTCAACCTTTTGCATTTCTAAGCAGATTAAAAGACCATATATACACCTGTGTGTGTGTGTATACTTTACAGATATATTTATGTATGCATATAGTGAAGACTTTATACTGTGAATGTACTGAAGAGAGCTTACTCTGGCTTATTTTATGTGATAGTATGAGAGTTTCTTGTTAGACGGTAAATTCAGAGTCTAATGTGAAAAAAGAAAAAACATCTTTCTGCTGTCAAAGAGTCTATGTTTGGGACAGTTGACTTTAGTTAGCTAATTTATGCATTTGGAAAACTGACCCTCCAGGAGGTCCTTCAATAACATTCTTGTTATTGAAACAAGAACACTGCGAGAGGTCCTCGGAGGTATATTATCATGACATGATAGCAAAACATGGGAGGAGTTCCACACACTACATGCACCATAGAAAAGAGGCTAGCATGGGAGTAATCAGCTAGATACCAGTAAATAATGAAGCCTAGAGAAACTAGCTTGCTTTTGTGCAGTACAGCTGGCTTCTGGTTTTGTTCTTCTTCTCTGTCATACTACTACTTTAAGGAACTGTAACATGAAAAACAGGCTAGAGTAATTCTGTCTAGTAGTACGGAAAGGACAGATCAGGTTACATGAACCTGAAGAGCACATCAGCTGAGATTTAATTCACTAATGCACTAACATATTTGTATGTATACACAGAGAAGGACAGCTGTCCAGTCATCCAAAGAAAAATAAAAACCAGCACCCAGAAGAAAACTTGAGTGACTATCTGAACAGCCACTTAGTTGTACCTCAGCCTGTTTGCATGTAATGTTATTTAGAAAACAGCTACTTTTCCAGGCCTTCCATTCCATTTTCTTCCTTAAGTCTCCTCAAAGGATTCTAGATATGTGGAAGAAAGTCCAGGGAGTTTTGCATCAAGTACAATTTTCCTCAATTATCTTTGACAGCAATGCAATTATATTCTTTTTAAATCAAAGTGGGTACCTGTTTATATCTTTCCTCAAAGTGCAATTTGAAAGCAAGTATAAACATTTTAAGTATAATTAGCATGGAGTAAAATTTAACTTGCATTGACAAAATAAACTAATCAGCTATTCAACTTTTGTTCTGGAAATAGGTTGGTTGAGCTGGTCATGTTCTTATCTATCTCAGTTTTAACAAACGTGAAAGTAAAAACATGTTTGTGAACAAAATTTATCTTCCTTTCAGAAAATATCTTCTGGTATAAAAATCATACAACAATGATCAATATAAAAGAATCTGTTTTAAACTTCAAACTGTATTGATCAGAAATATGTGTATTTATGAAAACAATAATTAGGCTTTAGTTGTTGCATGTTGAAGTAAAGAATGAAGACTTTTTCCATTTCCATGTACAAATTTTATTGCAATACTTGTATTTTAAGCATACAAATACACAATCACTCATTATAGACCTCAAACCCTGCCAGAGAACTAGAAAGTTCATTCAGTATTTGAGCCAAAGTTGATAAGGACTTCAGCAGCTGACAGGATGCTCCCTCAATCTGCCTCCAAGAACAACCAGGACACACAGTATTTTTGGTCCAAGATGCATGATTTGAGTTTGCAGCTCAGTCTATGAACGAGTGTATTTACCCCAGATGTGCAGCATAAACACAGAAGCAATAAAAAGAAGACTCATGACCAAAACTGGAACAGGACCACTAAAAATAAAGAAAGAAAATGCATTAAAATAAAAAGCAACAAAAAAGTCTGCTTTTCCCACCAGCCAATATCAGCCAATGAGCTCATCAGTTCATATGCAATTGTACAAGAAAGTTCTTCTTCTGTTCCCATAAGAACACCGTAGAACACACAGAAATGGAGAGAGCCACCTTTAACAAAAACTGCTGCTGAAACTATTTTTAAAAAGTTTTAAATATTCCAAATGTTCTATGACTACAAAGCACAATAACAAAACACCATGTGTATTTAAAGGTAATTAACAGTTCACTACTGTTTGTTGTCATGAAATGAATCTCCAGACTTGTAGAATGTTATAATCTCTATTTACTAATCAGACAGCCACCTGAACAAACATGTAGCCAGATATATAAGACAACAGAGTCCTCTAGCGGCTAGTCACATTTTGGCATAAAGTTCACATAATCTAGTAGCTGTCTTCTCAGTTTTTACTTCCTTTGAAAACTGTGGTGGTGGAGAGGAGGCATGTGGGGGTTTGCTGGTGTTTGTTTTTTGAAAAGATGGATAAAATGTCAAAAGTTAAGTCCATTATAAAATCACTACCTAAAAGGTATAATTGCAACAGACTTCTTAATAGTTTTCCCCCACTTCCCACTTTTATGCATGATTTAGAAATTGTAGACAGAGGTTTTTGAAAAGAGTAGCTTAGTTTTAGGGTATATGTTGATAGGCCTAATCAGCTGTCATTGCTATGTCTCAGAATGACATAGAACATTCTATTACACTGCTGAACATTGCTTCATACCACCTGGTATCTGATTTTCAACATGATTTTGGGAGAAACACTGTAAATGTAGTTATTCAATCTTCAAGCTCTAGCAATCTTTGCAATTACTCTGCATTTCAGTTTATAGGCAGAGAAATGTTACTTGAATACAAAGCAAAAACAAAAATGAAATACGACTGAAGTGATTTATTAACATTTTTATAAGATCTTGATCCACACATTTCAAATGTTCATAATTATAATTTTCCACAAGCAGTTCTACAACTGAATGATTATCTATCATGCTTAGGCTTATACGGGTATGGAGAACCCTGAATAGATGTAAAGCATTTAACAAGCAAATTAATGACAAAATACAAACTAAAAGTACACAGGGACTACACAAGTGTGACCACACAAGTAATCTCTTATCAAGAGGTGTCTTTCACTAAACAACAGAACCTGCTTCTCAGTCACCAGTGTTTCACTTGTTGAAGACTACGTCCTACAAGAAACATAAATCGTAAGTGATAGCAGATGCACACATCCTTAACATTTTATCTGAATTACTATTGAATTCATTTATGCCTTTAACAGTAGCAATACTTAAGACAATTGTTGCCTATGGCACATTGGGATAAACTTCTACTTGCCCAAGAGGAACACTACTAACTGGAACAAAGTAAATGAACATAAATATGATTTTTTACATGCAGGTTACATTGGTCCCATTACAGAAATAACAGACATAAGTTTTCAGGACTGACAGTATGTCTATTCCAGATCCACACAGAACCAGTTAAAACACTGGAATTCTCCTCCATGCACCCAAATGGTCTCAGCTTTATATATATATATATATATATATATATATATATATATATATATATATATAATGTATGTATATATCTACAGTGTGTGTGTGTGTGTGTGTGTGTGTGTATATATATATATATATATATATATATATATGTGTGTGTGTGTGTGCTGATTCAGGCACACCTAAAAACTTCATGCTGTGCATCCTAAGAAGTATCTTGCATTAAGCTGCATACCAGTACCATAAGTATAGATAGTTTCCCTATCATGGCTCCACAGGAAACAGCACCTATCATTCTTTAAGCAGGAAAGCTCAAGACAAGATATAGAAACCACAGATACAAAGTAACACAGAAATAAAAACAAGCTTAAGATGACTGTTTTGGTTTTAGCCCTGTAAAAGCACAGAATACTGAGTTTCAAACGGATAAATATCACTAATACCATCCTCAACCACATCCCACAGTCCCCTTTTGCTAGTATCACTTTTAAAGACGTGTATTTTGTAGCATCCCCTCTTACAAAAAAATCTTGCTATTACAAGAAAGTCTTTGTAATAGCAAAACAGACTTGCTTATTCAATGTATTTCTTATTATTTCTGATGTTAACTACACACATTAAGAGTCTGAAGCATCAGAGGTACAGTTACGCACAACAAAAATATGTAACCTTTGATCTATAGCAGAATTGCACTGATCACAGCTAGCAGAAGATAACTTGTTCTTAGGTGTTTCTTAGAATTATTAGGAATTTGTAAAATTCATAAAGCACATATTTTAAAGGGCATAAAGAAATTTAAAAAATAAAATCATGAAAAAAATAAAAAAGAAAATCATGCTAAGCTTTCATACTGCTTTCTGTAGTGATGGTCACAACCATTTTCAAAAGCAGTTTCTGCTGAAGCACTTAACTGAGGCAGCCACAATGCATCTATAACCCATTTTCATTTGAAAGCTTACCAGATAGAACAGAGACCATAGCAATAGGACGATACAGAAAGCATAAAGCTGTAAGAAAGGAAGTTCCTCCCAAGCTAGGGAGAGGAACTTTCCTCCAAGATAGGGAAACTATCTATACTTATGGTACTGGTATACATGATTCACAAAATGTTATAATTTGTCTGCAGCTGGGCTGTAAAAGCAACTCACTTCTACGAACTTCTGTTTCTTCCATTAACAGCCTGACCATAAAGATACCCATGGTAGCTTGCAAAAGCAATCTCAGGGCCAACTGATCCACAACCTTTAACACAGGAACCTCTGGTTGCAGTACAAGTAGGAGGGGAAAGTCTACTGACTTGCTTGTATTGAAGATTAGAACACTGCACTACATATGAGTAGCCACTCAACAGCAAAAAGGAGATGAAGAGATTCAACTAGGAAACTTACAGAAGTAGTTGGTGAAGCTGTTTTGACCATTTTTAACCACTGTTCCATTGGAAAAAAAAAAAATAATAAAAAAAAATAAAAAACACCACTACCTACGGGTAGCATGCTTCCGTTCTTTCAATTTGCTTTTAGTCATTTTTTACCTGAGCTTTAGCAGACTACACGATACACAAATGACTTGCCTATCTGCACAGACATGTGCTAGACCACTACTAATACTCCTGTTCTTTGTCTCTGCTTTGCATGCTTCTTGGAATCACAATGGAAAAAAAGCAAGATCTGCAATAAAAAAATGCCACTATTTTGATGGCTTGCAGTAAGGTTTGTTCTCTTTTCTTTGGAGGGGGGGGGGGGAGAAAAAAAAACCACTTAAAAGGTCAGAGAAGGTACAGTTTGTGACATAGTCACTACCAAGATTATCATAAACCATCTCTCAAACACTTCCCTTGTGTAGTCAGTTGCAATGTAATTTCTACAACTCTTAAAAGCACCCAAGAGTAAAATACTAATAGATTCTAGAAGAGAAGCAACACAGGGATCTTTGGGTCTCCTGAGCCTCTTCAGCCCAACAGCAAAGAATAAAAGATTGTGAAGCACAACTTTACAAAAATCACAAGCCAACATTGTGACTTAGTGCATAGCCTGATCATCTGAAATGCTCCCTCTACTTCCATTACTCAAGTGTAAAGCTGGTTAGGCTAGTTTGGGAAACTAAAGTGAATGACTGAATCTGGTTAAGTAGTAAACGCGTAGGTTCTCTTTACAGTTTAAGAAATACTGCCCCCAGTTATTTGACCACAATCTTGAAAGGTTAATCACGTAATAACAAGAGATAGTATTGGAATGCTATTCACTTCCAAACTTTTAACGCAAGAACTAAAACGGTTTATTTTCAGCTTTTTGATTACCTAAAAATCCCTCAAATTCTGCAAGCACACAGCTATCAACTGTATTATGTTTTTAAAGAGAAGACAGTCACAATATGTATGTTATGTAAAAAATAAAAAGATAAGTAAGGGAACAATTACCATGACTACACAAACATGTATGCAGTTGCCTAAATTCACTATAACATACAGTCTTTCCTAACTTCAAAGAGGAGTCTTCAGTCACAGTCTTCAAAGACAACTTAAAGTAAACCTCAATGAACACAGAGCAGAACTCTTTCTTTTTTTAAACAACCACAGTAAGAAGTATAAAGCAATCTCTCCAGGTTTACAGATTAAATATTAAGTTTCCTCACAATTCTAAACAGCCATCAGTCCAATATGTTTTCCCATGCAGAGCACAACATTAACCTTACAAAGATTTAAAAACTGAATAAATAATTAAAATACATAATCCCCACACCTGCCACCACCCATGTATCCAACTTACACTTTCAGCCCTGGAGAGTCCTCAGTGTAGAAGCGCCACATCCCACCAGTGCCTGTGGATGTGGCACGGCCTGCACTTCTTGTTCCACAGCTGGCATTCTTCCTTTAGAGAGTAAGGAAACGAAGCAAAAGCGAAAACATATCAGCAGTCTACAAGCTCCTGACACTAAATGCTACACGCTCAAGCCGTTTCTATCGGACTGTACAGGCACACAAGCCCAGTTCACGAAGCCTAGCAGCATCCTGCGGGAAAACAGCCAGCCGTACTGGGGGCCAAGAAATTAGGCTCATGTGAGTCCTGCCTGGGACACGCACACAGACACCCACACCCCAGCTCGCTCGTAGCCTCTCTCCACCACCTGTGAGGGCCGCCCAGACACACGCCACGGAAGAAGGGGATGGAGACGGCCGCGCTCCCAGGCCGTGGCGGGCACCTACCTCTGGCGGACTGTGGAGCCGGCCGCGCGAGGAGCCACGGCTTTGCTGGGGGAGCGGCCAGAGGCGCCGACGCTGGTGGCGCTGGGGTTGGGCCCGGGCTGCAGGCAGAAGAGACAAAGGGAAGGGGGAGAAAATACCTCAAATGAGGCAGAAGGAGCCGGCGGGCAGGAGCACCCGCGGCACCCCCGCCGCCCGGCACCCCTGGCCCCCTCGCGCAGAGGGCCGCACCATGGCGCGGGCGATCGCAGCAGCGCCTCACACACTCACGTCCCCGCGCACAGCCGCACCAGCCACGTCCCTGGCCCACGATGCCCCGCCCACCGCCAGGGCCCGTCCCAAGGACCCTGCCGCTGCCCGCAACGATGCCTGATGCCACACTGACTCCTTTTCTGCTGCCCTCGTACCCCCCGAGGACTCTTTCTAGACGATCTAGCTTTCGGTCCCGCCCACTCCTCTATCCGCAGCTGGGCTAAGGCGACCGAGCAAGTGGGAAAGGCGCGAACTGTCGGGCAGCGCCGCCGGCACCCCGCAAACGCGGAGCGGGCGAAGGCTGACGTGTCCTCGGGAACCGGCTGCCTGCGCGTGCGTGGTGCCGCCGCCGCTGCCGGGGCGGGGCAGGCGGCTGGCGGCGGCCATGGCGGCGGCGGGGAAGGGCCCGTCCGTGCTGTTCCTGCACCCGGACCTGGGGCTGGGCGGGGCGGAGCGGCTGGTGGTGGACGCGGCGCTGGCGCTGCAGGCGCGCGGCTGCCGCGTGCAGATCTGGACGGCGCACTTCGACGCGACGCGGTGCTTCGCGGAGGCGCGCGGCTTGGCGGTGCGGTGCGCTGGCGGCTGGCTGCCACGCAGCCTGGGCGGCCGCGGGCACGCGCTCTGCGCCGCCCTGCGCATGGTCTTCGCGGCGCTCTACGTCCTGCTGCTCAGCGGCGAGGAGGTGGACGCCTTCGTCTGCGACCAGGTGCGCGCCCCGCCGCGCCCCCTCCGGGCAGCGCCGGCAGCGCAGAGGGGCCGGCCGGCCGGCCTCCGCGGGCCAGCGGGGGGACGGAGCCGGCCTTGCTCTTCGCGGGGTGGCTGGGTGGGAGCAGGCCCCGCTGGCAGCTCTCTGCTGGGAGCTCTCTGCTCCCTCACTTGCCAGGAAGAGGGAGGGAGCAAAGTCCCCTGATGGGGCCTTAGGTGGGAAGGGGTTCAGGGGAGGAATTCGGAGCCTCAGCAAGGCGGTTTGGGAGAAGTGGCAGGGGGGCTTTGTGTGAGTGTTGCCGGAGGGAGGAAAGGAGAGCAGGTGCTCCTGTTTCCCCTTGGCCTGGACAGGGCCGGCTGTCAGCCAATGCCTGTGAAATCAGTTGTATACACTAGCAGCACTAACATGAGTAGTGATTCTTTTCATCCTGTCTGTCTTGGCTGCACTAGGTGTCTGCTTGCATTCCAATACTTAGACTGGCCAGAAACCGTAAGAAGGTTTTGTTTTACTGTCACTTCCCTGATCAGCTTCTGACGAAGAGAGAATCTTTTCTAAAACGCATCTACCGAATTCCACTTGACTGGCTGGAAGAATACACAACTGGCATGGCAGACTGCATTGTTGTCAACAGCAAATTCACTGCGAGCGTGTTCAAGGACACATTTAAGTCCTTGTCTCACATAAACCCAGAGGTCCTCTACCCATCACTCAACACCAAAAGCTTTGAAACAATAGTTCCTGCAGACATAGCCGACCTGATACCCAAAAAGAAAAAATTCTTGTTTCTTTCCATTAATAGGTATGAGAGAAAAAAGAATCTAGCATTGGCTCTGGAAGCTTTGCATGAGCTTCGTGGGAGACTTGATTCTCATGAGTGGAATGAAGTTCACCTGGTTATGGCAGGTGGCTATGACAAAAGAGTTCTGGAAAATGTGGAGCACTATGAAGAGCTGAGGAGTATTGCGACCAAGCTTAATGTTAGCAATCAAGTGACTTTCCTGAGATCGTTCTCAGATGAACAGAAAATCTCTCTTCTTAGTAACTCTGTGTGTGTGCTTTACACACCAAGTGAAGAACACTTTGGCATTGTACCTCTGGAGGCAATGTATATGAGGTGTCCAGTTATAGCAGTTAATTCAGGTGGTCCCTTAGAATCAATCTTGAATAATGTTACAGGATTTTTGTGTGATCCTCTGCCAACACAATTCTCTGAGGCCATGGAAAAATTTGTGAGAGATCCTCTCTTAAAAGACACAATGGGAGCAGCTGGGAAAGCCAGAGTTATGGAAAATTTTTCATCAGAAGCATTCACAGAACACCTGTACCAATATATATGCAGATTGATACAGTAAAATTATATTTCTGTATTACATTTTACAGCTTTGTATATTTGATCTTTATAGGGGATCAATATTCAGTGTGACTGTGATGAAGAACACTGAATATGTGTTTCTTTGTTTTACTGCTCAATACAAAAAGCAACAAACAAAAAAGCTCCTGCTGTTTTATTAGAAAGGTCACATGAGGGGCTGATTTGCCATTATACAAGTTCTGTGTGCTGTGCCTGGAAAAATGCATAGTTCAAGTCGCATTGACTTGCAAGATTATCACACATTTTACTACTGTATAGTATGGCTAATTCAATTTAGAAAATGCAATCTTGTACAAATAAGACTTGGTATTACTGTACAGCTTTATTTTTTTCTGTAAAGCTGCCTTTCAAAATTTCATTTTTATTAGTTTGTAAATAAAAGAGTTGTTATGGAAAAAATTGCACAATCCAATCGACTGCATGTCTAAAAAAATAAACAACATCCTTAAGGATATGAATGGTGTGATCTTAAAATAATTGGCCTTTTACTGTACTATTCTCCCAGAATTGTTCTGTTTAGTCACACTGGGAATAGCACACAACTGTTTGAGCAGGAGGAAGCTGAGAAAAGAATAAAGCCAAGGACATCAGATTACCTGGGACAAAAATATTAGTTAATGTGATTGAATTCTACATTTATGCAGATTATCTGCTATGCCTAAGGATGTAATTTTATTTTAACAATTTCTGGTTTATAGAGACTTGAACAATACTCTTTATTGAAGATTTCTTTGTGTTCTAAATGAGAGAAATTTAACACCTTTTTTAAAAAGCAGTAATCTGCATCAGGGGATAAAAATAGATTTTATTTTGCCTATTTTAGTGTCAGCTTTTCAGTATAATTTTTCTGAACAGTTTAGCTAGAAAAAGATCCCTACACTTCTTACTGATGAAGTAGCCTTATATGAGACAGTAGTTTTGTCTTTATTTTTCTTTAGTTTTGAACTGTAGTATGTGGTTTTGGGCCAAGACTATCTGTGTTTTGTGACTTCTACTTTTTGTTTGTTTGGTTGGTTGGTTTTTTTACTAGTGTTTTTTTCTTCTGGTACATCTCTAGTAATACACTAATACACAATCCACACAGTTGAATTTTAAACCTGAAAACTGGATTGAGTAATTATATAGTTTCCTTGCTCTTTGAAATCCAGTTTTATACAAAACCCATAATTTTATAGTCTCTGTTCTGCAATATGTGTTGAAGTGTTTAGATGTTCTTTCTTTTAGTATGTCACAACATGCTTTCTGTGTGAAAAACAGACCAGTCTTTCCATTGCTTAGGATTGCACCCTAGGTCTCAGTATAAAGGTAAAAAGGTTAAAGTAGAACAAAAACAATTTCACAAATTCTGTCCTTGCCTTTAATTATAAAGTTAGGATGCTATAATGGTTATTGGGAGCCAGTGATCTGACAGGCCCTATTTCCAACACTTCTGGTTCATTTGAGAGAAACTGGCAAGCTCGAGTCTCCTCTCTTTGTTGGCTGCATTAGCCCTCCTTCCCTACCCCTTAATCTGCTTGAAATACAAAGTTTTGCTAAGTCTTTGCATAATATTTTCGGGAAGGAAGTAGCAATGAGTGACTGAAGGAACTGGAAAGAGAGCAAGAAGATAATTTATGATCATTGAAAAGGTAATGCTTTCAAGAAGTACTTGGCCTGACTATTACAAGCTGCAGTTAGAAGGTGCAAGATGGTTGGTAACGATTCCCATGGCTACTTCGTTTATGTTACATTCACCTTTCCAGCTTGCACTAGAGTTAACATGGAGTTTAAGATATGTCAGTGCATGATGGTCAGGATAGCTGCAGGATAGTTCTGTTCACAGCTCCCAGCATTTAGAAGTGGATTCCTTTCTTTAAAAAATGAAAGCATTCAGTCATGAAAAAGCAACGCTAGCAGAAAGTGGTGGTAGTACTCTGAGGACATGCAGTATGTTTGGTTCTGTAGATCAGGCAACTCATCTGAAATCCAGCAGAATGGTTAGAAATAGGAACAGATTTGCTCTACCTCCACAGGCACAGAAACAGGAATTTTGTGGAAAATGCCACTGAAGTAAATTAATGCAAGTGGTGTCAGGGCTTTTGGTGCACCAGTAGGCTGTAATAGCACTGAGCAGCCTCACCTGTGACCTTCATCTGTGCACCCTCTGCCCACTGGTCCAGGAGCTCAATTTAAGTACAAACATTGGTGTCTAGACTTTTCCTGAGCTGTATTGTAGGTAAGCATGTGCCTAGCCCTGTGCTCCACTGCTCCTGTTGGCTGGATTTAATGGATTGATCTTGAACCTGATCTGTCGTCTCGGCTGGGGATCACTGGACTGTCAACCTGTTATCATCTCCAAGCTGTCTTATTGCCTACTGTGGAATTGTGCCCTGGTCAGTGGGGTCGCTGTCCCTGTATGCTGTGGTCACCCTCAGCTTTTGGCCTGTCTTTTGTTGTGAAAGAGCCACACTTACTCTTCTCTGTGGCAGTTAGCTCAGTCCTTCTCAAACCCTGAGCTGGCCATCATGGGTGGTGGTCAGGATCTTGCCCCTGAGGCTCCCACTCTGCTCCAGGTTAACCTCAAAACAATGCAAGAAACTAATGATCAGCATGTAGAGGCAAGACACAACCCTTCAGGCTTTTTCAGCAACATCTCATCTCCAGCTTCCTGGAGCATTAAGTGGGGACTGGGCAATGGTATGGGATTTATGAGTTAGATGTGGATAATCTTTGCAGCCTATTCAGGAGCCAATACAGGATATTAAATGCTCAGCAGTAATAATCTCCTAGCTCTCTGAGTTGTCCCTAAATTGGATGAAGCCCAAGCGCTGTGTGAAGGACAATGACCCTGCACTCCAAAACTGATGATTTATTCCATATTTTGGAGTATTTTGGGGGATACTGCAATTGTGCAGTGGCCAGGACTGTCTTGCTGGAGTTCCAGGAGGGGAAGTTGTCAGCCACTGGCTATGCAATTCAGCTCATAAAGTTGGCAGTGGAAACTGTGTGGGGAGAACAAGCCCTCACTGCCCACTACAGATGAGAGCTGCCTGAGGTCTTCCAAGATGAGATGACTGATACTGGCCTGCCCCAGTGTCTGGGGCAGCCTGCTGGACCTACCTATCACTCTGGAAAGGCACTTGACTGTGCCAAAGAGAGCATATCTGGACCCTGGGAGGAGCACTGCTATGTTTTGCTCTACTTCCCTTGCTCCCCAGAGGAGAAGCCCATGAAATTAGATGGCATGCAATCTCACCCCTCATCCCAAGAATGAGAACACAGATGGAGAGAAGAGGATGGCTTTTACTGTGGTAAAAAAAAAAAAAAAAAGTCAATGTATTGTCACTTGCCCCAACAATGCCCCCCCCTGCTTTGACTGTCACTAACTGCAGGTACCCAGGAGGTGGCTGGTGGGGCTGAATGACTTTGGAATTGGAAACCAAAGTTAGGAAAGAATGAAAAGTTAGCGAAGCGTGAAAGAAAGAAATCCTGGCAGGCAAGGTGGGGAGAGAGGCACTTCATTTCTCAGTAGTAGTCCAGGTTTTGGTTGTGCATCAGCACCACTGTTCATTCTCCTGCAACCTCAAGAGCACTCCTCAGGCAGCTTTAATTTTCAGGAGCTCCTTGTTCCAGATGTTGTTAATTCCTATCAGTGAGAATGAGCTACCAAGAGATGAAAGCACAGGGTGGAGCTCTGGCTTCATAATACATTATAGGAGAGGATGGACCTATGGCTAAGTCAGAAGCATCTACTTCCACATTGAAACTCTGGCCAGCATCTGGGCAGTACTGTGATGCAAGTGGGGGTGAATGCCTGTTTCAGTTTCTCAGAAGCTATTTGTGCTTCATATGTCCACAGAAAGTGAGAACCTTTTCAAGTGAGTGCTGTTATAGGAAGCACAATACTGGAAAACCCTGTTAAAATTATCAATTAGCAAATTAGCAATTATCAAAATAAGTTGGCTAATTCTAAGAACCTTTTCAGTCTCTGCATACTAGAAGGGAATGAGTGGAAAACTGCCTTCTGAACCAGATACAGACACTACGAATATCTTGTGATGCCATTTGGTCTCTGTTGTGCTCTGACCACCATTCAGCATTTTGTAAACGATGTCCTATGGTCCTGCTTGATAACTATACAGTGGCATTCCTGACACTTTTGATATCAAGCACTCAACAGGCACACATAGACTATGCAGAGAAATCCTGGGTCACTTGCAACAGCACTGACTCCAGGTCAAACCCCAGAAATGTGCTCCTTTCAACAAAACAGTGTAAAGTTTCTGGAGTACCTGGTGGACCCCAGCTACTGGCATATGGAACCCAAGTAGAATGAAGCCATCATAAGTTGTCAGACTCCTTCTATGAAGATAATCCCATCCTTTTGGACAAAAAAATACGGCACTGGCAAAGGAGGTGGAGGGACAGATGAACCCACATACCTGATTGTCCTTGAGATGTTTCTTGAGGGCTTCTGATTTGGGGTATGACAAAGCCAAGATGCTCCCAAAGGGCATATCCTTTGGGGAACTGGGGGGTCGCTCTGGATGCAGAGGATATTAGAAAAGCCCAAAGGGCTGTGATATGCCTCTGCTTGTTGACCACTGCTTCCTGCAGGGTTTGGAAATCAAATAGGAGGTGTAGGGAAGCCATGGGGCCAGGTCTTATGGCATCTCACTGCAGAGAAGCTTGTGGGGGCAAGCCCTGTTTTAGCTTGAGAGGCATGTTCCCGTGGTGCTCAGCACAGGGCCTGAGTAGACTTGAGCTAACTGGTAGAGAGCAGCAAGGGTGGGAATGCTCCAAAGGAAAGGCAAGCCAGAAGCTGAGGGTGGCAACAACACAGCCCAGGTAATGACTTCACTGAGAGGGTGCAGTCCCACAGCAACTGAAGTGGGCAAGTAGAGAAGGGATGGTGAGAGTAGAAGCTCCTATGTATAGTCCAGGGACCATCAGACAAAAGCAAGATAACATTTCAGGTCTAAAACAGGAAATTCAAACAAGAACTTAAGAACAGGATTAGGAACAGGCATACCTCAAGCAGGAACTGAAGGCCCAGACCTGAATTTAAATGGAGCTTCTGGGTCTATGGGCAGAGAGTGTGGATGAAGACCCCAAGTGAGTTTGGTGGGGCTATTGAGGCCTACAGGTGTACTCAGGATACTGACAGTGACCTGCTCATACAATCCAACAGGTTCATACCATCTTCATAATCCAGCTGCAGAAGGCCAAAACCACAGCCTTCTTAACTAGTGACTTGTTTTGTCCTTTCAGTGAGCATATCCAGGCAGCCCAACCACTGCCAGTGTACTGTTATTCACCTTTGCCTTTCACCGTTGTTGGTCAAGTCAATCCAGTTACTTATTGTGAGAAAGTCCCATAATCCACGAAGATCCAGTTTTTCATGTCTCCCTCTGGAAGACTTACTATCTAGACCACTGCCAGCCATCAAGATGCAGTAGCAACCACAGCAAAATAAATTTGGACTTCAAACTTATTTGTGGAAAGCTTCACTACGCTATCAATTGCCAGAGCTATGGATCTGAGGAGCACTCCTAGAAAGCAAAGCATACGCTCTAAATAAACCTTTTTTTTTTTTTTTTTTTTTTTTTTTTTTCCCCACAGCAGTTACCCAGACCTTTTTGAAGGATGAGAAGATCTTGATGAAAGCAGGGATTGCTGTCAGGGCCTGGGTGCACCAATAGGCCTTAATAGCTCTGACCAGCTTCACCTAAATCTTCTACCTGCTTACCCTCTGCCCATTGGCCCAGGAGCTCCATTTAAGCTCAGGCCCAGGCTCTTACCTCTTTTTTGAACTAAATGTTATGTACATCTGTACTTAATCTGTCCTCTGCTGTTCTTAGCTTACTGACTTCAAACTTTAGACTGATCTTGCCACCTCACACTTGCCTAATGATTACTGGACTGCTGACAGACCCTGTCACTGTATCAAGCTGCCCTGCTTGGGTCCTGCAGAGTTGTGCCCTGGTTAGTGAGATCACTGCCCCAGTGTGCTGGCATAGCCCTTGGTTCCCAGCTCAGCTGCCCTTGTGGAACAGTCTCACTCTTGCTTTCTCTGGAGTTAGCTCAGGGACTTCTGGAGTTGGATGTTTTTTCTCTGTGTTATTCAAATGGATTTCTCTTCCATGAGTTTTTCCATTTTCCCTATAAAACTCATGGAAATGTTTCCATTCATAACATCTAGCTGCAAGAAGTTCTACAGTTTAATTCCCCATTGCCAGAAGACACCTCCTACAGACTGTTTTGGACATAGCTCCTACTTGATTCATTTCAAGCTTCTTAATTCTTACCTTAGAAGAGAAAGTGAGCAATCAGGCCTCTACTCATAATTGCAGAATAGTTACAATGGCCTCCCACATTGCTCTCCTGTCTCATTTTCTCCTGCTAGAAGAAAGCTCTGTGCTGCATCCGCCAGAGCCACCTCCTTGTTAGTGGATAAGGCAGGAGATGTGAATATTTTTCCTTTTCTTTTAGTTTATCTGCCCTAGGTTGCTTCTGGACAGGGGAGGTGCAAGTCAGCTCCTCTTTGATTGTTCGTAGTTTATATTCAGTAATCCCCATGCCCTGGATGGTTTCCAGATTGAAGAATAACATTACAGCTGTATAAACTGCCTCAGGAATTTTTGCTATGTCCAGTATTTATCTTCATTTTCTATCTTAAACCATTGAGTACTACTGCTGTGCATGAAAAGAGAGAACTATGTTCTAACACTGCATAGTGACTCTGAGCTGTAATGTTTCTGATTAATGCTGCAATTGTCTTTAAATGTTTTCAGATTAAGCAGTATCTCATATAGAAATGTTCTTGATCTAGTCCTATGCTTTCCTTTCACTACTACTATTTTATGCATATATAGTTTTTTTCCCTCTCTACTTGCTCTCCTCGCTTCTGGAAATCCTACAAGAATCTTGATCACGCCAGTAGACTGCATGTTGTTTTTTCTCAGTGATAAACCACCTGCCAATTAAATAGAAACAGCTCCATCATGAGCTGACAATAAGTGCCCCAACACTGTAGCGGATATCAAATACATTTTGTTTTGCTATTTCCAGGCTGACACAATGTGGGAAAACAAAGGTGACTAGGAGTTTGTTTCCAGGATGGCACTTTTTTAGAGCAATAATTACTTGTACTTGTATGGGATCCATTTTAGAAATGTACACTCTAATTTGTTTACATTTCTCCCTTTCTCCTTTACTTAAATAAGTTTTAAAGAGTTTTATTTAAGTTGAATTGCAAATGCCTAGTGCAATCTGCCATCAGAGGAAGTATTAAGTAATTATTAGACTACAAGAAAATGAAGGATTTAAATTCACGCTACAGCAGATTGGTACGAGTAAAGATGTAATAGGAAGAAAGTGATTGCAGGGAGGAATTTGTATCTTATCCTCTCCTTCCCATACGTACGCATATTTCCATCTTCAGTTAGAACCCAAATTTATAAAAAAAGACCAAAGAAGGAAAGAGAGTTGTATAGGTATAGGAATACTAGGTGTGACAAAGGAAGGTAAGAGAGGTGATTAGGCTTCACATTTCTTCACTTAATAATATTGTGTACTGGAAAGTGGAAACCCACAGATTTCTTCATTCAATTTACCTTTATTATGTATAGTAAATAAAATTTACTATTAATTATTAACTTATTATTAATTTAGATAATTTAGATAAGGCTACAAACAAATTATTTTATACACTCTTTTTTCAGATTATAAAAAGAATTTGGAATAAAACAAATTTCAAGATTTCACCAACTGCTTAGTGTTGCTTTTCTTCCTCTTTCCACTCTCTTTATAACTATTTTATACAATTTTACACAATATAAAAAATTTATAGATTGTAACATTTACATAAAGTCTATAAAAACCTCATGCCTCATTATCATATTGCTAAACTTTATTCCTTTTTATTATAGCTTTATTATTCTCTCTCAGGGATAAAATGGCTGTTATTTTGTTTTGAATCATAATTTATTGTACAGTTAATATCATAGGGGTATTTTTAATGAAACAATGACTATAGAGTACTGACAAAATATAGTGTTAGGAAAGGAATACATCCAATAGCATGAATATGAATATTAACACAGTGGAAATATATATAGTATATTATTCATAGTCTATAGATAGTAGAATATACATTTTAATTACAGTTACCTTTATCTGCATTTATGATGAAAGCTGAACATTTGACCCAAAAAGAAATAAATTACAGATCATTTTCTATTGGTTTATGGAAGTGCAGTTCTTCAATGCCAACTATTTTATGTAAGAGATTTAGTGAGCTGATTCCATATTTTTGTAGTGTTAGTCATACAGGAGGACCAACAAGTCTGACCTTATGAACAAACAAAACAAACAATTAATGTTATGATATTTTCATTACCCCAATCCGTATAAACTGAAAGAGAGGAAAAATATATCTTGAGAAAATGAAAGTAAAAATCATCTGGAGTCCTTCACTGGAAGGAATGTGATGTTCATGTTGATAGTTTCTTCTTCCGCATGTTAGGATCCACTCCGTGTCATTTGCATATGTTTGCTGCCATCATTCACACTTTTTCTTTCATTTTTTTTTTCATTTGTCTTCCAGCAGAAACACTGGCCTCCTTATGTGTGCCATACACACACAATACACACTCACTCACTGCTGCAGTCTCCAGGCAAGCCATGAGTACGAGCCTCATGTTTCAAGGCCTCAGACAGTTCCTATTCAGTGGACTGAAATTCAGTAAGAACGAATGCAAAGCCCTGCACTGGGAAGGAAGAACCTCTCTCAATGATACAGGCTGGAGATTGACTGGCTGGAAAGCAGCTCAGTTGTAAAGGGCCTGGGATTCTTGGTAGTTGCAAGCTGAACAAGAGCCAGCAGTATGATAATACAAACAAAGAAGGCCAGCAGGATCCTGGGCTGTATTAACAGGATGTCACAGGGAGTGATTATCTCCATTTACCCAGCACTCATGAGACCACATCTAGAATGGCATGCCCATTTTGGGGGCCCCAGCACAAGAAAGACATCAGTAAACTGTACCAAATTCATAGGAGGGCCACCAAGATGGTCAAGGGGTTGTAACATGTGTCCTGTGAGGAAAGGCTGGGGGAACTGGTTTTTTTCAATAGTAGCCTTTCAGAACTTATGAGGGGTTATTGAGAAGAACGAGCCAGGCTCTTCACCATGGTGCATGATGGGAGGATGACAATGGGCATAAATTGAAACAAGGGAGGTTCCTACTGAATGTAAATTAAAACTTGCTCGCCATGAGGACAGACAAAGGAACAGGTTTCTCAGACAGGTAGTGCAGTCTCCACCTTTGAAGGTTTTCAAGACCCGACTGGATAAGTCCTGAGTAACAGAGGCTGATCTCTGAGCAGGAGGCTGGACTAGATAGCCTCCTGAAGTCCCTTCCAACCTAATTTATTCTATAATTCTCTGATTTAATGATTCCAAAATTAACAAGCTCATTTTGTCTGTTTCCTTTGCCTTGATTGCAGTGACTATAAGCTCCCAAGGGGTGTAATGAAGGCAAGCAGCAGAATAAAGACCCTGGACTTCAGAAGAGCAGATGTCAACTTGCTTAGGGAACTGTTAGGAGGGATCCTCTTGGAGTCTGCTTTGAAGGGCAGAAAGAGATCAGGAGTGCTGGGGTATTTTCAGAGACAACCATGTCTTAAGCACAAGAGCAGTCCAATCCCCTAAGTAGGAAAAGGAACAAGCATAAAGAGAGACCAGTCTGTTAAAACAGTGAGCCACTGAGAGAGTTGAAATGTAAAAACTAAGTATGTAAGAGACAGAAAGGGTGACAAACTCCCAAAGAGGAACATAGAAATATTGTTCAGACATGCAGAGATGGAGCTAGGAAGGCGAAAGCTCGGCTGGAGCTCTAATTCACAGGAGATGTCAAGAATAGCAAATTGGACATAAACAAGTCTATAGAACCTGAAGGATGCATCCAAGGGTGCTGAGAGAATTGGCTGACATCACTGCAAAGTCACTCTCAGTCATCTCTGAAAGGTCACAGAGATCGGGGTAGTCTCAGATGACTGTCTAGGATAAACATTACACACATCTATAAAAGGACAAAAAATATGAGAAATTGCAGACCAATCAGACTCACTTTTGTCCCTGAGAAGTTTATAGAACAGATCCTCATGGCAGCTATTTCTGGGCTAATGAAGGACAAGATGGTGCTTAAGAAAAGCCATTAGTGATTTACTGAGGGTAAATGTACTTGACTAACCCAATTGCCTTTTATGCTAAGACAGATGTCTTAGCATACTCAGTGGATGAGGAGAGAGCCATGGATCTCATCTACCTTAATTTTAGCAAGACTTTTGATATGATCTCCCACAACATCCTTGGTGACAAGCTGGTAAGACATGGACTGGTCAGATGTGTGGAAAACTGGCTAAACTACTGAGCTCAAAGGATGATGATTAATGTATCAAAGTCACACTGGCAGCTGGTCATAAGAGGAGTTCCTCAGATGTCAATACTGGGTCCAGTGCTAGTCAATATCTTTAGAAATTATCTGGGTGATGGAATTGAAAAAGTATGCTCATCAAGTTTTCAGATGACACCAAACTCAGAGATATATATGCTGGAGAGAAAAGCCACCATATACAGACACCTCCACAGGCTGGAAAATTGAGCCAACAGGAATTGTATGTGGTTTAGCAAAGATAGATGTAAAGTCCCATACTTGGGACAGAATAATCTCAAGCAACAGTACAGGCTAGGGTGATTCACTGGAGTATAGCTCTGCTGAAAAGGACCTGGAGGTGCTGCTGGACAGTGCCAAACACAAGTCAGCAATGAAAGCAAACCATGTCCTGAGCTGCATCAGCAAGATTATAGCCAGCAAATCAAGGGATGTAATTATGCCACGGTAGTTAGTGCTACTAAAATGTTAGGCTGCACCTGGAATACTGCATCCCGTTTTGATCCCCCCAGTTCAAGAGGAACATTACAAATTTAGAGGGGGTCTAGCAAAGGCCCACAAATATGATTAGAGAGGGTTAAAGAATTCAACATATGAAGAAAGACTGAAGGAACTGGGTTTGTTCAGCCTAGAAAAGAGAAAGCTGAGGGCAAATCCAGTCACAGTCTTCCAATACTTAAAACGGAAGTATAGTAGATATACATACAGATACAGATGTAGATGTAGATAAGATAGATATATAGATGGTATCTTCACGGCAACAAAACAAGAGGCAATGGACACAAACTTCTATCTGGACAAAGGAAAAAAAATCCTCATTGTCAGAACACATAAATACTGAAATAGGTTGATCAGAGAAGTGGTGAAACCTCCCTACTGTAAATATTCAAGACTTGACTTAATCGGGCTCTGGATAACCTAATATGATGTCCTGATTTCAACAGAAGGTTAGATGAGATAATTTTCAGAGGTCACTTCCAACTAAGACTTTTCTGTGATTCTATGATTCTCTCTACTTTGTTTAGCAATTTTTTTTTAAATAGTCTCTTTCTTGTCATTTTCCTTATGCACTGTTCACAGCTGTTGAACAATCAGTTAATTTTATTCAGTCCATGAGGACTATGTTTTGACACTAAGAAGTTCCAGTGGTCTGAAATTGTGATCTGACTGGTCTGTTTATTGCTGCTTAAAGGAGAGGAACAAAATGCAAAGAAAGCCATGGGGGGATCCACTGAATGTCACTGTATGAATGAAAAGTATTTGCTATTTCTTCTGAGGCTTCAACCTGCTCCTTGGCTTTAGGTGCAGCAAACCCAGGGACTATACTTCTGTGTCATATTTATGTGTTAAAACTTGTGCTTATGCAAATATCTAGCAGCAAAAAATGAAATACTAGATAAAGAAATGCAAAACATTTTTTCCCATTTTGTTGATTGTGTTGTTTTCTGCTCTGCATGATGATGCTGTTTTAATATTAGCATTAGGCTACAGAGTAAAAAACAAAAACATCAAGTTATTTTCCCTATAGCAGAACTCCATTGCGGGAACTCTTTGCCTTAGTGTTGTAGCAAAAGCCAAAAATAGATTCAAATAAGGAGTAAGCAAATAGATTGCTTTTGAAAGTGATGATCCAAATACAACACTAAAGTGATGATCCAAATACAACACTACTTAGAAAGCCCCTCAATAGCTGTTTTTTAGGTGCTGAAAAGTATATTACAGAATACACAAGTAATACTAGACATAACTATCTGTTTTCAGGCACTGCTGCTAAGGCAATGCTGATCCAAACATTTGGTGCCTCTTCTGTCCTTAGGTGGAACCTCTACAACCCCAGAGTATCCCAGACTATTGAAAGATGGACCAAGAAGACCCCAAAGAAGACATGCTATGCTAAAAGGATGGGAAAATAAGGAAACTTCCTGAAAAAGTTTCTCTCTTAGGAAAATCCATGCACTATGATACACAGCACTGTACAGAAAGAATTCTGCCAAGATGTTTAATTCATTTAGTGCTAGTGTATGTTTTATTGAAATATTTTCTGTTAAAAATATTAAATTTATGTTATTAAATTGTTATTAAAATTATATCTGTTTTATTATTAATATTTAAAGGAAAGGGTACTCTGTCACCTATTCATGCAGCATCTCATTTTCTAGATGAAAGTATTCTAACACCTCATCATAAAATCAAGACAAGAAATTGGCACTCATAAATTAAGCTACCAATCTGTGACTTGCATTGAATAAATCAAATAGTATTGCAAAATATCATCACATAAACTAGGGATTTTTGATCACTAAAGCTATATGAAAATTCATGGTAAGTGACTGGGTAAAATTCCGCACGTGAAATGCTTATGTTGCTGGTAAATTCCATAAATAATCTGGGACATTCAGGTCGCAAAACACTTTGTACATACACAAACACACTGTGGAGATATGACTTTTTAAAATTAGTGAGGACCAGTCCAAGCTGTTCCCCACAGTGAATAAAATGCATAAAAAGTATACTTTTAGCCTACATAGTCTTACCAATGAAGTTGGTTCCTAGAACTTGGAGACTATGGGGTTCTTAGTAAGAATGACACTTCCAGAGACTGAAACAGATACTAGTTAGAAATAAATTTAAAATAATCTCTGCAGTGAACAAGGGTATCTGCCATTAAGCTAACATATTAATCTAACTTGGCAGCTTAAACAAACTCTCATATTTGACAGGGGAAACAGATTTTGATTATATACCAGTTTAACTAAAATTAGGCAAAACGAAAAGAATTCCAGAGGCAAATTCCTAAAAGATCAATTGACAGCAATGCAGAAAGACTAAATAACACATGTGAATCTGATAGGAATGATTAAGCATTAACTTTCTCTTCTTTTAGGTGCACAATAAGCCAGTACCTACATTTGCATAAGAGCTCTTGATCAAATATTTGTCTCCAACTATTGTCCCCAAAAGCAACTTAAAGCAAAATTCTTTGGTTCAGCAAAGGATGCTGTTTTGCATTGCATAGTTACCAACAAGTGATTCATTGTTCTGCTAATTCTCATAAAAAGATAAGACAAATGAATCCTGAGACCACTATACAAACAAGAGTAGCAAATTTTGAAGACGACCACAAATCTATTGAATGCAGAGTAGACAAAAAAAGTATCAAAACAGCTGACTAATAAAAAAAATGGAAAGATATGGAATAGCCTGAAATAAAACATCCATGCTGGGATCTTCTTCAAACTGAGATTCAGGAGAAATCAGAACTTCCACGGCAGATTGGGGGAAACAGGATTTTCTACAAGGAATGTGGTTTTCTACAAAGTAGATAGCTTCCTCTTTGAACCAGTCTCCAAAACAGCATTCTTCTCAGTCAGACATAAAAGAGTCCCTAACTAAATTCATCTCTTAATGAACAAACTTGGAGTAACAGCAATGAACAAATGATTTACATCACATACATTTAACTTATTTTAATGAACTGGAGGGAGGCATAGTCTCTTCACTTAACTTCTAAGTGGATAAAATACCTTCTAGTTTAAGAAAATAATTGATATAAGGTCTTCTTATGATCTCAACTGGAAACAATAATAGTCTTCATGCCTTAGTCTAGAATCTGATATAACATCACTTTGGGCTGCCAACCAAGAAATAATTTTTACTTGCAAGCAACATTGTAGAAAGTGTTTTGTGACTGATGTTCCAGAAGAGAGAAAAAATGGATTAAACAGATTAAAAAAAAAAAGTTGTATTGTGTTGCAAGCTGCCACACCTCAAGTCCAAAGTCACACTGTGATAAGCAGTGGTTATATTTGCACTGTGTTTGCACATGCACATGCTGTCTCTCTCTCTCTCCCCTCCCTCTCTCACTCCTGATATGCTTACTCTTTGTTTTTACCAGGTTTCACTCTCTATCTCCTCTCTTTATTATCACTGTGCAATATGCACCTTATTATTATAAAATATTCTGGAAGCTGTTCCCCTGTTCTCCTCATCTCAGAGAATTTCATCCTTGAATGGCCTGCATGACTACAACATGCAAAAAGAAAGGAGCAGGAAGTTGCTGTCTCTTATGATTAATGCTTCATGCAATTGTACATGGCACTGAGCTGCTATTCCCTCAGGAGCAAGTGAAAGCCATACAGAAGAGTAAAAAAAGATCATATCTACAACATACTGGGACCTGTGACACATCCTTCAATGACCATGATAAGGATGTGGAAAAAAAAATCCCTGGTGCTTAGACACCAGCACACAGTCACAGTTGCTTGGATCGAAACTCCTCTAGATAATAAGCAGATGATAAACAGGCAGGAAGATCAGCTCCTTCTACAACTTAATTCAAATCTCCTTTCTCTCTCTTGCCTGCAGGATTTCTTCCAGTTTTCACTCTCCTTCTTTAAACTCCTTTTATATCAGATTCTCTCACACAAGCAAAGAGTGAGATCATTTACAATGACAATAGAAAGTTGATTAGAACAAATAAAAAAGGCTGTAGTTTCAGGAGATAAAAAACTTTAAAAGCATTAAACAGATGATCGAAACTCAGGCAGGATCTACTTATTATGTCAATAGACTCCCACAGTGGATTTCAGGACAAGCGTTTCCTTTGCTTAAGTGACTCTACATGTTTCCTCCACCATGGTGACTCCAGGCTCAGAGTTCACCACAGAACTGTGCTGTTAATTATTAACGCACAAAAGGCCAAGCAATTAATTCCTAAGGTGCTCTCAAAATGACAGGCTGAGCCACACTCACCACAGGCCTTTATGAGCTGAGCAAAGTAAATAAATTCAGATCTGAAACTCCTGGTCCTCTCCCCCACCCCAAAATTCAAATTACCCATTAGACTGTGCTTGGTGATGCTCTTTGCAGACAGGGATAGGAAAAATAAAGATTTTTTTCCTCTTTGCAGTGTTATGTGCCTCCTTCAAGTACTAAATTCCCTTTGCTAATAGCAAAGGGGATTCCAACCCATGCAAAGGAAAAGAGGAGGAGATGTGGACTGAGCTAGGCCTGCAGCCAGGAAGTTATACATAGACTTTCAGAGAATATCTCAATTAAGCTGATGAAACTCACTTTCACGTGAGTTATGACATAATCATGGCAGGAGCTGAAAAGTGTCAAAATCTTGCTGAACAAATAAGATTTCAAGTCCTATCTCTCTGCACCCATGAAGAGCCAGCAAGTATTATGCATCCATTCTGCTCTTTCCAATGGAATTCACTCCTCTCAGTAGCTCCATCAGCCTTCTAAAAGCATGTCCAGGTCATGCTTTTACTTCATGCTTCAACAATGGAAGGAGAAGCATTCAAGGAACCGCATAAAGTAATTCATAGCTCTATAAACCCCAGATTTATAGGCCCTTGTGCATAATGGTGCTTTTTGCCGAAGTGCAGCACACAGAGAAATGACAGTCATGCTCTCTCCATATCTGCTCAAAGAGTTCCCTCAAGGCTTCACCAAAAATAGATGACAGAAAATTGCACATGTAAGGATACTGTAAACTATGTTGGCATTAGCTTAGCGAATGTTGCAGTCAACAAGCTGAAGAAAACTCTCAGGTTCTGCCAGACAGGAAGTTCAGGGCCTGACTGAAGTCTCTGAGCACTTTCTGACTGTGGCTACATATCTCAGGGGTCAGGCGTCCTCAGTGCTATGACACTACAGAAAGTTAGCAAAATGTTATGTATCCATGTCCCTCAAGGGACAGAATAGCAGTTGGTTCCTGCAGGAAGACACTATGGGCACCATGGAGGGACCACATCACTGTCTCAAAGTCACCCCCATATCCCCCTTCTGTCTGATAATGCCTTGCTGGATCAGGGATCAGCATACCTTCTACAATTATAGACATCTTACAATGAGCACAGCCACCTGTAGAGCATGCTGTCACCATCACAGCTTGCACATGGTGCAGGCAAGTAGAGAAGGCTAGCGCTCTCGAGGGGTCTGTGTTGCATAAGCAGTAGAGGTGAGAGAGGATGGCTCCTGAAGCTCCAGCTACTTTACAGTTCAGACAGGACTCAGGCCATGAGGTATGGGCAGACTCACTCCAATTTGCATTCTAATATGAGTAACAAAACACACAGACGTGGTTAGAACGATCCTTCTGGACTGCACAACCTATCTGTAGTAAATAGCTTGTCTAGTGGCTTATCTGCAGCCACTGAAGGCAAGAGAAATCTCTCCATTATTTATTGTTAGTACCTCATGATTTGACATTTAATTTAAGTCTTCCACTGTGTCTTGCCCAGAAGCCTCAGCATTATAAATAGCAAAGCATTTTCTTTCCCATTTAAGAATTAGCCACAAGGATTTAGACTTGTCTGATGAACCTTTTTGTACCGTTAGCATTATATTGTTACAGATGGGCAATGTTCAGAAGTTTGCAGGCACTCCTGTGATGTGGAAAGTCACCTAATTGCCCAAGGCAGTAGTGCTTCACATTATCTATTGATGTCCAGTCTTTATGGGCAGATGTGCTGCTCTCAGTACTGTAGGGAATGAGGATTTCTGTTGCCTTTGCTGGCTGCAGATAAGCCACAGGATAAGCATGGCCTGAAACCTATCCACATACCTTCCATCTGGAGCTGAGAAGTTAATCAGGCCATTTGGTCTACAGACCCCTTGCTCATGTAACAAACAGACCCTTTTGTCATTCATAACTTTTCAAAGTGACTGTAAAAGCAGTTCTAGCACTTATGCTTTTATAGATACTTATGTTAGTATTTGAAACAGCTTTATCTATTTTAAATGCTTATACAGTTCCTATTATTGTAATGCCTGAGTAGCATAATACATATGACCTCAGAATCCTGCTAGGAGATAGGAAATAATAGTACAGACAAGGAAGAGAGGTCCATATTTTCTTAAGCTCTCTGTACTCAGCTCTCAGTCTTCTGATAAGATTTGCCTACATCACTTCTGGAAACAGGGTGGTTTTTCAGCCTCCTGGACCCTGCAATGCTGACCTCAAACACATGATTAGAGTGCAATCCTTGGACACAGAAGCTGCAGAATGGAAGACAAGAATGAGAGCTGATATCCCACATATCTGAGACCACCAGTGAATTTTCAGTCTTTGTCTTGGGCTATAGATCGAAGGGATCACAGCCTCTATTTCTGCCACCTACTTTTACATGGAGCAGGATCCAGCTGGCCTGCTCTAGCAGTATCTGCATGGATAGAGTAGATTCCATGGATAAGGGGGCTCCTTAGGGAGCTGAGGTATTCTGAACTGCTCAGCACTAACCCTGAAGCACATGCTGTACCACTGGCTTATACATGTGGCACTTTTGAACTGAAAAAGGACCCTATTCTTATAAATAGTTATTTAATCTTTATAGATGGTTTATCTAGAAATGGGCCTGTTAATGATTGTGACTACATTTGAATAGCAGTGGGTGCTCAGCATTATTAAAAATAGCCCTTTGACCATTAACTTATTCACTTTTTTTTTTTTTTTTAATTTTCACCACATTTCTTCCAGAAAAGAAAAGTTCTTATAATATCTTCAAGGAGAGCTATAATGAATCAGTGGCCTACATACCTGATCTGTTGCCTTCATGAATCTGCTCGCTATGTTCCAGAAGGACGTATTATCATAATTTTTTCCGAAGTTTTGTTATGATAACTGTATACAGGGGAAGGCTGTAACCTTAATACCAAGTGGAACTTTTACTCAACAGATAACATAATTTTACCTTTTATCTATGTTAGCTATCAGATTAAGGTACAGAATAATGGACAAAAACATCTTCTATTCAAATACGTACCAGTTCCTGAAAATTCTTCATTATCCTTACCTCTATTTTCATGCCTTGGGAGATCAGACTTTTAGCCCTAAGGAAAAGATCTTTCAGTGCAGGAACAATGCTTGTGCTACATATGCTATACATACTTGGGCTAAAGTATTACATCACTAAAAAGATTAAACATTGACTATTTCCTGTCAAGTTTCAAGCACCACTCTCCCTGCAGCAGAAACTAACAGTCTTCAGCATGATGTCCAGGCTTTCATTTCAGTGTCTCAAAAGCATATGATAGCTCAGCACAGGAAATGAAAGGATCAGCGGGGATGCTGGGCAAGAAGTCCAATGAAATAGTGAAACTTCCTTAGAGACAGAACAAATGGGAACATGACTCCCTAGCTGACCAGTGCTTTTAGTCCCTGTTCCTATGGTGACCAAAACCCGGCAGCAGTCTCAAAGAGTGAGTCCTGATCTGTGTGAATCCTCTGAGCCCTAAGCTATCGCATCTCAGGCAGGATTGCCGCCTGTTTTACAGCATCTTTTGAGCAGGACCTCACCTGATATGTTTGAATACAGGAGTGGGCATCTTAAGCAGATAAGCACAGTAAAATGGAAAAAGGCATAAGCTACTTTTCAACAAGAAACACTCAGAAACACTACTAAGGTCAAAAACAGAAGAGTCAGAAGCCAAGGGGAACCCTGAGGAACACAATTTGGAATTCAGATGTGTCAGGTGGACATCTGGTAAGATTTTGCCATCTAACTCTATGCAGAAGTCTAAACTTAGAACTTTCTCAAACCTTTCAAATGCTTTGTTTATGGATTTCAAGCTGTAGAACATACTCAATTTCAGTGTGTATAGTGAGTATACAATGTTATATGTGGTCATAAGTGTCCTGTTAATAAGACAGAAAATTAAAACATTTAAAATTGGAATTTTCTTCCCCCCCAAAATGACCGATGACACTTTGTGATTTTCTTTATCTATAATGAAAGAATAATATTTTGCTTCTGACATATGAAAATAATAACAAAAATCACAATGAGAGCTCCTAGCTTAACCCTGAACAAGGCTGGCATGCAGAAAAATCAAACTTAACTGAAAAGCTCCTTTCTGACTTGGACTGTAAAGCTCCCAGCACAATCACTCCCTACTTTCTTCCTGGATATAGTAAATTTTATTAGTAGGAAGGCCAACAAGTTAAAGGAAGTGATTGGTCTTTCTGTTAGGCACTCATGACTGCATAGCTTAGGCTTAAGACAGCAGGCAGCAAATCTGCATTAATGAATATGTATTCTAGAAAGAAGTCTAGAAGTACTTGAGAAACATTATTATTTTATTTCTGAGGGAAAGTGTTTCACTGTATGTTTAGAGATGCACTAGCTAGTTAGAATTAGTTAGAAGAGTTAGAAGGTAAAATTTTTAAGGTAACAGAAGTATCCTCCAAGAGCCCCTGATTTTCTAAGCTACCAGTAGCTCTTAAGCTACTTATGTTCTGAAATTAGGGCTTGACCTATGCTTTTTAGAAATGAAACACTGAGATTATAAAGAAGAGGGAGCCAGAATCTCCTCAGAGATAGGATAAGAAATAATGGACATTAAGCTGCAACATGGAAAATTCTGATTAGATGTAAGGAGAAAAATTTTAACCGTGAGAATGGTCAAATACAGGAGCAAGCTGCCCAGAGAAGATGTGGAACCTTCATCCCTGGAAATACTTAGAATTTGACTGGGTAAGTCCTTGAAAAAGTCTATGATTATGACTTCATAAAAACCTCTTTCATATTCACATTAATCATATGATATGACTGTATCAACTCACATCAGTCCACTGACATCACAAAATCAGTCCTGTGGGGTTTATTTCTGTTCCTATTTTATATTAAGTCAATCCTGACAGAGGTTGAAATTTTTTTAAATCAGAATATTGTGTTTACCATCTTTCTCTCAGCATGAACATGGTCATATTTTAAACGCTTATTACCTTAATTTTTTTTTTTGATGGCTATTCTAATAGAGCTTAATATCAATGTTCCTAATTTTTCAGAGCAAATCTACCTTACAAACATCTACCTTTATAACTAATAAAGCTAGTGCCACCTGCATTGTGACAAAAGATTTTCAATGTTTTTGACTTATCTAGTTGGCCTCTTATTAGAGTGGAGTTACTCTGCAAATGCCTAGGAATGTGTATCTCAGTTATATGTGGTTTGTATGCATTTCTTCCTGGGTGAAATGAAAAATTTAATTATATGAAAAAAATGCAAATTTCTGCCAATTGTGTTAACTGTGAGAGCATTGTATTATCTTCTAACATAAATTGTCAGTAAATTGAAGAAAAGAGGTTTTGGAAGCTGATCTGATTACTGTCAGGGAAAGTGCTCAAACTCAGTTGTTGGCAAATGTCCAGTACCCATCACTGAACGATCATCACCTCATCATTCAGCCTTCTCAACTGACATGCAAAACAACATCCAAATATTCATTGCACATCTGTGCTGGACAGATTATGCATTAGCAATTCAAATCAATTCAGTGTACAGGCAGTTTCTGTAAAGGCGTCTGTTTGGGTGAGATGCCGTGTTGTCTGGGATGGATAATAAGGCAACTCTGTCTAATCTTGGAGAACAATCAACCCATCTTGAGAAGGTGACTGACTACGTATGCTTTTGCCCTGACAGCACTAGAACAATGGCCCCATAACGCACTTGACTCAGCTGGTAATAAAATCTACTTTTGATTAGCAGCCATGGCTTGTGTCAATCACCGCATGATGCACCATTGTCCTCTGGTCCCGAACACAGTTTATTTACAGGGAAACAAAAGCTTTTTGGATATGGCTGCTGCCCAGAGATTGCAAAATAGATTGAGCTGTCAGCCTTACACACTAGATGAAGATTAATGAGTTGTGCAGACAATAAATATGAAGCAATGACCATAAATATGCTAATAGGTATTATCCATATACACTATAATTGCTACAAAAATTAAAAAGTAGTGTGAAGAAAATAGGTCACAGGGTGACAGACAGATAATCTTGGATGCTAAAGATCTTTGATTCAGTCAGATTCTCTACAGGTTTATTTTCTTCAATTAGACCCTTCAAAAGCATAATTGTTTAAAAGCTATTTGAATAATCTCTTTTGAGACAGAGGTTTATGGGAAAAGGTTTATGAAAAAGTGACTCAATGAACATGCTATTAGAATGAAAAGGTGACTACCAAAAGCAGGCTGTATAGAGATTAGTATCTGGGATCGGCTACCCAACCTCCCTAAGAGGAAAACATACATTAAGTGGCACATCAATCAGGACTGCAAGGACTTCAAAATATACTAACGAGACACAGCAATTTACATCCACAGATACAACCAAATAAGGTCATTCTTGAAGGAAATATAGAAGAGTTGCATGTACATTGGTTGTGTTGGGGGTTGTTTGGTGTTTTCAGTTTAGTATTATTACTGGGGTTTTTTTTAGCTGAAGGGAAGGAATGCCCTTAGCTCAAGTTTTCGGAGTACTTCCAGTCAAGCCTCTGATTTTTCTGTTCCTTTCAAAGAGCACACAGTCTAGACAGCATATGATTTTAGGCACTTAAGGATTTGATTCGAACCTGAAATTCTGAGAGCTAAACGTCAAACTATGCTAGCTGCATGCATAAAGGCTTCAGTAACTAAGGCTACTGAGATGCTGAAGCAGTGATGCTGAAAATAAATGCAGTCATGTTCTCGGTAACCATGGGTTTGACTCTTTATTCTCTGAGACTCTGAAGTGCCACTGAATGCTTTTCAGGTTAGTTCACACCAACTATATCTCTCCCTCATATTTTTAACCTCTTGAGATAGGAAGTTATTCAGATACTCTCTTAGATCGAAGTTTCTGCTAAAATGTTGTCAGGTTCAGTGAGGTAAATGAGTTATTTTCTCTTTCATTTCATACTTCAACCAGAAGTTACATCAGTTCATCTCTCTCAAGTTATCATTACTTGAATTTTTGGCTAACAGTCCACAGAGATACAACTGTCTTTGTGCTTCTATGTCAGGCTCCCTGCAGACTCAGCCAGACATCGAATACACTTCCCCAACATTTTAGAAGTTACTCTTTGTAACCAAAAAATGCCAATAAAACAAATCAAAATAGGTAGGGGAACGTTAAAGACAACATGCCTCACTCAAAGCCAGCAGGTAGGAGAAGCAGCACATCTTTTTGGATGGATAGATGGAGGGAGAGGATCCCTGGAAGCTGCAGGCCTAGGTATCAAGTTCTTGTTGTTCCCAATCCCACTTCAGTAGTGACACTGGATCTTTTTTACCTGGAGGCTGTGGCAACATTATCCATGTTACATGCTGTCAGGGTGCAGCCAAGGCCCTGTCCCACTACCTCCAAGCAAGGCAATCAGGGCCGACTCAGAGTTGGTAACCAGGTTCAGCTGAGAGTCCAGGTCATCTTGCAAGTTCATAGCAATGAGGCAGGTCTGAGGTCAAGCCAGAAGCACAAGTCAGAAAATCCAGATCCTCTAGTGACTTGCTAGGTAGTCCATTGTAACAAGGCAAGTCAGAGATAAAGCTGAGAAGACAGCGCATAGGTCAGAGTCTGCATCAGTGAGGTCCATAGCCAAGCACAGGCATGGCTATGATGGAGCTGGAGACAGCACACCTACAACATAGATCAGGTGAGGACTGAAGGCCACGCACTGAGCTGAAATGAAGCTCCTGGCCCATGGACAAAGGCTATGGGTGGAGGCCCCAGCTGAGGCTTTATACAGCATACTGCCCACTCATTTAAGCTAGCGGGCTGTCATCTTGCCATTCAGTTTTGATTGCTATGCTTTCTTCTAGTACTCATATAGCTTAGTTCAACTCATTTTAAGGATGAAATTTTGACAACGTTATGCCAAGCTCATCCATTTACAAAGCAGAGTATCAGTGAACTCGAGAGCTTACTAGGATTCAGAAACAATTTCCTTTTTTTATTTTATATATATATTTAAACAGAATATCCCAAATTTTCATAATAAGCTGATACAAGTAAAAGCAAACCCCTTCCAAGTCCAAACTTGTCTAACTTATATTTGATGCTCCACTGCTAGCAACATGAGCACAAATGTAGGCAAAACTCAGCTGTTTTTAGCACCATGTCACTATGTCAGCATCATCAAGCTCACTGTAACCATGTATCAGATTTTATAATCATCTCCTTGCTGACTAGTTCCATGGCATACTTGTGAATAGATACTTTCCTTGAATCATCTCAGTGGCTTCCCTCTCCTTATTGCACTGAGTTTCTTGGCCTTGTCTTTGAGACTCTAATAGTTCCTCCTTTCTCTGCTTATTCACTGATATCTCTGCCAATCATGCATTGCCTTGAGAAAGTTCACTTTCAGTAAAACACACAATCCTGTCCCTGACCACAGCAAGCCCCCAGCAAGCCTCCAAGATCCTGAATCAGCCAGAACCTCTCACTCTTTAAATGAACAGGTCAAATCAGGAAAAGCCTCTAAATCCAGGTTTTTCAAAAACACCAGTACAAGAGATCTTCCTAAATATGGTAATTCAGAACTGCTGTGGGAAGCAAATTTAAGAAAAGTCTTGCAAGCAAATCTATTCTTTGTTCAGGATGCCCTTTAGGGATGATGAGGAAGAAATATAGAATCAGTAAGGTTCAAAGGGACCTCTGGAGATCATCTAATCCAATCTGCCTCCTCAGCAGGGTCACCTAGAGCATGTTAGACAGGGTTGCATCCAGGCAGGCCTTGAATATCTCCAGAGAAGGAGACTCCACAACCTCTCTGGGCAACCTGTTCCAGTGCTCTGTCACTCTCACAGTGAAGAAATTCCCCCTCACGTTCAGGCGGAACTTCCTGTGATTCAATTTCTGCCCATTGCCTCTTGTCCTGTCACATGGGACAACTGAAAAGAGTTTTTCCCCATTCCCTTGACACTCCCTTCAGGTTCTTATACACATTGATAAGATCCCCTCGCAATCTTCTCTTCTCCAGGATAAACAGACCCAGTTCTCGTAGCCATTCCTCATAGGGCAGGTGCTCCAGTCCTCTGATCATCTTTGCAGCCCTACGCTGGACTCTCTCCAGTAGCTCCATATCTCTCTTGTACTGGGGAGACCAGAACTGGACACAGTACTCGAGATGAGGCCTCCCCAGGGATGAGTAGAGCAATAGGATCAGCTCCCTCGACCTGCTGGCAACACTCCTCCTAATGCACCTCAGGATACCATTGGCTTTCTTGGCCACAAGGGCACATTGCCCACAAGGGCACATAGCTGCTAGTTGGATCATTGTCTCTGGTCCCTTTTCGACCCAGGTCTCTCTTTGTCTCTGTTCTCCGCCCCAGCAGCACTGGTGTCTCTTTGACTCCACAGTGAGCTGCTTCAGAGGTGAAATCAGATAGAGATTTTTTTTTCTTTGTAGCCATAATTTTTTTGCCAGTTACTTAACTCTGCAGCCCAGAAGTTTTCCCCAGCTGCACACAGTGGACAAAGAAAATGTCAGGAGTTTGAAGCTAGGAATTCTCACATGCAAAGCATGAAGCATGCCCCTAGACCAACAAATCATACATCTCAGAAAAGGTGTGCTCTCCTCATGGCCCTGGAGTCCAGCCTGATCAATAGGATTGTGCAACCAGGAACATTCACAAGCAGTCTTCCTGCCCACTCAAAGCTCTTTTAAGAGAACGTGCATTAGACAGTGTTTATGCTTATTGCTAGGAGAATAAACAAACTAAACAGTTCTGTGTAGGTCACAAATACTGCCTAAGAATTTTGGTCTCTGGATTTCTGGCCATATTGAGGAAATCAGGACATGCAATCTTGAATTCATACAGCTGAGTGGGACAATTCCTGTTCAGCCAGCCCATAATGACAGGCCATTGCTTTGGAACTATTCACATTCTTACAGCTCACTCTTTGCTACCTTACTGGAAAATCAGTGAGAAAAGGCAGCAGATGACTGTATTTCATCCTAGTTAGACTACAATAATGAGATCCTGAACAACAATTTCATTATAAGTTTCAGTGACAGATTCTTCTCTAAAATAAAAAATGAATTTTTTTTGTGTGTATGTGATGCTTGTAAAAGCTCTTGGTGTTTGTCTCGATGTGCTGGTGGTCAGCTGTATCTACCTGCCAAGACTCACTATGGGCAGGAGCTAAGATCAGCAGGCTAGCAGCCTGCCTCCTGGGAAGGACAACCCACTGGGTCTCAACATCCCACTGATTCAGCATCCCTTTAATGCTCCTAAAGAAGCTACTATCCATGAACATATCTTCTATCTATGTTCTATGTTCTATCCATGAACATATCTTCATTGATGGGAAAGCATAAAGGCCTCTACCATGACCAGCAAAACTTCACCAATACCTGAATGCAAGTTTCTCTTCCCCAACATGTTTCTCTCTAGAGTAGATAGAGCATTTACAATGCTTAGATTGTCAAATTAACCATAACATCAAGTAAGGAGAGAAATCCATCAAGAAAGCAGGAAGTAACTATGTAGATTCATCATTCATAACCTTGTAAAGCATGTTTTAGATTCCAGTTTTGTAGTTTAGGACATCCTCACTTCGAAAATGGGATAATAATTTAACATAAAAAGCAAAACCTTTCAACAGAACAAAAAAGGGGGAAAGCAAGCAAGTGAGCAAGCAAGAGTTTCCTGAGGAAACACATATACCGGATTCTCTCCAATAGTTTCTAGAACTACTGTCTTATTCACATCCAATGCTTAAATGGGGGCCCAGTCATAAAAAACAAAAGACATAATTTTTAGCAAATAGACCACTAAAACACTGAACATGAAAAAATATGGCACAAGCTTGAAAGCTTGAAATTTAGGGACAAATTTAACAGAAGTCTGATTTCTACTGCATTTAATTGAACAATTTTGTGTATATTTATTATGAATTGTTGTGTTTTAGGACTGCGTAAAAAATCACTACATTGGTTTGCCAGACTTTCTTAGGTTTGCCAGACCCCATTGATTTGTCAGACTTTCTCATCATTTCCTGATGAGATGTTATGTTACATTATGTCAGCAGTTCTGAAGGAAGCACCTGTAGCAATATCTGCAATGAGAGTGATATTTTTGTTTTATCATCTCTTTGAAGATGCCTACATAATTAATTATCCTATTCTTATGTGGAATTTTACTTGTATTCAAGCTGTAACTTGAGATACTTTACAACATTTAACAATTCAAAATGATCAATGAGAGACTTGAGAAATTATGGGAATGCAGATGCATCATAATGACAGAAGCCCTAATGAAAGCAGATTAGAGGAAAAAAGAGCATATACATGTACATGAGGAACATATACAAATTAAAAGAGTTAAAAGAAAAAGGAGCAGTACTGCTTATGGGCATACTTTTCTTTGATCAGATAGCCCACTGCTCAGGTAAATACCACATGGGCCCAAATACAGACACAGAGGAACAGACTTCATACCTTTTGTTCTGTGCCCCACCAGGTACAAAATACAGACACTGCACAACTGCAAGAATGCAGTTTTAGCTTGTGTATTTTCACTCTGAGAGTTATCCCTGTGCTAGTTTGACCTAATCAGACAGTTCTCTTTACCTTGAGGAGGAGACTCATGGATTTGGAAAGAGTCATCTTGAAACTACTGGCTAAGGAAAAACTATGCAATATGGGAGTACGTGCCATTTGCAAAGGACTGTTCATTAACAATGGAGGCTGTACTTTGACAGGATTTGCATAAGGAAGAACCAGATAGCTGTGTCAATCCTCTTCTACAACATACAGTCCCCTAACAGCCCCTTCTAAAAGGAAATTAATTTCAAGCATCCATTGTTAATCGAGCTCTGATCTACAACTCTGTTAACTATTTATTTTGGTGTTGCTGCATCACTGTTGATCTCTGGGTATGACAACAGACTCATAGTATAGCTTTTCCTTTACTACCACATTACTGCCTTTTTGTCTACTGTCTCTATTAAGTTGTATTGATTCTTAAGATGAATGAATAAATACCTCATTTTAATGCTGTTGCTTAAGATATTTATTTGTAAAAACCTTCTTTTAAAATGCTAACTGATACCAAAAAAACCTTTTGTCTGACTAGAATAACTAGACTCCTTGGAAAGTAATACTGCCAAGCTGTTGAGCAAAACAGGTGGGGAAGAATATTATAAAGGGTTAGGGAAGCTTTCAAAAAAATGGTGCTATTATTGGCCTTTGCCACTATCACGATTCCATTCAGAGTTTATGCATGCCTATTTACATTTTAGGAATTGACTTCCTATTAAAAATGCTTTCATAGCATGGTACCAGTTTTTATACTACTTTATATATTTGCTGTGACTGTTCCTCCCCATACATACACTTTCAAAGAAGAAAGGCAGAAAATGTTTTTTACCCAAGCTGTGTAACAGAATCTAGTGCAAGGCACATGGTCTTCTTCTGGGCCTTGAACTGTTACGAGAGCAAAAAGATAGACAGAGGCAAGAGATCTGAACTGTTCTGACCCCTATTCACCAGTGCTGTCCATGATAATTCAAAAAACAGCCCTTCATTACACCATTTGTCCCTGAAGTTTCAGGGCATGGCCAGCTGGGAAAAGGTACTAGCTTCTGCCAGTGCAATTCCTGACAATAGAGTGCAGTGCAGAGAGCAAAGAAGCAAAGTTCTCAGTCCTGTGTGATTCATACAATATTAATCTGATTTAGTATCTTAAGTAGAAAGTAGCTGCTTTATCTAAGATTTACTCTCACAACAGCAATAAAAAAGCATGTTCCTAAGTTTCAGTTTCATTTCCCAGGTGATCCTGGGTTTTGAGTTCATTTTCCTTCTGATCATAAGTTTCAGTTTCATTTCTTTGCTGCTCAGTTAAGCAGTATAAAAAGCCTGGCTGAGCCTAGCAGTGCACCCACTGCATCCTGCACCATCAGACAGAAAATAGTGAACAGGGACTACCTTAATGAGTAAGGACTAGCAGAATTTTACCCCTGAAAATAATCTCGCTAAGTAATTGCTTCTCTCCTACGTTCCTGCATTGCACTGAAGACAAAAGATTCCCATGTTTAGCTGCATGTTGTGAATAGGATGTTATTAAGGATGTTTTCTGTCTACGCCTATATGGCAGGTTTAGTTCCATTGGTTAGTGTGTGGTGCTGATAATGCCAAGGTTGTGGGTTCAATCCCTGTATGAGCTACGCTGAGGGCTGGACTAGATGATCTCCAGAGGTCCCTTCCAACCTTACCATTCTATGATACTGTGACACATAAGTGGTAGCCACAAGTTCAGGACAGTGTTTACTTGAAGTTTATGCTATCTCTCCACTTTGCTAAGAAACATCAATAGTATGGCAAATCATGGCAGTAATAAGCAATAATACACAGTAACATGCTCTGTGTACCTACAGTTCCTATACATTATGAGGTTTCCTTTGCTCCACCTGTGTATTTGTACATATCCACCCCCATAACTGTATGTATCATACATACAGAAAGAACTCATAAAGCCTTATGCAAAGATTGTAACAAAGGCAAATGAGCTGCAGTCCAAGAGCTAAATTCACAGTGGGAATATATACACTTCCTTCACAGCATGCAGCGAAGTACTAAAATTAGGCATAGCTGGCTTTCACATACACTACCTTGCAAATGCATGCTTTTCTGTTGCACATACAGAACTATCCCAGACCTGACAGCTCTAAGCAGCCAGCCACTTGTTCAACCCAGACCTCATGGGATTCATGCACAAGGTATTCTCACTGCCCATCCTGCCCGTGGGACCCGATTCAGCAAGCATCCCCTAAGTATGCGTAATTCCATGGGAATTCTCCGTAATCCCGTTTAACCCCACAACTCAGTAGTTAGCAGGCTGACCTTGGATAAAGGCTTACAAACCCTCTTCTACCTTGGGGCTCTCGTCAGGAGTATGTTAACCTACAGGCTGTAGGCTGGGTTCGGGTGGCTCTCCCTATCATGTTGAAGTCAGTAAACTATTTTTTATAGTAAGCAGCTAAAAGTCTACTGAAGGATCAAGCTGAACCTAACTCTTCTACTTCCAGCCGTAAAAATGAGGTTTTGGTCAGGTGAGCTGTCCAGGATTTGTATAATCTTTTAATTAGCAAAAAATGGGATAAGCTTGATTTAGAGGGAGTCAGTTATTCTTCAGATGTGGTTTATGTTGCTGCCAGTATCATCCATAGAGTGACACTCTCCAGATAGTGGAGAATAAGTAATATAAGGGTTATTTAGAGAGATGCTGTATGTGACTCCTGTAATATGACTAAAACTCCTGTTTTTTAATTTTTACTCTATATGATTTGTTCAGTAAACTTAGGGTACTGAATATGACGTTAATTGAAAACTCAGTAGGAAAGATGACAGGTTTGAGGGATGGTACCAGCAAAGGGACAGAATATGAGACACTCAGAAGAGGAAGACTGAGAGAGGGAAAAGCAGGAAGAGCTAATCTGAGGCACTACACTGCATTAGCAGTGCTGATCCTAGTACACAGGAACTGCCAGTTGATTAATCTAATCATACATTAGAGTCCAGACAGCTGCACAGTATTGTCTTCTGTTACAGACAATGGTGATACAGCAGGCTCTTCAGTGGTGGCCCCCTATAGATAGCATGATGTGGCAGTCTCTAAAATACAAGTATGAAGACTTGTATCCCTCCATGTACCAAAAATCCAATCCAAAGATGGAGGAGCAAACTAAACATTTAACAACAACTAGTTTGACACTTGTAATGTCTATATCAATTATGCACTTTTAGGAAAACCACTTTTCTGGTGAAGAGAAATCTGCGTGACTCAAGAAGACCTTAGCCATGCCTACAGGAGATACTCTAGAAGAGCTTTTACCCACATGAATCATACTAGCTCTGTAACGCTGCCAGGACAGGTGTGAGTTTTGGCTCCCTGCAGCAGGAGAACTTGCCACACATGCTTCACCTGAATGAGAGCTAGAAGGGTCTCATTTCATTTCCACAGGTGCTCACTGGCTTCTCTCACTCTAAATACAGCTTCTTAACCTTTTCCTTCAGACTGCAACCCCTCCCCCAGGACAAACATGGAGGAGCGGCTGGTGCTACAGCAGTGCATGAATATTATTCAATATCACTTCACACAAGATGTTATAACAGGCTCATCATCATAATATTTGAGCATCCTCCAGGATTGCTTTAAGCAATATGACTAATATTTGCCATTGCTAATGCTTTACTCCTCTCCGAGGAGGAAAGAGCTTGCAATAGAATACTTTATTTGGGATTTATATATAATGAGATGAAAATGTACATACATATTGACCACTTACTACTGCAGTTTGCTGTACTTGAATTCTACAGTATCTATTATGCATGGATTTATGCTATGCCAAGTGAACTTAAAGAAACATATCTGTCACTTAGAACAGAAAGTGGCAAGGTCTGCAACAATCCTTAGTTGCTGTAGGAGCTTGTTTCACAGTCCTCAGAAAACTGCAATTCCTGCAGAGGCAAACTATGCCCATTTTGGAGAAACAAATTCATCAATAACAGTCTTTGTCTGAGAGTTTGGGGGGGGGGGCAGGTTATATTTTGGGAAAATCCACAAAACATTGTAAATGTCTCTCTCCAGTGTGACAGCTAAAAAGTACCATACTAATGGAACAAAGCACGTCATCTACAGTATCTTTGCTTTTTGACAGATTTGCCTTGAGATGTTTTAAAACATGACAGGTCCCAATTGTCCACTAAGGTGCCTTCCAGTCAAGAAGGCATTTAACATCTGTGTTGTAACTGTCCTAGGTGCCAGAGGCTCAACCCATTCATCAGGTTTTACCAGCAGTGGGATCTCCAGTGGATTCAAGGCATCTCAAATGATGTCCCAGGAGTCCAGGTCTCATGGAGGTGGAACTCCCAGGGGTGGTACAACTTCCACCAGTTGGACCATCCAGTCCATCTGTAAGTGAGAGTCCTGCTCGTAAGTATGAAAAAACTAATGTCTTCTGAGAGGTTATTATTTTTTCTGGGAAGCCATGTTATGACTCCCTGAGCTCCATTGCTTAGAGCAATCTTAGAAGCTATCATAAAAATAAAATCCTTAATATAGATCATGACTATCTGATTTGGGTTAAGCTACTCCTGATAATCATTGAGAGACTGACTGTAGCAGAGAGACATGAAAAGTTTTAAGATTCTGGTAGTCTCATATTCATTATCATATTCAGAGCCTCACATCATGGTCTTACCAGTTTAAAGTAAAACTGTTTGCAGACACTTGAAGACTAATACCGTGACAGGGATAGAAAGAGCATTAGCCTTGTACAACTGAAAGCAATGGTAAAAGAATAAAGAAAGGCCGATACATCAAGGAAATCATGCTGATGATACATGTAAAATGATGAACAGATTCCAAGAAATCTCTGTCATGAGCAAATTTTAAAAATGTCTGGGAAATGCTTAGTAATCACTTATTTTAACTGTATTCTGCTGGTTGTTCCTTATGTGGTTGTGTTGTGATAAAATACTGAGAACATTAGAAGGCCCAAATCAGCTCTGAGGGAGTTCCACGACATGAGGCTCTGTTTAAACACAAATTCAAGACCAGACCAAGAGCTTCATGTTTAAACATACAAGACAGATAAAGGAGGAGGAAATAATGAAGCTTAAGAACAGAGTTCGGCTGGCTGACAGGAATTGTTACCCCGTGTGTTGTGAGACTTTTTAAAACAGCTTAGCTTTCTTTCCTGTAAAGAATTTGTATAAGAACAAAGACTATGGAAAGATGCTGAAGGGAAGTGCAGGGAAGGAGGCAGACAGGCAGGCAGTATTAAGTAAGTATGTTGGCAATAGGAAAGATGGAAAAAGCAAACAGTAGTGGAGGGGGTGTACAGAGGAAAGTACACCAGGAAAATGAAGGTCAGCTTGGAGGTGATGAAAGGCTTAGAATAAATTGCTAATCAGCAAGCAGTGAAGTTTGCAGAGGAAGTTATGTCAGAGGATAAAATTGTTCTCACATCTTTCTTCATATTTATCTTTAGCAATGGGTGGCAAAGGAGGAAGGCACTGAATAAGAAAAAAGCACCAGTCCAGAAGCAAGCTCTGCAAACAGTTCAACCCTCACTAATGGAATCATCTGACAGCTTCTTCCCTTCTTTGCCCTCCCAGACGCTGACATGAAAGGAAAAGTCTTTCCCTGCACAAATAAAGGTTCTGTTAAAACGATGGATGTTTGCAGGAGACTGGTTGTCCAGTGTATCTACTTTAAGCTATTTCTAGGGTATTTGTTGTTCCTTTCTTGTGGCTGATTTTTCCCAGTCTTACTTTACTTTACACATGAGGGAGGGACTGCAAAAATTAGCATTAGGCAATGGATAGCATTTTACATCTGCTCACTATAGATTAAAGGATGTGGGTGGGTACAAGTCAAAGGAGAAACTCTATTGATTTTTACACATCACCATCCTTTTGCAACCTTGTCAATACAGAATAATAAAAACAAAAGCATCCAAACTCTGGATATTTGGCATAGCCTCAGTGCTTATGTGCAAAGGTGGCTTCTGTAGTTCACTTGGATCCGTTGCCTTCAAGGCTGGGCTGGTATGTGGCTCCAACTGAGCTGTTCTACACTTGTCTCCCAAGGAGTCACAACAGTTTGTGAACTAAAGCTGTGATCTACCAGCAGTTCTTTATTCCCTTCTATGCCCTTAGCATTGGAATGGGGTAGAGTAAGAAGGTCTGTCATAGCTGTTTCCCTTTCGGAGATTCCCCTGTGTACAAATGTCAAGGTAAGCTGTCAGCCAACAGCAAGGATCTGGATTCTCACAGACAAAGATTCAAATATGTGCTTTAACCTTGATGATGCTTACAGTGATTTTTTAATAATGAAACTAATGTAATAATATAATAATAATGTAATAAAAATATTACAAAAAAGTCAAGCACTCCTCAAACAATTTTGTAAACTATTGCTATATTATCTAAGAAACAATGCATGATCATTTCATGACAATTAAAGACTTTTTTTTCTTATTTGTTTGGATAAGGGGAAGATTTACAATTGTGATTCAACTTTAATATTGGCATTTCTTACCTCAAGAGCTTTTGTCTTGTTAGAAAATAGTTATCAGAAGTGAGAACTGACAAAAAATGTTTATGCCTAGGAAAAACAATCCAAACCAATGCAACAATCCTTGATCACATATCATTTTAACTTTTCATCACTTATGTTATTCCAGTGTTACTAGCTTGGGATATTTTGTCCATCTTTAGATCTCGTCATGCTGAGACATATCCTGACTAGCTTTACTGAAGCAGGAAGCATCCTCAACTGCATTTTAATTCACTCATCCAAATCAGCTCATATAGACCTGTATGAAAACAAAAGCAAATACTTCCTCCTGAAAGCCTTACTTGCAGCCCACTTAAGCAAATTTACATGTGCATTATTAAAAATGAAGTATTTATATTTTTAACAGAATATAATTGAAAAGGTCAAATAACAACAAATATGGTAACCTAAATCCCTTACGTCTCTCAATCAATCTTCCAGAACAAAAGAAGAGAGAGAGGGGGCGGGGGAAAGAGGCAGCGGTGTGTGATTAGCAGAGCAAGAGCATTGAATCAATACACTGCAGAAGGTACATAGCTCTCTGCATGGAAATAAGTTTCTCCCATGGGATAGGGTCGATAGATGTCTGCAAAACAGTATACAGGCAATTTGACAGCATTTTATCTAAATGAATCTCTTCCTTACCCCCTCTGGCCTTGCAGTTCATGAGCAAGATCTCTTACTAGAATAGATATATATTTTTTTAAATCATATAAACTGGCAAATAGTTATCATTCTGAAGATACTACCATTGTCTATTAAGAATCACTTATCCCTGTTAGTAATTACCAGCAACTTTTTCCCAACATTGTTATTCTAATTAGCTAATTTACGTATGCAACCCATAAAAATCACTTTCAGATACTCTGGAAACATTTTTCTTACTCAAATACATTCTAAATTACAGGTTGCCCTTTCAGGAAAAATAAGCCCACAAACCAGATTCAGTTAACTCAAAAGAATCTGAATGTATCTGAATGTATCTGAAATGACATTTTTATGCAAGAGAAAGCTTATTTTTTGAGAAATGCATTATTCACATAGATTGGCTGTCTAACATACCTTTTTTAATAAACAAAGCTGAGCTGATCTTATTAGCAGATATCCGGGTGAAGTAAATGGTAATGAATAAGAACCCCTAATAAGCATAATTTCAAGGATAGATCTTTGGAGCTGGGGGAGCTTGGTATTGTGCCCCAAAGGCTCTTGTAAATCCAGCTGCAGTTCTTGCTCATCATTTAGAAGATTAGGGGCTGATAAGCAACAGTCAAGCCTTATTAGAACAGGCTAAGGCAACAGAAAATGTTAATTGGGTAATTTAATGCACAAGGAGACAATAAATGCCTGCATTATAGTTCAGATGCTGTTTTCTTATTGATTTGTTCATGTCTTATTTTGTGAAATTCTCACAAATTCTTAGTGGAGCAAGCATGAGATAAAGCCTAAGTTTAAAAACATCAGATTATTTTGTTATTTCCTACAGTTTCCCTTTACCTCCTTTGTTACTAAGGGACCTGTTTGTAGCCCTTGACCCTTGTCAAGGCAAAGAATGATGACTCTTTTCTCCTCTGAGAACTCTGCAAAGAAAGGGTATTAGAGACTCAAGGTATAGCAACTACCTGCAGTAACAAGGTACACTTGAAAATTCACCATGCAATTTTGGCAAAAAAATGGGTGGATCCAGTGAACAAAAACTTCATGGAAAACTCTTCAATTTCAGCCTACTTGTTAGCCCATAAATATTGAAGCCATACGGTGAACTGATTTTCCACCATCTTTCTTGTGTTACGGCTTCAGCTCTTAAAAGAATGTCAAAATAATCCATGTTCCCAGGCAGACAAGATACTGTGTGTGAATGGAGCAGTAACTCTGTGACTTTGGGAGGAAGTCCAGCACACTCTTGCTTTTCCTCTAGGCAGCTGGCAGCATTTAGCAAAACTCTTTTCTTTTCCACCACTCTGAAGGAGATACAGAAATAGGTGCAGGCCTGATCGTCCTCTGCAAGCAAGGGAGATGAGAAAAAACTTCCAGTGTAGATATTTCTTTCTTCTCTAATGTTAGAATTAATCTGTTTACAAACGTGAATGCCTGGAACCCCAAAATCTCTCAGGCAAATATCAGCTCCTCACTTGGATCCCATTTTAAAATTTTCCTCTCTAAGATATCTTTGACACAACTGAACAGGAGGGAAAAGAGAATCTCTTGGGGTGGAAGGGGGCATCTTTCCCTTTATTCAGCTGACAGAGGCATTCTCTCCCTCTCACTTTCTAATACTATAACTTGGAAGATTGGGGGTGACACCTCGGACATTTTGTCTTAATAATTTACATTTCCCACAATTTAAATATTAGAATGCAGTTTGAAGGCATGCAAGCATCATTAATTTCAAATAAACATTGTACATTATGCCCTTTTTAACAGCATTCAGTCTCTCTTGCAGTCTACCTGGAGCAAGTCCAACAACTTCCTTTCAAGCTGGCAGCTAGGCAGCCAGTAGCTGGTACTAGCAGATTAGCCCATTTCCTCTCCTGGACAGGACACCCCATTTCTCTTTCTCTGGGCTTTCTGTCTGCAGAAGTTCTGAGTATTGTAACCATACTGAAATACAGTAATATTTTGTAAGCTGCCCACAGTTGTTAATTTCCATAAGAGTTCACATATTTAAAAGACACAGTTAAAACGATATTTCAATACACAGTAATTCAAAAGCTGTAAATACATCCCCTTATGAAAATGTTCACCATAATGATTACATTAATTAATGTAAAATTGTTCCCAGTTCCTCTATGTAACTCTTTGAGTGAAGAAAAGAGCATTGAAGTATTATCCAGTTTAATTCAGGTCATCTAATATAAATAATATTTTACCTAAGATTTCTAATTTTTACCTGGGGATTTGTTAAAGAATGCTTGAATGTGAAATTAAATAAACAAATGGATTTCCCTAGTGCCATAAATTTACATAGAAAATATTGTCCCTAAGGAAAGAAGTGTATCCTACAAAAACTGTTCTTAAAATTCAGTTGTTGCTTTTTGCAGTCTTTTGCAACTGGAATTTCCACCGAGGCAAGATTTTTACTGGCCAGTTTTAAGCTATCTCTGCAATTTATGTTTATACATAAACAGCTCTGATTTTAATTGCTATCAACTTCTTACACTTGATAGATGGTCTTAAATGTTTTTTGTCTTCAGAGACTATTTACTTTGCCAAATATTGGCACGCTTTCAAGATTTATACTTCTCTAAGGAAGGAAGTTAAAATAAAATATAATGTATTCCGTGGCTGTGAATGGTAACTAAACACTCCAAAGATATTTCACAACTGATAGTTATTTCCCCTTCACACCCAGCACTGTACTGTTTTAGTCTTACTAGACTTAGGTTTTTAAAGAAAACTAAAATGTCTAATTTGCCAGATACAGTGTTTTAGATATACGATAATGCTCATTATAAGTTTCCTTCTACTGCAGCCATTATTAGACTAACAATTTCATTTTATTTTTTCCTAGAAACTATTTCAAAGGGGTAAAGTTTAGGGGAAGCAATTATTCATTTATGGGACAGGAAGAACTCTTTGTTTTACAGAATTCAAACCAGCTATCACATTAAAGTCAGAAGTAAGAACTGCTACAAAAGTACTACACAGTACAAAAAAAAGTACAAAAAGTACTCCACAGTGTCAAACATACACATACTTACTCATTATTAGACATATATAAATCAGTCAACAAATGAAATTATATTTAGGCCAAAATATTTGACCCAGTTTGCTGGTAACAGTCTTGGGTGACACTGCCTAAAGAAATTCAGAGGATAAGCAAGGGTCCTCAGAAAAAATAGATCAAGTTGTATCATCCTCATGATATACATGATCTTCAATTGCTTCAGAAGCAATATAATCAAGATCTACCAACAGCTCTTTTAAAATGAGCTGAAAAAAAATCCATCATTGAAACAATCTATAGATGTTACTTTGGTGACAAAGTACAGCCCTCAACCTTAAGAGAACACATTTTAGAGGGAAAAGCCTTTATTTTCTTAGTTTTTTTAATTTCTCCAGTCATTTCAGGTTTTTAATACAGCTTTTCATATGAATCTATTTTTTATAAACAGGCAGTTTAGTTTCACACAACTCCTTTGCAGAGGAAAAGGAGAGGTGGCTCTTGGTTGCTCCCATTTAAGACATTATCGCCACTTCTCAAAGATCGGAAGACATCAAAGCACTCAGGAAATACGCTCTACTAGGTCCATGTCCCACCCTCCCTCAAGGGCTGGAGAGTGGAAGGGATGGGATCCAAGAGGGTCTGTCATTTCCCTGAAGTAGAAGGTCATGCAGGCTGTACGTAAATAATTGTGCTAAAATTTAGTTTACCCTATTTGTAAGATTATAATTTCAGGCATTTGCCCTTGAGATATGCAGGAACCATTTCCTACAGTTTCTGTAAGAGACTTGCAAAAAATCTAGGTCAAAGTAGTAATATCTACAATTATCCACTAGGAAGTCTTCCATTGGCTATCCTCCCTTTCTCACTCATTTTACAGGGATTTGTCTGGAGCAAACAGTACTGTTTAAATGGTAGACAAAATAAAAACTGAACAAAGTAGCAGAACAGAAGTATAAAGAGAAAAAAATAGCAGTTACTTAAATCACTTAATAACCAGATGTAGAATCAGCCAATGGGAATGACTGGAAGTCCATAAGTGATCCAAAAGGAAAATATACTTGCAGATTTATGGAGACATGATTCAGCTTATGATTCAAAGAGCACAAAAAGGTTTGCTTAACTTGATAAATAAATGCTCAAGGAGTTCTTCATGTTCTGTCAACATAAAGTTAGTTCTTTGCTTGGACCCAGTAGTTTGTGTTGCAAAGATTATTTGAAACATCACTAGTGAATTTCCAGCAAAAATCTGAGCAAAATGTAAAGGAATTCTAGAAAACTATTTCAAGATACAAAACTAGTAATTTTACCGTAGTTCATTTTATTTATTCATACTGAAACAAGGATATAAATCTAACAGAAATTTTATACCAGTCCAATAGAGGACTTATGAAAGACAACAGCTGAGATAATTCATTTTTGATTATTCATATTTATTTTATCTTTAGCATAAATAGATTATGGAAATAATCTGTTGCATGGACGGTGATTTTCTGATGAATTTTAAATTGTATATGGAATATTTTAAGAAGTAAGATATTGAAGAATATAAATATTTTACTAATTAAGCCCATGTTTGCTTACTGTGCTTAAAATGTGTATTCACACAAAGTGGTTAATGGTATTAAGATTTTCAGATAATCTTTTTTAAAACTACTGACTTACAAACTGTTCATGAGATTAATAGCACTGGAAACATGTAAAGGTAATAGGATTACAATTTAATATTAACTAAATGTTTCTTGGGAGTCTGCTGTAGCAATGCCTCATCTCTTGGATACACTAGAGTAATTAGTCTGTAGTGGCATACAGTGGTGATGCATGACAACTGCAGCTTTTTCTTGGTATAATTAGGGCTTTCTATTCACAAGTAACCAGTGTTCATTGTAATGTCTATGATAAACAGGGCACAGAGCAAGCAGTCAACACTTGCTCTAAGCTGATTAGGAAGGGACCAATTCTTAAAGGGTATCATACAGATTCACATGTATGGGAAAGGATTTATTCAGTTTTTCTCCCAGATACTAGGATGAGAAAAAATATCTACTCTCATATGTACTCTACTCCAGGATTGGCTATATTGCACAATCCCTTTACAAGAGCTGTTGTAAGCAAGGGTGATCAGAGACAATAGGTATTATACTGGCTGTTGGACAGAAGACAAAGGGATGGCAGCTCTCATGCCTACCATACAAAACTTTTCCTCCTCACTTTGCTAAATAAATGTACCTATACGAAAGGAGTTGGCCTGTTCTGCCCCATATTCTCAATCCATCTTGGATGATAGGATAATTCAATTCTGCTTTAAAATGACTGCAGTAAGTTACTGTATGCCTGCAGCGTAGGTGGCAGGATGCTCCCCTCATATCTAATCAAACCACACCTGAAGTATTAGTCACAGCTAATCAGGATAGTAAAGTGAGAGTTGTAGACAATTGCCTCCTCTTATATTTTTTAACAGAAATATTAAGAATATGACTGAAGTACAAATGGAAATCTGTATGCATGAAAGAACCAGAAGACCCAACAGAGCAAAGGTTACAAGCCCAGCACGGATTTATAATGAAGGACATAATCAACATCAGGCAAACTAGTAAAGATTGAAGAAGGTGCTGCTAATTTCCTATGCTGTCATAAGAGAAAAACACAGCAACAGGTAGAAGAGGGTTGGACAAATCTCACTTGCAAAAAGTGGTATCATTTTGAAAGAGGTCAGAAGCCAGCAACAGTGCACAAGATTTTGTAACCTCCTTCAACTCAAAGGAGTACGCTGCTGAAGAGCTACAGTCCCCAGGAGGAAAACAAAAGCATTAAGAGATTCAAAAAGAAGGCTAGCCAAAATAAAAGTATATATTTTCATAATCATTTGAGGAAGGATATTTTTATAATCTCCCCACAAAGTACAAAGAGAATTTGATGTAGGTAAGTGGCAGCCAAGGCCTGTCTCCCACAGAAAGTTAATAGGATTTAAATGCCTGTCATTTGCACATTTTAAGATATGCCTTTTAAGAAATGTAGAGTTTCGCACAAACAACTTCTGTATTTTGATTACAAGCTTCTGCTCACCTAGAAAATTCAGATCCACAGAGGATTTCATGTAGTGCATGTACTTAAAAGTAGTGTTATGTCCAGCATTGATTCCTTCCACACCTTCATTCTGTTCAACTGTTTAGATTTCCAGCTATTTTTACACCATGATTGACTCCTTTGCTTGCTAGGGAATATCTTCATACAAATAAGAAAGGGGTTAATGATGAAAAAAAAGATAATGGCACAAAGAATGAAAAACAATAAAAAGATCATCTCTGCAATACATAGAAGATAAAAACAGGGTCTAATATACAATTTCTCTCTATTTGAATATCTTTCTAATTATTTGAACCCCATTAGATTAGTATCTGAGCCTACTTTACACTCACATTACCCCTGTGAGGTAGAAAATTTTATCTGGAGGGAACCAAGTCCACAGGAAGTTAAACAAGCTGTCCAAGGTCACATAGCAGAGAACTGCACCTGGGACTTTCTAGCTAGCATGGATACAGGTATCTTTTCTCTTTTTCCTTTTCCTTTTCCTTTTCCTTTTCCTTTTCCTTTTCCTTTTTTTTCCTAGAGTCACAGAAGCACAAAATACACCTTTTAAGTCACTCCCAGACAAGATTCACTGACTGTTCTCACTTCTTGACCCTCTGCTCCTCTGCTGATACATTCCAGGGTGGGTTCACAAATCCTGCCAAGATGCATCCTAAGGGTTGCGCAGCACCATCCAGACACTGTTTTTCCTCATTCAGAGGTCTCCTCCAGAAACTAAACCCCACAGCTTCAAGACACACAGAGGAAATCAAGAACACAAGAGCCCCATACCAGGGAGGCATACAGTAATAAACAGTAAAAATATGTGACCACCTGCAAACAAACACCAATAGAATAAAGAGAAGAGAGGAAAGGGAAGGTCAGATTCATGTCTATGAGGGAAAAGCAAGGACAGTGAACCTGTGGACTGAAGGAAAAACCTCTTAAACAAAGAACAGACATAAGCAGCTCCAGTAGAGAGGGGAGGCACATCTTAACACACAGTTCTCTTTATAACCACAAGATAACCAGGAGGTAATCTTTATCTCCTGAACAACAATGGATTGTGTCACATAGTCATAGAAATGCTGGACAGAAGGGACCTCTACAGATCATGTCCCACACAAAGTGAGATTGTTGCCAACATTAGATTGGGTCAGCTGTAGCTTTGTCCAGCTTCATCTTGAAAACCTCAAAGGATGGAGATGTTTTGAATTTTTTTCAATGATTTCAACAGAACTGTGAAGTTTAAATACTTAGAAAAATCTGTGTATAAAACCATAAAGCTAGATAGTTCTTCCACCAGTGGTAAGAAAGGTCACTGCTTTTTGAATGCATAACGATTAAATTTATGTAATTTGTATCAAAAGGTTATCAGCATACCTAGTACAGGTAGCCTATTTCTTCTTGCCTATGGGAGCAATAGAAGCTCATAAAAGTGAACCTATGTATCAACAGGAGCATTTGTCCTACACCTTATGAGGAACAGAATAATAGCAACAGGATGAATGCTGATCCATCATTGCAGGCATATCCTGCTTTGGCTACAACAGTGTATCTGCAGTGCATGTATAAGTGATTAAATGGATCCGTTCTTGCGACATTTGCAAAAGCAGATTCACTCACTTCATATGGAGACAAGTTTAGCCCTCCCAAGAGGTGTTTTGGGATGCTGCTACTGATGTTCTTCACTTGTAATGAGCTGGCTAGCAAAAATATTAAATATTAATGTATTTCAACTGCACTATTGACTGTGCATTTAAAATAGACTCCACTATACTCTTATGGTGGAAAGATTTGTTTTACTCTAGCAATACATAGGACTGTGCTTTCAGTACTTTTTCTTTGTTTAACAAGAAACTCTCTTACTGAAAACCCAGTAGACCACAAAACCAGTCAGGGGCTTTTATCCAGGATGTCTGACCCATCGCCTGAAATAATTAGTTCAGGTTAATTACAGCAAATCTGTAGATTTGCAGCCTGAAATCATCTCATCCCCTAAGCTGAACCCTCCAGAGGCTTCTTTTATGAGCTCTGCATCCTAAGGGTGGACTTAAAGTAATGAATTTGTCTCTAATAAGATTCATAGGTTTGTTCCCTAAGCAATGGTGTCAATTATAGAATCTAACACTGATGACTTATTTTGCTGAAAATAGAGAAATTGAGAGTTTTTAATGAAGCAAGCAGGATTTTTAACATTTTTGTTTAACTCTTTGCATTGTTGAATAGTATAAAAATACAGTTATGTGAAATATCATAGCGCTTTCTATATATTTCTCTGTGTGCCAATAGCTAATTTCCTTCTGCTCTATAATGGAAAAGGTTAACGTAATGACTTTGAGATTTCATTTGGAAATGTTCCAGAAGAGTGTCTGAATATTTGCTGCACTTAATGGCAGGAAGTAATAAGAGAGGTTATGTATTGGTGAAAAATGTTTCATGTACTGAGAAGATTAATACTGGAGAAAGGCACAGGGGACACAAGCCTGAGGCTGCCTCCTCAGTTCTGACACAATATAATATGTCTGCGCTTGATACACGCCCTTCTGTAGTTAGTTCTTTATTTTTAACAAAGCAGACAGTAAGTCTTTTGGGGATGTGGTATTAGGAGAAGAGGAGAAACCAGTCATAGGATTCTCTTCTATTCTACAACTTAGTGGCAAACACCTCCAACTGGTAACACTGGATCAGATCGCACTGGTATCAGCAACGTATCTCACAGTCATAACCCAGTAAAATCCTTCAAGGGGCTGATTCTGCCTGAGTATTTCAATGTTACTATTAATTTTTGTGCGTAATCACTGAACTTAAGGTTTCTGTAAGATGAACCACCAAACCACAACTTTATTTCAGAATTTTATTTCACATGAATTTTATTATATTGAAAGATTTACTTCATAAATCTTTTTCTGATGAGCTGTAGTAGTAACTATGGATGCAATAGATTCCTAAATGAAATTACTCACACCTAACTCTTGTCTTTTGGAAATTCTTGGGTTTTTAGTATCTTTTAATAGAATTATTTTCCTCTTTTTTCTGCCGAGAGGAAAATAATATGTAAAAGATCTCTCTGAAATCCAAGAGAGTCCTTATTACACAAGGATGAAAATCTCTTGCTTTACCATGCCATTGACTCTGTAGTGCCTTCCTTTAATTCAGACTTTGAAATTTACTTATGATTCAAACTCCACTACTGTTGTCCTGTTTTCGGAAGGCCCTTTGGCATACAAAGTATTTGTGCCATTTTGGACTGGATTGTACTTTGGAGAGCACAGCTCAACACACCAAGTACATTCTGTTAGATCCCGCCAAGGTGCTGGACATGTGATGATGGCTCCACCTTCCTGTAGAAGATTCCATAATTCTTACCACTCTTCCAGCTTCTTGGGTATCAGCTACACACTGCAGCGGTCCTCTGTTCTCAGTCTCGAACCTATCTGGTCTGGCAGAACAAGGACTCATGTGCTGCTTGCTGTGGAGTTAACCTCAGTATGAAAGTGAGATATCCTGGTCCTGACGCTTATATGCCTACCTCCAGATCCCTTGCTTGACCTGTTTTATGACCACAGCCTGAATTACAAAGCTAAGGTTTCAAGGTAATAAGTAATAGCTCCAGTTATTTATTTTACTATTTTTAACAATTAAATTATTAGTATGCCTTTAATAGAGTTAAAAGCAGTGACAACATTCCAAGACTCTTAATTCCACTGAAAAGAGATTGCTGAGACTGGAATTTGAACATGGTAAATGTGACAGTACCCATCCCTTGGAACAGTGGATGTAGTTAATGGCTGGAGGCACAGTACAACCTACAACAGCTTCTAATACTTAAAAAAAAATATATCTAAGTAAGAATATCTATCACTAGGTATCACCTTCCACTGTTGATAGACCACTGCAACATTATCCAGACCAGAATTTCTTCCATTCAGCAGCCAGGCACAGGCTGGTCATCTGTCAAGGCAAGTTAAGTTTTCAAAAATACTTTTAAGTCATCTTTGGGCTGTCTGCACCTTCCATTCACAGGAGAGTTGAGCCTCCATTTTAATTGAATTCCCTTGGTGCTTAGCTGAGTGCCAAAATCAAAGTGCTAAATGGGGAGCTTGGGTTAACTGTTGGGATGAATCTACAGACTCATTTCCAGTAAATGAGACAGGCATCATATAGCACACACTGTCAGTTTCACTGGTGGTCTAGCTAACACTGGAAGTGGAGATTGAAGGCTGTACATCTCTTCACCTGTCCCAAGTCAATTAATTCACTGAATTTTCACCTTTTATTGACTGTCATGCATAATCTTCCACTGATCTCTGCTCTGAAGGTCGCTTATCTAATGAAGTGTTTCAATGTGCATTTGAAGCAATAAAGGCATCCATTAGGCAACATAGTGTTTAGTGAAAAAAAAAGCATTGGAAATGTCAGTTAGGTGATGCAAAATTAAAGAGAAAACTCTTGTCTATAGCTTAAGCAATATGGTGAGAACAGAGCTGATCAGATCCTTGCAGTGACACGCTTTTTTAGTTTGAAAACACTTAAGTAACAAGACCAAGACTTTTAATGGAAAAAATACTGGATTTTGTATGCTCCTAAAAGGGCCAGAACTGGTTTTTGAGGGAGGGAAACCTATACTAAAAAACCAAATGGACAGATGACCAGATGCTGGTCTCCAGATGCAAACACTTCAATTTGAACTGCTGTCTTCACTGTTTCAGGGCAGGGATTTGAACCTACAAAGCAGATGTTGCAAGTAGTTATTCACTCTGAAAATGAGAATGTCTGTCTGCCCATCTATTAGTCCAACTGTCCTCTTACTTACTAATGTAAACAGAAACCCTTCAATAGAAACTCTTTCAAGAAAAGCAGCAAGACTGCATTTACAGTAAGTGTTAGTGCACTTGTCTTAAACACTTGAGACAGACACTTGGACCTGCAATTCATGTAAGTGGGGGGGGGGGGGGGAAGGAATCAACAACAACAAAGACTCCATCTTCTTCTGATGTCAAATCAAATCAAAATTCTACAGCCTCATAAAAGTAAAAACTTGTTTTTCAGGTGGCACTAGGGACAGACAAGTGGTATTAATTTCTTAGAAAGCTATTGTTGCGACCTCTCCAAGAACATTTCTACTCTGAAGTTATCATGCAGTGGTCTGCTTATGTAAGGCTCATACTAGACTTCATCATATTAGCTCTGTAACTCAATGCTGTGCAATGTATTTTGTCATATATCAACTGCTCCCTGCAGAAAGATTGTGGAAAGGCTCTGGTGAACCGAATACCCCTCTCCCACTCCTGTATTGCAGTCAGAGCTCTCCTCACAAGGAACCTGCAACCTCTTAATTGCCTTTTCCTCATTTATATGATAAGTGGTTCATTTCCTTTATTGTGATTGAATCCCCTCCCTATATTACAAGAAAACTGGAGCTGCAGAGAGTGCTTTATTGGATTTCATTGCTGCAGGCCATTTCTTAAACAGGTTACAGGTTGACAAACATAGAAGGGGGATCAATATACATCCTTTGCCTCATTGACAAGCTAATCTTTTCAGTAAACATTTCATCAGTATCTGCCATTTGTATACATACCTGCCTCATGAGAATGGAGAAAGTGCTACTTTATAAGGTTTAGGTAACTAATAAATGAAAAGACAAGAATATAGATGGGGCAAATCATCAAGATAGCATTTTTCAGAAAATAGCCTTTCATTGCCTGCAGAATACATCCAAGCATGTTTTCAACCATTCTTAATTTTAATTAGGCTGCATTACACTCAGACCTAGTGTCAGCTTCTGTTTTTGTAACCCAGCTTGTACTGTTGCCTAAGAGATCTGCCCTTCAGTCTGAAATCTTCAACCATGTTAAAAATGCTTTCAAAGCTCACCCATGTCAGAATTAGAGATATTAAATGAGCTCAGCAAGTGTAACTGGGGAACCAAACCGCCCATTTTCAAGGTTGAGGACCTATCCACTTTTTGCTTATTTCACTGTAGATGAGAAGAGCCAGAACAATAAAGTCAATAAAGTTACATCCATCTCTCTCATCAGATGGAAAAGGACAATTTTGACTTGGGTTTTAATGAAGCTGAGGTCTTCCTAACTATTTGAAAATCATGAGTCAGGCTCCAAAAGAAAGCAAGATATTTATTTCAAGTATGTTTGGAGACATCTATTTTGTTTGCTTCTATGTCACACATTGAAAATTCCTTTCCCCTTGCACCACAGCTATGTGATCTAAAAACTAGCCTTGTCTGTTACATAAGTGAGGGCCAAGATTATTACTATATTTAAGCTTCTCTTACAGTCTTGCCTATTAGAAGTCCATGTTTATATGACATATGTTGCAAGAACTGTCAAGGTTAAATTTCAGTCTAGCCTGACAGACAGCATGAGAACATTCACTGCAGAATCTAGTGCAAAGGAACATGGACAACAAACACTTTAGATTCAGAGGAAAAGAAAACAATTCTGCTGTTCATACTTTAGTAATAAGTATATTGCCATCTTGCTATCTTCAGTATCCAACAGACAGAAATAACCAATGCAAACAGACTGTAAAGCATGACAAGTCATCAATTTCTTTTACAATCCTTTCCTCTGCTTCTCAGATGAAAAACTGCTACTAGCTATACTAGAGAACTGCGCTCTGAAATGCATCTAGCAGCAGTGGCAATGGCTCAGGATACACACGTGACTAGCATTGCTTTTTATGGGGAGAAATCTCCCTTCGCTATGCTGGCCTCACCATTTTCACTAAGGCTGATAACAGTGGTTGTGCTGGTACAAACTGCCCATGGTTCACATTCCGCTTTACCTAAGCTGCTTCTGGTTGTTATAGGCCTTGGCATTCCTTCAGCTTTAGGCAACTTTAAGGCTTCTAAACTGTCTTTGTACAGAGCTATCAGCTGGTCATTATGATCGGAGATAACAGTCATACCAACACAATTAGGATACTGTACCAATGCTGCCCATGGTGTACGCTCATTCCTCTTGATGTAGTTAATTTGCCATTCTGCAAAGTCTTGCAAATTAGAAAAATCCCCTGCAATAATTTTGGAGGCCAAACAATATCTTCTCTTTCCTCACTAACTTTCCTATTTCCTTTCTTCCGTGATATAAAGAAGCTTTTATAGACCATGTGAATACTTACCAGTCAAATAAACTTTGTAGACAATTGAAAACATCAGAGGCAAAGATTACCTGAGATATAGCTTCACTGACACCCCTGGTAATATTCAAAATATTTTGGTCCTATGTCTTACCAGTGAAAATGAGGTGATGCAACTATTCAGTGTTTGATGAATAAGATCACAGAAAAAATGGAATAGCATAAAGGTCAGGAGAGCACATATACATTTCCTTTTCTTCCCAGGGGAGTCTTCGAATAAGTCCGTTAAAATGAACATTAGTTAACTGCAACACACCTCAAATATATGCTGTAGGATCTACGCATCTTCAAAAAGAACATGTGGAAAGGAAGAGCTCAGTTAACATGCAACAGTCTAGAAAAGGATTTAATGTATAGTATTTTCAGCATATTGGATGCTCTCCTTTCTCATATCAAGCTGGTTCATGTAGGTCTGAGAACTTTTGTTTTATAGCCTTTTCAACTAGTAGAAACAATGTTTGGATACAGGATTTATTTGATGCAATATGAGTGTGCAGACTAGAATAGAAAAGTAATAGGGAAGATATTCCCATAACCATGGGTTAATTGCTAGTAAATATTCCTCATGCAGTCTTGGTTATATTGATTAATGGCCCCAATGAGAAGCTGAAAAATAGCTAGAATATTGGAAAGACCATTAGCAATTTTAACTCTTCAGCTATTGAGATGGGTGTGGAGAAACAATGACTAACATTTATAAAGCATTTCACTGAATACTGTGGCATACTGAACTGCAAGCTACAGTCAGGTAGAAACAATTGTTGAGTTTTTACTGCATTCAATTTTATAGAAATTTACAGAGGGGGCAAGAAATTTTTTTTTCTTTTGTCTTCCTTTTTTAAAGCTTTTGGAGGCATCCTTGACAAATGCATGGAAGATGTTATAGATGAACACAAATACTCAGTTCTGCTCATTAATCATATTATTTAGAAGAGGATAAAGACAGAGACAATGTGTAGAAGGTAGCATGCCAGTGAACAGAGCTTATTTTAGCTCACAGAGGCTTAAGCAATAGTTTGTGCTACGGCAGGGCACAGCACCAAACTTGCAGTCCAGAGGCTGAAGAAAGGAATGATGAGGACTCAAGCTACCTCTGATCTTTCAATGCTTTAAATACTATAGCATCCAGGAGACCACAGTACTGATGGTAACTCCTGGTGGTTCCTCTTCTTGCCTGGACTGACGGCAGTTACCAACAGAACTGCAGAGTTGTATTGAAGCTTCATGGAGGAGAATCTCTCAGCAGTTGCAAGAGGGGGGTTTTAAAACTCTTACAGACCACTTCAGACCATTTAAACAGCACAAAACCAGAGCAAGGATCTTAGCATTAGCCTCTGGATATCCACCCAGCTCCATGTAGTCATAAATTGCTTTTCCTTGCATAAACTGCCTGGTCATCAGACAAGATGGAAAACATTAACTTTTGCCTAGGTCTTTTTACTGAGTCTTTTTACAGGCTGCAGGATGGCCTCTCAAACACTGGAAGCACCACAACTGGGAGGATGGGAGAATGAGAAGCTGAGCCTCCTAAGAGAAAAGCTTACCAAAATATACTTTCATACACAACAGTAATCACTGCTTCATTCAGCATAGTTCCAGATACAAGACAGATTCAAGGAGTTCTGATCACGGTCCCTGAAACAATGCACTTTGCAGCTCCCTGTGCAATAGGCAGGGCACATTGCTACACAGCTCTGGCAAAATTAACACTGAATTATTGAATGCTACTTCCGGACCTAAGTGAGAGTCTTGGATTCAGTTCAGGTGCACATTGGGAACCTCCTCAGTCTGCTCCATAACATGACCCAGACATGCACAGAATGATCTGTGCAGGTTGACTGACATTTGTTCAGTCTTTCATATTTGCTGGGCCACAGCCCACCTTCAAGCCTAAGAATTCCTCGATGCCTACCAACTACCAGATCTTCACTGACAGTAGCATAAGGGTGATGATACACTCATGAACAGTCAAAACTGCCTCCTAGATCATCACTTGCTAAGTATTGGTCTAGGACACGTGAAAGATACAAGGCCTTTATAAAGCATCCATAGTGCTCAGAGCAGTATTTTCCTGCTCTCTTCTCTGTGCTAACTCAGGTGAATTTGTGCTACCTGCCTTCAGAGACTTGATCACCCGTATTAGTATTCAAATCCCAAGAGGGAAAAAACCAACTGTGAACTACAAGAGCTAAAGGATGACAAGAAGCTAAAGGGTATACCTGACCGGTAATGAGACATGTTCAATTGTCGCACGCCCCCCCAAAGCTCATCAAAACCAATTTTTCACACTGTTTCAGAAAATATGAAACAGGAAATTACAGTCTGAGGGCACTTTGTTCACTAGCAATTCCCAACCAAAAAGGGAGACCAAAATACTTTAATAAAACCTTTTCAGCTTTTTATGCAAGCTCTGCACTAGCCAAGGAAAGCAGACAGGCACCCAAAAGGGATAGGGTACATCACTAATTATCAAATACAAGAAAGAAGTATTTTTCATGTTGGAGAAACAACTCATGCAAAGCTCTCTCTATACTTTCTAGTGTAGATGCTGGTAACACTGACAGGGCCCATTTAAACCTCATTTTCACAACGTAACTGTGCCTGGAGTACTTTGTTTTCCTGAGTCGAGATTTAACATGAACTTTATATACAGATGATAATAAAGCAGCAGCTCCAACACTGCTCTGTTTGAGGCAGGTCTAAGTGTAAACTAAGGTCTTATCAAAGAAAGGACAGGATAGTATATAAATCTGCTCCAACCACTATATCTAACTCTATATTTAAAGTTGTATGGCCTCAGTTAAATCCACTTTAAAGTATATCTTTAATAAAACTCATGCAGCTCAAAAAAAGCCTCTCTTTATGACTGCAACTTGACATCGTAATTATTTGTAATATATTCAATAATTGTGCTATAGGATTTTAAACTATTAAACATTATGCTCAGAGCAAAAACCATTCTAATCTTGCATAAGTGTACTACACTGTATTAACGTGATCTGTATGCCACACTAAAAAAAAAAAAAAAGTGAAACCATCTAACATTATGCACTTTATTTGCCAGAATGGCTGAAAATAAAGAGCAATACTGCCACCTCTCGCATATACGTTAGATAGCTTCAGCTGGCTGATGGAGCTTAAACATGCCTTTGCTCTATAGAAACAAGCAAGCTAAGTTTCTCCTGTCACAGCATCTTTCTGAAAGCAAGGCAAAAGCCTTTCTGTGGAAGCAGAGGAACCAGGAAGGCCATGGGGGCAGCTGCAGCCAGAGGAGATACCCAGGGAAGGGGAGGAGGAGGCCAAAACCCCAGTGTTGGTGATACTCCAAGGCCTTCTGGGTGTATAACAAAGGGTTTCCTTCACAGCTCGAAGCAGGTTATTTTCTGGGCTGTTCATGCAGAAAAGGCCAGGCCTAGTGCAACTGTTTTGTGTTCCTTCCTCCAACAAGAACTGAAAACCCACAGTCTAAAGTACAAAGCTTTGGGGAGTAGGAATTAACTCCTGGCTTCCCTGAGACAGGCAAGTGAGAGCTGAACAGCACTAAAAGTCATTCCAGCTACTTTCTTCTGCTGTGGTTTGGAAAGGGCAGGACAATGATACACTTCACTGTGGAGCTTGGGGTGTAGATGAGTTTTTTGGTCTTTAGGTTGCATGAAGGAGACAGCTAGAAATAACGGTATCACTTAAAAATTTCACTTTTATTCCAACTAATAACTATAGCAGCCTAATCTCTGACTTTTTTCTGCACTCTTTCCAGCAAAAACATTTTCTGATTATTTTAGTGCCGGGCTCAAGAAGAGAAGGAAGTAGCTTTGAATCATTGAATGTCTTTGTGCAATCTCAAATGCCTTTCCTGGTCTACTTGGGGTCAGACAGCCATCTATCTTATGCATAGCCCTTCTCTCGCAAAGTCTCCAGATGAAGAAAGAGGCTGCATTGTTATAGGTATCAAACCCAGAGGCCAACCAAATGCCAATCAACACTTTGTTCCTTTGTTCAACCTAGGTTGAAGTCACACTTGACTTTTTGCAATCTGATGCTTGGTTATTGTAGAAATAGAAAAAACAGATGATGAAAAGACAGCCCAAATTAGCATTAAAACAGGTCAAATAGAGAATGATCTTTAAATACTGAATTAGACAGAAAAAAAGCTCTCAGTGTAAGAGAGGGTCACAAAAGCTAAAAACAATCTTAGGGCACTGTCTGACACTCCTCAAAGGTCTGCATTTCAGCTGCCTGCTGTTCAGACAGAATTCCTCTGCAGTCTAGCCAGTCAAGTTAACCACTCTATTTGGAGCACGTCCACCTGAAAAAGTAAATCTGGAGACAAGCAGAGTGAATGAGTTCTCATGAACAGAATCATTTCCAAATAAAACTGCAAGATTTCACCCAAATGCTCACGTCTTTATTGCTCATGTGCTTAGTATTATTATTCATGTGATGCAGCTTTTCAGTCTTCTTTGGGTAGGCTAATTTTATCTGTTCCCAACTGACCTTTGAATCAACTTTTTTCCCAAAATGTAGACACAGGTCAACCTATACACACATACACTATGCAATAATTGATTACATTCTGTCCAGTGTTCCAAGTCAAGATTTGAATAGAAGAGCTACGAAATGTTTCAGAACTTAAAATTCTTCTAGGCAATTCTAATGTAATAAAAATATGAGTGGCATGTCTAGTTTCAACCTCTACTGTGTAAATGGTTTGAAATCTCATCTGATAACTTGGTTTCATCTGTTACAAAACAGAAAGTCATTTCCATTGCAGATTTCAGTTTACTAGACAAGTTATTTTTTTGTCAGTTTACAAAAACACCAGTAGGAATGAGTACTATAAGCAAGGCTTATTTCATTGCTTTATCTCTGAGATACGCTGGGGTACTAGCGGTCTGCAAGGCTGTTCAGAGTGGGATACAAACAAAAACATGTCAACTCTACTCAGTGCTAGAGATCTTCACTGAATGCCTCTGCTTGTGGTCTGGTGATAGTCCAAGTGCCTTCTGCTCCTCATACTGCAGTGCACGATCCTCTTGCAGTGACTGTGCACCTAGGAAGTCTGCAACTCTTGTTCTAAGTCACAGCAAAGACGGATGGCGGTCTCCTACAAGAGGATCATTGTTCAGCTCGTACACAGGTCCACTTGTGCAGAACAATGCTCTCACCACATAGTTCCCAGATGCTAAAGAGAAAGTCATTACAACAGCCTTTGGGAGAAATTTTTTGTCAGAAATATTTTCAGGGGGGAACATTATTCTTGTTACCTGTGCTTTCAAAAGTGATGCTCTTGTGAGTTATTCTTCTGCCATAACAAATGTTGTCCACTTTAAGTAAACCTAGATCTGTTGTCTTCTAACAGTGTTTCTATCAATCTACTTTTTGGAAAGAAAATTGCCATTTTTTTATCTTCTTGGGAAGATGAAGGAGGGAAGTTGACAAACCGAAGTGGATAATGCAGACTTCCCTTTTTAGCACATTTTAAAGACCAAACCACTCTTCCTCCCTATGTGATTTGTCATTATTTAACCCATAAGACTGGCAATGAAGCCCCAAACCATCTGCAGTTCCTCCTCCTCCTGCTGCATAAAGAATTTAGAAACCATCTGCAGGTCTGTAAAGACAGAAATTTTTCTCTGGTATCAGAGCCATAAGATCAGGCCTTTTCTTTATTCCCAGAGTAGGTGCAACTTCTGATACATGTATAATCTTGGCTAAGGAAGCTTTTGAAAATCTTATTCTGCACTAACATGAGGAAATAACCTTTCTTTGCCACCTCCCAGTCTCCACAAGTCTCCAAGAGGTGCTGGGGAGCACAGCAGTACACCTACTCTAACAGTCTTTTAATACAGATTTCAGCATATGTTTCCCAAGGATCATATGGTTTCTGGGTGAGCCACATCAGCAGTGTTTCCCTTCCTTTTGTATTTGGACTCCTACCTACTCCATGGTTTACTGCACAGCCAGAGTTCATTCACAGATACATACAGAAGGCATTAACACTGGACATTATGAGCTTAGGTCACTAAGAACTAAGTTGGTAATTACTATTTTTTAATTTTTACAATCATGTTCATCCGCATGAAATCTGCATAGAATACATTAAGTATGTATTGTGTCTATTAGAATGATTTTGTGTTTCTTCAATAGCTGATTATCTTTGACACATCTTTCAAATGCTCTTTCTAAACTGCTCTGGAAGTTCACTTGCCAGTGTATTTTTTAATAAAGGTAACTACTTCGTTTGTTTTGCTTCATCTAGCCTTCACCCACTTCCCCAGTTCTCTTTGACATTAAAAAAAATAGATGCAGCAGAGAACTTGATTCACTCAGCTAGAATATAAACAGTTGCACCAACAATTCAAGGAATTTTATGGCCAATAGTAGCAATATCATTATGAAAAAAATAGAATATTTTAGTATGGTTAGTTAATTTAGCATCAGCTTTTACCTTTATGTCAACTGCAGCAAACATTTGTTTTGGAAAGTCCTTTTTATATTCTCAGGTTCATAATGTGTTTCCTAAAACATTAGTCTATTTGGAATTGTAACATTTCTCAAATGAAGTTTGTAGATAGGAAAGTGTGAAGCCTGCAACTAACTATTTAAACATACACGTAAAAACCTGTATGAGTGGGAAGAAAGTGGGTATTTACTGAGAACATGTCAACCTAGAGAGGGTGCAGAAGAAATGAAACAAAACAGAAATGGGAGTTCAACATAGAAAGATACGCTTATTCAGCTTTGGATTCAAGCATTAACTCAAACTTTGTATAAAGAGATGATAAGCATTTTCATCTGCTGTATGATTTATATTTATTAGAAAGTCTTTCTACTTTCTTTCCTGGATTAGAATATTTGCTACTTTTTTTGCTTTGTGTTATAAAGGTAATAATGTCATATGTCAATGTCTTGGAAGTAAAATTTCCAGATTACTCAAAGACAGAAATAATAACAAAGATGAGTAATTCATATTCAAAAATATTTAATCTCTTGATGTTCACTGTGTGTGTTAAATTCTTGGTTAGAGCAAAAGGATTGTAACATACAGCACTGGAGTGACATATTAAGCCATAACAATGCAGTTTACTACAACTGTATAAACAAAAAAATAAATATATCCGCAGTGGCACCCTTGTGAACCAAATCTTGGTAAACAGAATCTCAGAAGTCAAAACAAACAAACACAGAGGGGAAAAAAAAATCCCCCGCTTGATGCACAGTATATGAACCTGGCCAAAATAGCCTAGTTCACATTTTGTATGAGAAAAATTTGTCTTCAGAAATGTTGCTTGCTTGCTTTTAAGGAAATTAATCTGAATTGTTTTGAGGTATCTGTCCAAAACAGGAAATATTTTTAGTACTATTTTAAGATATCAACACAGAGTAAATTTCTCTTAATTATAACCATGTGAATACCTCCCACTGAGACATTACTAAAGGTGAAAAAAGATCATTTGGTAATATTATTGTCTGTACAGTATGACACCTGCTGAAGGTATTCTCTAGGAAACAGGTTAATGGGAAACAAAACACAAGATGTTCCACCAAAGAAACTTTTTTCTGTGGGGTAATACTAGTAAGTTAGGAAAGATTATTTTTTCTCTTCTGGAAAACATATCTCCATGTATATTCCTTCATAAAATCAGGGCACATAAGGAGATATTCCTGTGCCTTATGTCTTGACCAGAGCTGCTGCACCGGAAAGGCATGTGTTTCTTTTAGCTCCTGTGTAATATCTGTCACCTCTACACAGATGTGCTGATGTCTTACGGGCGTCTGGTACTATGTACCTATACATGGGCAACTGAATTGTTTCACTGTTGTCTGACAAATACACAGAAAACTTAAACTCTCTAGTTGTGAGCTGACTGGTATCTCTCTGATTTTGTTAGATGGTTTATGTGCAAGGTATTAAGAACATTCAGTAAATTAGAAAAAGCAAGTGTAAATATCTAAAGGGAAAGGGAATATATTGTTTTCCTTAATGGAAGTAAACAATTTGATTATAAGAAAATGTAGGTACTGTAAACTGTAAGATGGGGTTAGGACTTGAAATATACTTCATTTCAAGTACATTTTAGGTGCTAATATTTAAAATATAATGCTAGGAATAAAACATTGTTGATAGCTTTCAGGTTAAGCATATGCTTGCTTGATAGATACAATTTTGCCAGCAATATTTTAAATAGTGTTCAGTGAGATCCTTCTAATAAAAACATATATGTCTGAATTCCATTGCATTACATACATGTACCTTTTGCAAGGATGGATTTGCATATGTTCCATCTGTAGAGAATAGACCCCATAGTAACAAGAGGTATAGACAGCGCTAAGTTACAGTTATTAACAAATATTCAAAAATCTAGAGTATATAATTACAAGCTGAAATCTTCAGTTTATGCAAAGCTATAAAACTTCTTTTTTTTATAAAAGACATCCAACGTGTGTTGACTCACATGCTTATCCAGAGTTCATGCAAACAATTAAAAAAATTTAAAACCTCTTACCCTTCACAAATTCTGCATATATTTCATTTTCATATAAAGTGAAGCCCCCTCAGAAACAATGGGGACCTACAGACTACAGACTGACTCAGGTAACTGCTACCCTTGTGGCAAGAAGGAACAACAGTATTAAATAGGAAATTTCATTGAATTGTACTGTACTTCAGACACTGTCAAGTCCTAATTCAGATTCATTTGTCATTAAGCAATGAAACAACCTTTAAAAAAGAAAAGTTATTTTCTTGGGGGAAGAACGTTTTCTTCATAGTAACCTGGGTTTACTACATTTCCAGCTGGATCATATCTAGCCACCACAAATGTGGAGCCATCACTAGCAGATGCTTTTCCGACTCCCATCTTTTTTGTGTTCTTCCAAACCATTGCTGTGAAGTGTCCTGAAGAATCAGGGAAAAACAGATGCGTCCATTTTAGGTACTAAATCTACAAAATGCCTTTTAACTCTTGAGGAGGAAAAAGAAGAAAGAAGCACAGAAAACTCCAATCGCCTCTTTCTCTAACAGCAGAACAAGCTAAGAACATGAAAAAAAAAAAAAAAACCTACAGATCTAGTATTTTGTCTTGAAAAAGCCTGATAAGATTCCCCACTAATATTTCTCATTCCACGTGGTATTTCCACGTAAGAATATCTACTAAGAAATTAACGAAAGAAGCAATTTGATGAGTATATGATACAAAATTCTCCAAAGTAAACATCACGGTCTTTACTCCCCGCAGTAGGATTGACAAACAGCAGTACTGCCAGGGACTGTTACTCTTTTGCTTTGACCATCTGATCTTCCTCAATCATGTCTGCATGCACAGCTACTCAACACTGGTTTCTGTGGCTTCTTCTACCAAGTTCTAATAGCCACCTGCTAGTTGTGCTACTCCATCAATTGCTCCCTCTACGCATAGACAAACTGCAGGAGAAATAAGTATTTTTTTTTTCATTTGAAACAAGCTTGGGAACATCTCTTGCTTGAGCACTGCTCAAGGTACCATGTTCTTAGGTTCATTCAACATTAAATTGCCAGTATGTAGTTGATGAGCTGTGGCTGAGCTCCAAATTACATCTGAAGTAATCTCCATGATTTCAGTGATGTACTTGGTAGAAGACACATCAGTGTAAAGAATACTGATGTGTATATTTAGTAGTCACCTCTATGATCTCAATTACAGTTTTGTAACTTCTCCAAATTATGTTGTCTTAAAAAGAAGTTGCCTTTTCAAATCATTGGCACTGAAGAAAAAAGTATTTAAAATATATATATATATATATATGTATGTATGTATGTATGTATGTATGTATATAAAATCTTGCTTACTTCCTCATTTACTACAGTTGCTGGCTACCCTTCTGTCAGTTTCTAACATAAAACTTTGGGAAATTTCTATTTCTATCCCCCCAACTTTCTTCTAAGGAAAAAAAAAGATTTTTGCAAAATCCTGAGACAAGTAGGCTCGTCAATTTCTCATAATAAAAGCTGCACTTTTGATGAGACAGTGCTCTGTCTGAACTTACCTGTCCCAGAAGAAAATCCTGGATTTTGAAAACTGTAATTTTTTATTTCACTGTACCATCTGTCAGCTACGTCTTTTCCTGAAACACACACACAAAAAATCTGCTGTAGAATCATGACAGGTAACATAAGCACAGAAAAATATACCTCACTTGAAGCCTGTCCAGTAAGGTCCTCTGTTAACAGCTGGCAAGAACTGTGCAACTTAAGAAAATTTCTATGAACATGGAGAAACAGTCTTTTTACCACAGAGATCTGTTGAAAAATTGGCAACGTGGTAATACATACTACCAACCAAAGATTTATTGTTTCATATATTAGTACCTATTAAGCTACTAATTAGTCCAATGGTTTTTTGTTAACCATTTCATATAATCAATTACAGGAGCTCTTTTCAATATCTTAATTAAAAAAAACACCACCAACAACAAAAACACAGTCCATCAAATTCTTCAGTGAAGTACAAGGGCATCAGGGACTGTGTGACGGTCTGGCTCAAAACCTGTGCAGACAATCCATTTAGGAGCCGTACAATCATGTAGAGTTCATCCCATTCAGGGAATATCTCTGCAGCAAGGTGCTCTTCTGGTAGGATACAGTTGATGAAGAGGGCTATGCTATCACCAATAGATAAGAAAATACGACCAATTTAGCACATTGAGTCTACATTTTTTCTGCCTACAAGCTTCTGAAACTTTCAATGCCATTTTGCCCTTTAGTAAAATCAAGGCACAAAGCAAGACTAATCAAAGTAAGAATGAAGAGAAGCAAAGCAGGAAAGCTCTCAGATTTGTGCTTGTTCATTTGTTAGCACTACTGCATCAAGGCTTCCTTAGTGATCTCCTACTGTACAGTGATGTGTGCACAGCCTGCAGTTCACAGGGCAAGACTTGCACTTAATTATAATGCTCTCTTGGTGAGCAAATGGAGCTTATGTTTTTGTATGGAGGAGAAAAAAAAATATGTTGTGGTTGTTCAGGTATTCTCTCCATTCCTACAACTTCAGTTATATACACTGCATTTTGTCTGTCTCTGTTTGGACCAGTTTTGCACAACTCTGATTATTTTCAGGGGTTTTGCACAGTAGTGATGAAGTAGCATATAAAGTGAGCTGGGAAGGAACCATCTCTTTGGTGCTCTTGACAAAAGGCTACACTTTGAACAAATCAAAAGTGGCTAAGCTCTGCCTAATTCAACTTACTGTCCCTTCCATTACTTGGGTCAACACTCAGCTCTAACTGAAGGTTAATGGCATCTTTGGAAAGTCCTTACAGAAGCTGATGACAACAGGTTTGAACCCCAGTCTGGAAGGCAGTGAAGGTATACCTCCCTTGTCTTGGATGAATGTTCTTGTAAAAGCTAAGTGTAGAAGTCTAGTGACCAGCTTCTCCTTGGGACGTATTTGGAAAGACTCAGATGAGTTCTCTGAGCAAAAGGGGACAAGGACTTTTCTTACAAGATATCTCCCACCTGTGGATCCAAGTGTATGAAAACATCTCATTACAGCTCTAAGCAAAATAAAGAAAATGAGATATTCAACATCCTCTAATTTTCTGGAGTAAGAGCCACTAAGAATGAAGGTACTTAGAGAGCAACTGCTAAATATTCTGACTTAGCCCCTAATCTATTATTGATTTCCACTTTGAGGCTCTCTAATTTGAGGTACTGGAGATAAACATCTCAAATTTACATGTGTCTAGGAGTTGCTACCAAATGGAAGTCCTTGCATCCAGCACCACCAGCTCACGTTATCAAAGGCTTTCGCTAACTCCTGGCTGTAAAAGGATTGCTATGACTATCACCAGTGATACAGCAATACATAGCTGTAGATCTGTGTGGATGACAATGTTTGCCAAAGAAATAATCCATCCTTGTTTTGTTGAACAGTTGGGGAACCTGACGGAAGAGAATGTTGATCTTCATTAAATCAGGTAGAACGGAAAACACAGAAGGCAGAAGCTCAGAACAGAACTTGCAGATGTTATACACTCAAAAAAAGCAAACATTATTTCTTTTCCATTACTGCTTTTTATGAAATACTTATGTCTATGTTTTCCTCTGAGCTATCTCAATAATGAAATTTCTACTGAGCACTCTTGGAAGACACAAGGTCAGCTGACTTCATAGCAAGCTGCCAAAGCTGCTAAGCCTACAGTCATGCAGAACACTGGGTCCTGGTGGACTATTGGCTGCAAAGCAGCAAAGACTCATCTTTTGCTATTTTGCAACAAGAAGTCTTAAACTTATACTGTTCTAGAAGTCAGACACTCAGCTGTTACTTCTCTAAATTTCAAATGTTGATGATTTCAATCTGCTATGGTGATAGTGTTGCTGGCCTGGTAAGCTAGAGGTCAAAGCTGTCACTGAACACAAAACATTGAGTGAATTGCCATCCCTGACACAGGTTTGTGAGCTGAAGGGACTGAAGTTTTTTCTGCATCACACTGCTTGTTAGGCTGGTGCTCTCTAGTAGAGCTAATTCATATTTTTCACACAAAAAGATAGCAACACTTCTCTTGACTACCAAAGTAAATATTCCAGGAATAACATTAGATTCCTTCTTTCTCTACCCTCCCTGCCCAAATATGTAAATAAAGTTTTACAGGTGCAGGCTCTGATTCACACCACTATCAGCACATCATTCTCTCCATTAATATGTCAGTGTGATATAGCATAAAAAGCATAGTTCAAGAAAACATCAACTCCATTCTGTTTACTGTAGCATAATCTATGATGTGTTAATTCCTATCCCTAGTTGATGGAAGTGTGCAACTTTATTGTAACCAGATTGTGAAAGTCTAGAAGCTGAAAGTGTCCAGCATAGGGCTACAAAGATTATTAGAGGACTGGAGTATCTCTCTTACAGGGATAGACTGTGAGAGCTGGGCCTGTTTAGCCCAGGGAAAAGACTGAGGGGGGATCTTATCAATGTCTACAAATACCTTAAGGGAGGTTTCAGAAGGATGGGGCCAGGCTCTTTTCAGTCGTGCCAAGTGACAGGACAAGAGGCAATGGGCACAAACTGAAACACAGTAAGTTCCACCTGAATGTGAGGGGGGGATTTCTTCACTGTGAGAGTGACAGAGCCCTGGACCAGGTTGCCCAGGGAGGTTGTGGAGTCTCCTTCTCTGGAGATATTTAAAATCTGCCTGGATGCAGCCCTGTCTAACCTGCTCTAGGTGACCCTGCTTGAGCAGAGGGGTTGGACTAGATGATCTCCAGAGGTCCCTTCCAACTTCAATCATTCTGTGATAGCTGTGCTCTCTAACTTTCACATGCTGAATCAGTGTATCATTACATGGCACTGCTGTCATCTTCCTTGAATCAGAGTCATCACATCACAGACTGTAAGAAATTAAAGATTGACTTTTTCTCAGCAAAACAGTCACCAAAGGACTAGGCAGCTTTTGAAAGACTCTACCCTGAAACCACATTATAGGAACAGCCTGATAGGGAAGGAAATGAACTGTATCTGTCAGATGTCACAGGTTTGCAGAGATGAAGGGATTCCTGTGTGAAATGTATTATTATGTGAGAAGATGGGCAGGTATCTAGCAATTAAATACACTCTCTTTCCTCTAAAATACTTTTCTTCTGTTTTTTTCCCCTGAGGTAGGGAGCAATGCAGTGTTGAGGCATCAGCCAAACAGCTGTTTAAATTGACAGCTGATACACAGAGGACTGTGGGAAAACTCTGTCTTAAGCCCAGTGATTCCTGAGCTGTCCATGGCCTAGACAAAATGAACTGATACAGAACAGCACTGGGATGAGCAGTCTACTGAGCCTAGCTACTCTAACAGAAACTTGCATCTTCAAATTTGGTCATTCTGAGAACTGGCCACAGTATTTTTATTCAAAACTACTATAAGGTAATATAAAACTACTGATGTAATTATATTTAGTGCTAGTTTACCTTGTATTTAAATGTTCCATTCAAAACATTCTCCCTGCCTCTCCCTTAAAAAAAAAATAAATAAAGAGCCCTCCAAAGAATACACATAAAATCTTACTGCCATGTTTCATTGCAGATGACAGCAGAAATAATGGAAGTTAGCAAAGAGCACGCAGATCTCTCCTATACTCAGTACAGGTGCTTATCTTCCGTAGCTTTACTGGCAGAAGCCAGCAGTATAATGGTGGTTGTTTTTAAAATACTCTTCCTGCTTTCATTGCTGTAAACCACATTTATAGTTTCAACATTTCTCTACGGAAACACAGTTTGGCTCCGCCCTTTTCCTAATGATATTTGACCTATTTCATCAGGCTTAGGAAGCATTTTTCTGCTGACACCACCCTCTCAGAACAACGGCAGGTATCTTATAGCAAAGATAGCAATGGTGTTTGCATCATTCATTCCTTATACAATCACTTCTCTGTGTTTATTTCTATATTTGCACAAGTTCTTAACTCTCTGGGCCCAGCCTTGCGTTTCCTTGTGTTACAAAATACTTTAATCCTCAAGATACACCACTGAGTAGAGTTACTAAAAACATTCCAACGAAAAATTACTGCACATAGGACGTGTTTCTGTGTAAGGATGGGCAGCAGCATGATGGTCTACTTAAAACCTAGGTACCTCAAACCTCAAATTTTTCCTCGAACATTTTTCTACTCTCTCTTATCACAGCACCTCACTTCCACCAGCCTCAGTGAGAACTGGCAAATAACTACTAACACAAGATAAAAAACAGGAGATGTAACTTTATTTCTGAGGGAAATTTAAAGTATCTACCGAAATAGGAGGCATGCTACATTTTTTGGAAGTAATCTTCAGTTTCTAGCACTCCTCATCCAGGTCCTTTTTAGCAGCATTGTATGAGCCTAGTATTGAGGAGCCACAAATGTGGCAAGATAGGCCAGGGAGCACTTCTGTGAGAGCGTACTCCTTCAGGACTGGAGCAGAAAGCATCTGTGCCACCCTGCCTCCTAGTCCAGGTCCAGGCCCAGGTTCCTCCCATCACTGTGACATTTAGGGGAGAACATACAGTGAATTCCCCTTTTAATCTCAGAGATTCATAAACTGCAGTGTTTTCATAGGCAACACGGCACATTCTTTCACTGCAACACCATTAGCCCTGGACAGAATTTAGTCATCCAGTACTCTCCTTCAGTCTTCCAACACATGAGAAATTACATGAGGCATCCTAAGAAATCTGATACACTACAGCTGCGAAGGCAGACTGCAGTCTCTTACATTAGTGGCAACTTATTCACTTACTTGAACACAAAGACAAGTCTGCCACAGAGCAATTTCTACAAGACTAGAGGGAGGAAACACTTGTCTCCTATTCCTTGGATTATATAAACACATTCCCAGTCACAGCTTTAGGCTGTATAACTCCAAAAACTTGAATACAATTTAAAGGGATTCTTGGGCCTGGAGAAGGGTCACAGAAGAAGGCTCTTGTAGTTTAAAGCTTTTTTTTTTTTTTTTTTTTTTTTTTTTTTTTTTTTTTTTCCCGGAAACAAGGAATGCATCTGCTGGCATTCTTAAAGAACTCAGAGTCAAACAACAGCATCAAGCATCATCATTTAGAGAGAATACATAGTATGCTGGAGGTTTACTGAGTTTTGCTTTATAGGGGAAGGAAACTGGAAGAGACTGGCTCCCTTTGTTAAGCCCTTGAACAGATGCCTAATGCAAGTTTCAGCCTCATTGAGCACAGTACAAATTAACTATCTGGAACCAACTATATGAAGAAAAGAGAGGAAGAATGAACTAGCTACACAAAGGCAAAGACTAAGCCCAGATAGGAGAACAAGTTCCTTTGCAGAAGCAATTTTCTCATTCTGGTACTTTGAATGATCCTGCTATATAGAAAATGTAGTAGTCAAGAGATAAAGTGAGAATTTTACAGAACAGAGGAGGATGCAGCTAAATTTCTCAGCAAGGCATTCAGTCTTGTAGATAAAAAAAATAGCAATAAAATTGCTCAAAATTGGCAAGTTATGTAGGGAAACTGCATGCAGAAGAGAACAAACGTGATCCAGAAGAGGACAGTCATTATATAACTTATGGAAGGATCTGTTTATTTTGTTTCTGGCTTTCTAAATGAGAACTCTGTGGCTCTAACTCTGGGGGTGGAAACATGAACCATTAGCACTAACAAAGAAGGAAGGATTAAGCTCAGTCAGTGAGTCATACACACTACGCAAACTTTGCCATACATCTGTGTTCCCCAATGTCACTCTGAAGTCCTGTTTAAGGTTCTTGCAAAGGGCAAAATGCCAAATAGTACCGGATCTGAATCCTACTGTATTTTCCACTTTTTTTTTTTTTTTTTTTTTTTTTTTTTTAATATAAACAGGTACACTTTAGAGAGAGCAAAGGAACATAGCAGTATCCCTGGGTCTAAATTCAGTTCCTGAATTTCCAGAGCCTTAAAATAGGATTTATAGTCTACAGAAAGGGGCTTTTACCTCCCCTAGACTGTGCTGAAAGTTCCAGAGGAATAACAGAATGGTTGAGGTCAAGGGATCATCTAGTCCAACCCCCCCCTGCTCAAGTTGGGTCACCTACAGCATGTTAGACAAGATTGCGTCCAGGTAGGTTTTAAATATCTCCAGAGAAGGAGATTCCACAACCTCTCTGGGCAACCTGTTCCAGTAATGAAACACCCTCCAGTCAGAGGGTGACACCCTCTTAACACCCACCCTTAAGGTATTTATAGACATTGATAACATCCCCCCTCAGTCTTCTCTTCCCCAGGCTAAAGAGGCCCAGCTCTTGCAGTCTATCCTCCTAAGAGAGATGCTCCAGTCCTCTATTAATCTTTGTAGCCCTGCAATGATCTCTCCAGTAGATCATGTCCCTCTTGTACTAGGGAGCCCAGAACTGGATGCAGTACTTGAGATGTGGCCTCACCAGGGCTGAGCAGAGGGGCAGGATCACCTCCCTCAACCCGCTGGCAACACTCTTCCTAATGCGCCACAGGATACCATTGGCCTTCCTGGACACAAGGGCACATTACTGGCTCATGGTCAACTTGTTGTCCACCAGAACTTCCAGATCCTTCTCTGCAGAGCTGCTTTCCAGCAGGTTAACTCCCAAACTGTAGTGGTGCATGGGTTTACTCTTCCCTAGGTGCAGGACCCTTCATAACGTTCTTCTCCGCCCAACTCTCCAGCCTGACCAGATCTCTCAGAATAGCAGCACAGCCCTCAGCTGTATCAGCTACTCCTCTCAGTTTGGTATCATCAGCAAACCTGCTGAGGCAGCACTCTGTCCCTTCGTCCAGGTCATTGATGAATAAGTTGAACAGGATGGGACCAAGTACTGACCCTGGGGGCACCACTAGCTATAGGCCTCCAACTAGACTCTACACCACTGAGCTCTGCCTTTCAGCTATTTCTCAATCCAACACACTGTCCACTCATCTAGCCCACACTTCCTGAGCTTGCCTAGGAGGATGTTATAGGAGACAGTGTCAAAAGCCTTGCTGAAGTCAAGGTACACAACGTCCACTGCTCTCCCCTCATCCATCCAGCCAGTCATTCCATTAGAGAAGGCTATCAGATTGGTTAAGCAGGATTTTCCCTTGGTGACTTTGCAGCCAGCCAAGACATCCAGTTAGTGTTCATGCTCTGAGTCCAAAGTACATGGAACACACAATTTACCTAATATCTAAGAGACAGCAAAAGAATAAAGTTTACCTGGTTGATCATAGGATGCCCATGCTAGATTTTCTCCACATTTTCCATTAGCAGAGTCAGAGCTGTGTTTGAGGACCCTCGTGGTAGCCAGTTCTTCTGCATACCTAGCAAAGGAATACACACATTATGTCACTGGCCACAGCCAGAAACAAGCTGAGAGGAGAAAGAAGGAATGCAACCTAGGAAATCATGTTTAAAGAGGAGGATTTAAGCTAAGTAACTCAGTTCCAAATCCCTGAGGCCAAGGATGCTTTGAGCCTACATAGATCTAGTAGTTGGGAAAAGAGAATACCCATAGGGCCAGTCATTTTCTCTGTCCTGCATAGGGCCTGGAGGAAACAACAGACACAGATCTCCCTTCAACATTTTCTGCCCATATCTGAGAAATCCACAGGCTATCTTAGCTGCAACTGCTTCAGGTAAATAAAAATGGAAGCACAGGCAGGAATTGCTACAAGTGCCAGCTCCTGATGTTTCTAGGGCACTGCAGGGGAGTCACCTGCACAAGAGACAGTATGACTTAGAAATTAGAATGCAGACGAAGGATTCATAAACTGGGTGGAAGAGCAGAACCCAAATCCTCTCAATCAGGTTGGTTCAATGATTCACTGTCAAACTAGAAGGATATTTCCTGTACGTATTTGCAGTAGTCTGTCCTGGGACCTCTTCAGCAAACTATCCAGCAGAATAAAAGGTACACTTAAATCAGTTTTAGATGATAAACAGAGACTTGCTCCAAGCACTGTGAGGCATAAACTTAAATGTTTCTGATAAGTAGACTGAAGTGGGGATTCACTGAAAGCAAATGTAAAAAAAAATGACATTTAAAAATGAAAAAAAATAAAACAAACATAAAACGGGAAGAATGTGCCAGGTACTGGAAAGAAGGGCAGTAGTATTGATGAAAAGAGGACCACATGGAAAATCTGAGGCAACCATTGTATATACTGACAAAAGGCTATACAGCACTGTTTTTACAGAAGGTAATGTGCAAGTATGTAGTAAGAAAAAAAATACATTGCACAATAGGATTAACAAGAATGTCCAACGTAAAATGCAATTATTCTCTTTATTCAATATTGGAAAGGCTTCAGCACAGAGACAATGAAAGTGGAATGACCATTTACTGCTACAATAGGAGGCAACACACAAAATCATCACATAGTAGATTTAAAATCAAATAAGACAATGTACTTTTTTCACAGAGTTAGCACTTATTGGAACTCATTGCCACAGGATGATGCAGAGACCAAAACACACATAACTTTGGGGGGAAAAAAAGAAAAGGACAAATTTATGGAGGAAAAAAATCATGAAGGGTTATTAAGGACAAATGAAGAAGATACAACCTGATGCTTAGGAAATCTGTAAGCTGCAATTTCTACGGGACAATAACGGAGGAAGGACTAGTACATTTGGTTTGGTCTTCCCTAAACATGAAAGTACTGAAGTAATGAAACATTACCTCTTCCTTTCTCTCCTGGCGTCTGCCCTAGACAAGATATTGGCCTGGCTGGACATTTTGGCCTGAGTCAGTCCTTCAGTTGTTAGGTTCTAATTGCCTTTTGTCCTGTTCCTCTCCCCTCACTAAAAAAGGGAGAGCGCTTGGCTAACCTTGCAGCAAAATTGTTTTGTATAGAAATAATGAAACCCAGTCAGCTGTTAGTCTGCTAGATCCTGAACTAGATGATCTCTCGATGTTCCCTCATGCCTTACATTGTTGCAGTTCTCTTCAGAGATTCCAAGCAAGAGGCAAGACTGGAACAAAGTAAATATAGTATGTGGACAAAGCTGCAAAGGATTTGAGACAAAGGATGTGATTAATTTCCTCTAGCTCAAGCATCTCAAAGCTTGATATCTGAACGCAAGATTGTCACCTTCACAGTTAATGGAGATAAACAGATACCTATGCAAGGTGACTCACCTTATCCTAAAGCAGGGATCCAGTAGTCAGTTCATCTAACCTGTCTCAATTCCTGAGACAAAAAACAGTGGAAAACAGACCATTTTCAACATAGATAGAGAAGAACAGCAAAGTACCAGAGGTTACAGAAAACGACTGCTACCCTGCTTGTTAAGTGACAGGGCAGAGAAGAACACTTGCATTAAAGATATCAGATATACGTAAATAAAAAGGTGAAACTCTTTCTTGAATTTAAATGATGAAAAATCTGTCTCGAAATATGTGATTTCTTATATTTGATGTCTTCTATTCAGATCAAACCATTTCTGGTTCTTGCTATCAGCCAGTTGCACCAGTCTCTGAACAAGTGTCTTACTAGTTAAGTTATTGACAGCAACTAAATACAGGTTTCCCACTGTCATGCCTCACAGTGGGGAGATTCAGCTGAGACCAGAGAAGACTGTGAGGAATTCCAGAAGGACCTAAAAATACCCAGCAAGGGCAATAGCATATTTAGAGATAAATGTGGAGCAATGCACATTTGACAGGATAGCTGAACTACGTACAAACTGCTTTGTTTAAACCAACTGCAACCACTTTGAAGACACAACAAGTGAGATTCACAAGTCAATAAAATCTCTTCCTCATTGTGAGGTAGCAAGTAAAAGAAAAATAGAAACAAAACAAACCCTTGAAGAATAGGAAAGAACACCCCAGAAGATTACAAAGGCATGCAGATGAGTCACTGGCATTCCATCTCTCAGAATACTGTATCCAGTTATCATAGTGTCTCAAAAGAATGTGGGGGGAAAAAAAAGACAGAAAAAGAGTCTGCTTGCTACCAAAGGGCAAGTCTACATGCCATGTACTCAGTGTGCTGAACAGCACAATACTTGGTATTGATTTCTGATCAAGGAGTGAGGGAGCAGATGCATCCATGTAGCAGAGAGCAGCACCATGCTGAGACAGTAAATCAAGTTCTGGAATCAATGTAGCCTCGCTAGCTGAGAGAGCTCTGTGTGGTTATGGTAGAAAGCCTAATAGAAATAAGTTAATGTATCTACAGGAATCAGACTGGCCGCTATTTAGTTATAACGAAATGGGAAGGCATATGATTTCTGAATAGTTTAATGAACATTTTCGTCACATTTGCTTTATATTGTGACAACCTCTTCCTCAACCTGAACAATGGAAGATCATAATAGATATTCAAATCTGCCTTTGAAAATGTTGCTGTAAAGGGAAAGGAATTAATCACTTTGCCGGCCACTGCAAAGAGGGCAAGCAGTAATTGGCTCAAATTTCAGTAAAGAAAGCTTAAATCAGACAGCAATAAAAACCAACAAAGGATATCTCCACAATAGATTAAACTGACAGGAAGTTATGGAGTCTTCAGCACTGAAAAAAGAGGAACGACTTTTATGTAATCTATCAGGAGGGACAGAAGTATATTGATTTTGCATTTGGGGTAGGGAGATAGACAACCTGATTTCCTGAAGTTACTTCCCCTTGCTTCTATTGATCTTACATCAGTCATCACTTCCTTTCACCAAGAATGGAAGACTTCACTCCCTTTCACATTCTTTTCATAGAGAAAAAGCTGCTTTCTCCACTACTTCTGCTGCAGAAGATGTTTTCCTGCAGGTGGCAATACACCATCTGATACAGGTAGTGGTGAAGCATATTTTATGAAACTGTCCTCTGCAAAGGAGGAAGCACATCAATGTAGACAAGTACAGCCCACATCTGGAAGAGGGTGAAAGAAGATCTACATAGTTGTGATCACGGAAGTTTACACATGAACAGCCAGTGTTATATGATAGAAGAGAAGAGTTGGGTGAAGAGGGAAAGAGAATAAAGCCTCTCGCCTTCCACCCAGTAACTCTTCATTGAGTATTAGCATGTCAAAAGACAAGTATTTCCACAGTATGTACAGTTAGACCATAAAAGCGATAGAAATCTCGTTAGAGAAAAGAAAGGACTGAACTCACTGTTGCGCTCCTCTGTTTAACTTCTTGCAGAGTTTTAATGGGGGGACTCCATGTTTCTTCCGGTAGTCATTGTGTGCTTTCAAGACCTCTTCAGCAAACTGTTTGGAAGCTGAAATCACATTAAAACAAACAAACAAACACACACAAACAAAAGGAAAGGTCTGTCAAATAAAGACATCAGTTAAAACAGAAAAAGCCTGCCCTTAAGACTGTGAAGCTAGTGCATGTTGGACTGTCTAGTGGAAGAAAGAAGCATAGCCCTTTCGTTACCTTCATGAGTAGAATGGAATGAACCATTGAACCATTAAATGCCTTCCATCCAAGAACTCTAAACGACACTTCAAGAGGGATAGTATAGATCCATTAAAGGCTGAAGAAAAATGTAAACCTTATTCCCTTCATCAACAGCAAGGGACTTCAAGGTTAAATATGACAGATTTTCATTTTAAGATTTCTTTGCACTGCATGACCATTGCAAAAAAGTCTCAAAATAAATTAGAATTAGGTTCTTTGAGAAGATGCATTAGAAAGGTTAGTTATTTTCCTTTTATACAAGAATTTTCTGCATTCATCAAGATATCATCTAAAAAAAATGGAAATATTAAAACATGTAGAGGAATGCAAATACTTTGAAACCCGCACCATTCTTATTAGTTATATAGTACAATTTCTTAGAGAGCTCAAAATACACCTCCTTTCAAGACAAGTAACTGTCACAAGCAGCAAGTGGCAACAAAGGAAATAATTGCTATGGAAGATTTTTTTTCTGTACTAGGATGTATTTGGTAAATATATGAATTCTGAATTTATTGCAAAAGCTTTAAAAGAGCTCATGTTTGTACTTTGGCAAACCTGGGAATTTCAGTAGCCCAAGGCAGAAGACAAGTAGCAAGTCACAGTGACAAATCAGAAGTAATTCATTTCAACAACAATTTCTTGTCTCCTCCCTTCACACTTTCACAGAACTTCCCCAAACTTCACAGAAAAAAATCTTTCCTAAAGCTGCCTGTGGAGTTTTCAGCTTTAAGAGAAATTTGTAATCTGAAGCAGGGTGTTGCAAGAGAGGGGAGGTATGGATACATCTTTAAAATACAAAGATAGATTTCACTTTCTCTGTACTGCTGAAGCTTCTGAACAGGCCAAGATATATTCAAATATCAGCTCTGCATTTACAGTGGACAGATTCCTGCATTTAATAATGATTTATTAGCTCTGTTTTTGAATATCCTCATCAGCAGGATTCCCATCACTTTGCTTGTAAAATACTTTCACAGCCCTGATAGACCTGAGAACTGTCTAGACAATTTTTCCCATTATTAACCTTACTTTTCCCAAATTCATTTCAATACTCCTGATTCTAACAACCGTAATCAGTAACTCATAGGGCATATACTATTCTGTTGTTTTTAATGACGTGTTTTCCTCCAATGTAGCTGTCAATTCACATATACTGTTCTCATAACATTTTCCGAAGTATTTACCCAACCCACAGTTACACTTCGAGCCATTTTCAGAGTTCTCTCTAGTTTCCCAATAGCTTTCAGATAATATGGTGCCTAGAGCAAGTTCAATATCCAAATACACATAGAAAGCCATTACTGTTTCACACAATACTTTATAACTTTTGGATGCAGTCTGAAGTTGGACTGATCTTTTTTGGGTGAAAGTGTTAGTACAGACATAGATCTAACATCTTCTCCATCAACATGCTTCCAGGCTAGATTCTTCGGTATAAATAAGGTGTCTAGAAATTAAGCAGCAGGAATTTCCTTCAGTGATAAGAGATCTGCCAATCACCTCTCTATTCCTACGTTTTCCTTCCCACATCCCACCTTCCCCTTCAGTTTTAATGAGTCATAATGGGCACACAGACTGCATATAAGATAGAATAGGTACCTCCACTTTGGTTCTTAAAAATTGATAAATCCTTTTGCTAACAAGTCTGTGCCATCATTCTTATTATGATTGCTGCTTGCCCACAGATTCCACTAGGCCAGAAGTCTTAAACCTCTCATCTGCTGCCTCACAGGGGAACACTGTCTACTTGCAAGGCTTCTGTCACAGGTAACCTGTGAGAAAAGCAAACCTACAACCACAGGGCTTAACTTCGTTGTGCTGGGGTTCATATCCACAGCAGGGAAATTTTAAGACAGCAGGCAAATCAAAGAAGTTGAAATACAAGACCTTAAAAACTGCATCACATGCTTCAAGCTGCATTTTTCTGCACAAGATCACCTTAAAGGTTGTGTTTGACGTCCCCTAGGTTTAGTGTCTCATCTGCTCAGCATTAAATAGTGGATAAACAATCTGACCTGCAAGGGTGAAAGGTTTATTTAAATGATTTGTTTCCGATTACAATAATTAAAAATCAAACTCTGGAAAAAAAAAAAAAAAAACTTAAAGTCTACTGAAATGCAGATTTTGTCAATTGTCAGTTCATCTATTAACGGAAATATCTAGAAATCCAGTTCTGTATGAAGATTTCGACTTGCAAAGACCAAAAAGTTATGGACATAACTGCCAGCTTCTTTAAGCCATGGCAGATACAGCTTTGCTGTGCCTTCAGGTCCTCCATCTTTCTCTTCCCTTCCCTCAAAGGTGGTTGCTACAGAGACATTTATCTATCATGACTCAGGCTCCTGTGCTAACCTCCTCTCTCTCATGTGCTGGTTCTCAGCACATCTCAGCCTCATCTTCAGCTCTTTTCTTCTCTCAGCTTGGCTGAACTGAATTAACTGAACATGCCTTCCATAATACTAGCTGCTTTCCATCACCTTTGCAGCCATCAGCTGGTCCTACAACACTAGTCTTGTAGAACTGCAAGATGGCATGTGGAGAAAGGGGTAACAGTGAAATACTCCACAAAAAACAGGAGACCTCTCCATTCAAGACCTAAACAGCAGAAATGCTGTTGGTAGCCCTTAATTCACCACTTGGGAGCCACAAAATTATTCCAAGTATACTCTAGACTAGCAAAAATATCACACTTTTTTTGTGGCTAAGTATCTACTCCAATGATTCAATAAGGAACACAGTACTGATTTCTAGAAGTATCATTATTGTCTTCTCAGCAGCCTCTGTCCTATGGCTTAATCTTCACAGGCAATTTTGTACTTTCCATACACACTAAGTTTTTCTGCTTAGTCTTCAACAGATAATTAACATACAATACAGTCAACAAAAACGGACCTAATGCAGAATTCTACAGAGAAGTTTTCCATGATATCTCTCTCAATTCACTTTTGAATCATGACACAGACCTCAAATTTTCACCCTACGTGCGCAGGAAAATAGAGATAATGATCCCACCTTTCAATTTTGCTCCAAAACAAATACTCAACGGTGTACCCACATAATGGCTACAGCCATGTTTCTGAAGCAGTAACTTAAACATAAGACCCACTACTTTGGAAAGATGTAAATGCAAAAAGTTGATGCCAACAACTTTGGTGATGAAACACATCTTATACAGAATGCCTCATATGATTTCCACACTTATTTCTGCCCTTAACACAAGGAAGAACATTACTTATCTGAGCAGAAAAACCCAAGTGTCAGAAGACACGGAGTGGCCACAAATGCAAAACAGACAGAAAGTGCATGAAAAGGTAACTATTTAAACACAGAGTACAGCTCTAATACTGAAATACCTTCAGTCTCACTTGACTGTGCAGAATTGCTCTACATTTCTGTTATCAGACAGTAAGGAAGTGTATTTGCTGCCGTCTCCTTCCACAATTTTTCATATCGCCAGCAGAACTTTCTTTGTGATAAAATTCAATAAGGGTATAGGAAACTGCAAAATAATCATATCAGCAAGTTCTCTATTACCTCCTAGATAACTGAAGATGCCTCTATTTTGACAAACTTCTCAAAGTATATTAACAGATCGGAAACAAGCAAAATTCTTCAGTAAAAGTCATCTCAGCTTCTAATGACCACATTCTCATCTATACAAAGTCCTTCTAAAAGATTTTTACTTTAATTAATATTTATTAAAATTACTTATTATCTTTGTCCTCATTTGAACTTACAAAATAGGATAGCAGAATCTTTCACTCTCTGACAATAACGTTCCGTCAGTGAAGAAGTGATGGACATTTAATTGATTCGAGAGAGGCTAAATAATGAGTTATGCCTCTATTGCATTTTAGACTTTACACTTCGATTGAAAAAAAAAAAAAAATCACAAAAACTCCAGGATGGTCTTACACTACGTGGCTTCTGCAATGCCCCAAGGATTGAACATTCCATGTTTCTTATTCCACGTATTTGATTGGATCTTCTTGCTCCCCATTAGATAGTAATGTCTTCAAAGACTGGCCCTTAATGCTATTATTAAATATGTCATTCAGGAGCATGGACTTGACAGTCTAATTCATTCATTACTTAAACCCACAAAAACTGACTTCCATCCATGCTAAACCCCACTGTACTCTTTAAAAAAAATGCCTAGTTTCTGGGAAACATACAGAAGAAACAAAAGCACATTTATATCTTGGAAGGAGAAAAAGAGAAAATGATGCTATATTCAGAAATTATATCCTGCTTGGGGTTTCTTTGTTGTCTTCTACAATGTTGACCCAAGAATTCAGTGAAGAGGCAACATCTCCATCCCATACAATGGGCATTTATGGGACATATTGTACTTATTGGTAAACGACTGAATTATCCTATGATCCTTTTTCAAGTCAGCAGAGAAAGTAGTGCTTAAAGGCATGAAAGGAACTGCGGGCTATAATTAGACACAACTTTGAATGGAAGTAGTTTCCTTCAACTTTCTTGAGTTTATCAGGCTGCTCAGAATAGTCTTTCTTTCAGCTCAAGAGTGCTTTCCACACAGAGGGGATTCTTTGATGTCCTTCATCATTCATTTTTGCCTTACCTTTTCTTATACACTTGCTTATTACTGGAATGAGCTTCAGTGTAATAGTAAGAGGTTCAAGTTAATTGAACCTGTTGGACAAAATCCCACTCATTCAATTGTGGAGAGAAAACCTCTCCACCAAACTGGCAGCTTACTTAACTTCACATTATCTGTGCCAAATGGCATAATACACAGTTCTCCATCATACTCAATCTGAGACATACTCTCTAAGAATACAAAACTGCTGGTGTAATAACATTTCAGTGACATTAGGCATGTCTCTATTTGATTGCAAATCTTATTCTTGTTATAATAAACACTGTTTATTACTTCCTCACTTAAGGCCTTTTATCAGCTGTAGGCAATAGGCTCCCTGATTGAAAAGGAACACCTGTTGAACTGGAAACTGCACTGCTCTGAGAGGAAGTGGAGTCTTTTGTGATATAAGCATAGAAAGAAAAAACATAAGGCTAATTAGCACTGTCCTGGGAACTGACAAAACCAAGTTCACTTTCCTTTGAAAGGGAAAGAGGGAAAAAAATAAAAAAAGTCCTATGCTTATAACCCCCTTCCTCTCCAAACAGTCAGATCAATGAACCTGTCTACAAGTTTTCTTCCACAGAGTGGTCACTATGCATAGTGAGTAGTCAGTTACAGCCCTATATCTAGAGAAGTCAGTGCGGCTTTACATATGATAGATAGTAAAAAGTACAATTTTTACTTATATTCTACCATAGAAGACAGATAAATACTATAATCAAGCTACACATGCAGGGATAGTCTCATTCAAGGAATAATGTTGTAATGCAACACTGAATGCCTTAGCTAAAGAAAGGACTGGAAAACTCTGGCAGACTGTTAAAAGGGTTAGCAGCTGACTTTTTAGAAAGGCTAAGGAGACCCTCTTATTAGTAGGGCCTTAGACTCTTAAATCAAACTGTTATGGCATAAAATTCCTAGGGCTCATGCTTCCAAACAGGAAGCCCCATGAGACATGCATATGTCAGAGTTGACCATACTGCAGGAGGAGAACACTAAGCAAACATTTCCTTTTCTTCTCTTCTCTTCCCAATGTCAGATCTGTGAAAGTTTCTAATTACACTAATTTACAAAAAAATAAGGTGCAATTGTATTCACAAATGAGTATCATCAAAACCAGACCTCCCTACTTCCAACTACTGCAATGGCATGTAGATGCAGCATGATGCTACGCTCCTCCACAACGAGGAACTCTAGCCCTTTCTAAGATATCAAACACATTTGGATGTGTTGACTTGAGTAATTTTTAGTGGTGACTTATTTACATTTTGGATGATACATTTTCTAGCACTCTCAGAGATGTGAATACAGTGACCAGCAATAGAGAGAACCTTGTTGGTACCCAGTGCCTATTTTACTTTACATAGCACTGTAGCTGACTTGTGCCAAACCAAATCTTGGTAAAGAACATCACACTTCTGAGATATGCTCTGCCATCTTCTATCTCTACCATATATGTTTCAGGGCAGCCAAATCTGAACTAACTTTAATCTAATTAGTTCCAATACTCTCATACCTTGCTTTTGTGCTAAGCACATCCAAGCTAGTAGGGCGTGCTCAAAGTATGCTTATTTATCCACCTCCCCGAGGTATGGAAATACAGCCTTTGCATCACCTATCTTTTCTGATTACTGATAAAAGGTACATAAACTCACCCATCCAGCAGTTCAGTCCAGGCAGGGAGTCAGAGGGAGCTTTGGTTACTCACACTTACTCTCAACTACATCATTTCATTCCCTCCCCTCTGCTCAAACTAAATCTTAGTTCTCATGACCCAAGAGCTTGAAAACAAAATTCTTATTTAAAATACCAAATAGACATACAATTCCCCCAAGGAAGATAAGACTCCACCTACACCCCAAAAATCTTTTAAATTTCTTGTTGCTTCTGCAGCTCCTTTTGCTTATGCACTAGCCCAGTGCTTGGGAGTCAAGGAAGAAAGTGACTGCAGTATATACAAGGCCTACACCCAGGACTGCCACTCCAAACAAGAGCCTTTGCATCTCTCCAGAAAGCCAATGCCACACCTTCAGCATTATGTCATGGAGATCCCCATCCTTTGATGGGGTATGCTCTCATGTGACCTGCCATGGGGGCTGTTCAGGGGAACATAACCCTCATGGACACAAGGACTCATGCAATAGAACTAAAAAAGTTAAGAGGTCTGTAATACATCTTCCTAAAGGAAAATTCAAAACCAGATTACACCTTGTAACAGTGTTTCCCAAATCACTTGTTGTGGATCATTTATTAAGAATCCAATACCTGCCAATGGTCCACAGAGTTAACTTTAAAATGACAAAAACATAGGATATAAACTAAACATGTATTCAATAATTTCTTAACATCCACCTATCACAAGCTATCATGAGAGCTTTCCCTCGGAAAATAAGTATCTCTGGGTACTACTACGATATGGATATCTTAATCTCTATATTTGTACTTAGGATAGGGTACAGAGACTCCACCAAGAGATACAATGCATTTCAGCTGGACACAATGCCCAGCTTAGTGCTGGGCAGAGATAGCCCTCACAATCTAAATTAGAAGCTGCCACTGCAATGATGGCATGGCAAGGCTTCAGAAGGACACAGTTACTTACTGTTCCTTAAAACATCACCCAAGGAAGATCATACATCTCTGTAGCAATTATACATAAAGGCCACATGATTTCTATGCAAACCCGAGATTCACTTTGCTAAGTTCAGTTCAGTCAACATTAAATAATATTTGTGGTAGCCTTAGATAGGCTTATACTGCCTTCCTTCAAAACACCCAGGATATTTCTACCATCTCTTAAAGGCTCACACACACTTGCACAAGAGCCAAGTCTGAACCAGAATTATTAGTCACGTACTTGGCCTTACCTCATCCTCCTCAGTAGGGCCACACAGCCCAATTCAGATATAATTCCTGTTCAGACCTTCGAAGACTGGACAAAACTTGCTTACATCAGCCTGTAAAAACATAATGTAGATATGCTCCAGCTAATCTTTTGCAGAGCAGAGGGGCCTTTATCAAAACAGCTATCTGAAATGTCCTTCTGGTCTGTGGAAACATGCAACAAACAACTTAGCAATTACGGCCAAGAAACTCACTTTCCCATTTTTTTCCCTGTACATAGAGCAATAATTACAGTAAATTCAAACCCAAACAAGACAGAAACTATCAGTTGTACTAAGAGAAAGCTATGGCGCTGGGTTGAATGTTTTCACTGAATTTCTGTAACAAATTTTTTTTCATGCTTAATTAGATCTTTTTTTTAAAAAAAAAAAGAAAGATTCAGAGAGAACTATCTTGGGAACTACAGACTACTACATTTGATCTTATTTTTTGTGAGCCCTGTGATGTTTGGCTCACCATCCTTGAGCATTAGGAGTTAATACTACCAGTCTAACACTACTGGGGAGTCACCACTATTGCAAAGAATGGCGGCTATGCAAGAGGCCCTTACCTGCATTCCCCTCCTCTCCCCTGCCCAGCCTGTGATTATACAGCAGATAAGTAAAAACTAGGCCCAGAATATGCCAAACTCTGATGCCCTCCTAGCAGATTTTCTGTATTTATAATCCTTGAACCATGTATTTAGCAACTTATACACACAAAAACTGGAAAAGTATGGGGTTTAACTGAACTGATTCAGCTGATTTTTGAAAGTCAGCTTTCGTGCTATATCTCCAATTCAGTTCTTTACAACAGAAGTAGACAGTAAGTGGCATTAATGATAAATTCTGCAAATGTCCTAATGTTACCACACATGAATGTTCTGTTGCTACTGGTTATTCATTTCCTTTCTCCCTGCAGGCTCAGTAAAAACAGTCATCACAAAGTGTATTGTCATTTTGGCACCCGGAGTGTAACACATTTTCAGAAAACGAACAGATCTTGTCTCTGGTAAATTTGTGCTTTTGTTAAGAACTGCTACAGCTGCCTCAGAGTGAGATTCAAGAGCACAGGTTCTCATTTTGCATCCACAGAAGATGGAGTTCAGTACAGAAAATACTCCAGTCCTTTTTACTATGCTTCAAGATGGATCTTTAAAGTTAAAAACCAGCACATTCTTCTAAGGCTCGTTAAAAAACAAGGAAAATTGCACTGAGTTTGGCTCCTGTCTCTTCTTTTTTCATAAAAAGCCTTTTTTTGGCCTTTATTTATTTTTGTATTGACTCAGCTGGCAATATGAAGGGTAACTCCCAGCTATTTCTCTAGAGCCCCACCCACGCAGACAGGAAAAAAAAAGAAAATCAAACACAAAGAAGATACTCAATATTTACTGAGCCCTTTCTTGCCTCTCTCTGATAGTGTGCTCCACGATACTCTGTAGCATATGTATCTGTTTAGCATACATATCAAGCATACCACTAGTCAGAAGTCAGAGCGACTCCCTGGCCACTGCCTCACTTGGTTTTTAGAGAGGGAAAGGTCCCTTCCCCCAGCATGAGGAGCTGGGGGAGGGGCAGAAGGAAATGAGACTTTCTGTAGCCTTTTTCTGCCACCTTCCCAGCCTCCTCTGAGGCTGCAGCAGCAGCAGCAGCACCAGATCCTAGCCATCCACTGGCACGCAGGAGCAGAGCCCGGCAAATCGTTAACAGCTGGCCTCGCGGCCGTCCCCTCCACCTCCATGCTGGAATGGCTCTGCATGGTGGGGCCCCCTGGGCACCGCACAGCTGAGGGGAGCCAGGCCCTGCCACAGTGCCCATCCTAGCAACCGGCAACACCACAGGGCAAGCTCATCATCTGCTCATTTCCTGTCAGAAAATGCTTAGTGGCTCCTTCAGCCTGGGATCTGCTGGGTGGGAAGCCTGCACCAGCTGCTAGTCCAACCTTGGACTCCAGGAGACCAAACGCCTCCCCAAAAGACAAGACTGGTAGGAAGCCTGGGGGAGGGGGAGATCTCTATGCTCTGCTTAAGTATTTGCAGGAGTTGTCCCCACAGAAGTCGTTTTTCTAAACCTAAGGAGGCAGTTTCAGTACGAGGTTGGTTTTAACAGCCTGTAGCTTCCAAGCAAGAAAGCTGAGTCGGAGGTATGAATTTCTGGAAACCTCCTATTTTATTAAATGAAGCAAAACCAATGCAGAGTCTCTAGCTGTAACAGCTGCAAAGAACATCGCTTCAAATATAATCCAACATCTAATAACAACACATTATTAGGGAGCTTTTATCCAAATGCGTTCAAAGGCCTTGGAGATCCAGAACAACAGATTTGTTTGCATGGGGATACTAATTATACCCTAAGACAGATTGATTGAAGAAACAAAGTTAAAGAAACTTATCTGCATTATTTTAAAAGTGTGAGTGGACCGTAGTTGAGGTGAATTAGGGTGCCCTTAGATTCACACCTTCAGATAATTTTCCTTTTTTTCTGATCCCAGAGAGAAGGCAAGGGTGAACGCTCTGTATGGAGGATATTAAGACATCAGACAGGTCCCAGATTGGTACATTTCCATACAGCCTAGTATAGAGAAATCCTCCGGCTCCCATTTTGTGTCCTTTAGAGTACTGCAGCAGAAATATGAGCAATTTTACCCAACACATAAAGGAAGCTGTGCTTGTTGAATGGGTGAGAGCAGCCACTTTTAAAGCAAACAACACTGAATGACCTAGGAGAGGAATTCAAAGGCTTTAATGCAATGGAAAGGGCAGATGGAATTTAGTCAAAAAAACAATCATCAAGACAGGATTTCAGTTTTATGATTCACCCAAAAAACCCCTCAACCAGCACATAACAGTCAGAGACAATTACCTGTACCCAGTTTACTATTGATTTGAAAAGCATGACACATGCAACAGAAAAATTTTAACATGCACTTCGATCTCAAACTCTATTTGTATAGCAACTAAAATAAGCAAAAACTACCCAAGCCCTGGCAAAAGAAATTTCTAGCACTGTTGCTTTTAATTTTGGAACAAACAGCTGATGTTCAGTTATGAATGTGAGAGGGGGAATAACAGTTTAGTGAAACAGTCATTGCCTTATGGCTGTATGAGAAACATGCAAACTGAGACTGCACATACACTAATACAAGAGGAAATTTTATTCAGTCTGAGATTGAGAGGGGCACAATATAACCTTTCCACTGCTTTTATCCAATTAACACTGCTAATGCAACATACAGCTGCTAGATTTATCTGATATTTGTACTTTTTATGCTATCAGCAAGGAAATAATGAACTTGACACTTCTGAGTGACTATTGCTATTTAAATTTTTATTGTAAAGTTATGTACTGAAGGCTAATCCATTTGAAAAAATCTGCAGCTGCCAGGGCAGAGGGCTATAAACACAGTGGCGGCTATATGGTGCTTAGCCTGGTTTGGGTGTTGTACAAGTGCTACATACTGTTCCAGGAGTAAGTCCTTTAATAATGACATTTTCAGAAAGGCTCAGAACCTGTTTAGGATGCTTTTATTTATTTTTTTTTTTTAAAAAAAAAAAAACACATCCCACACACACACGTCCAATCTGAGGCCCATTAAAGAGTTACCTAACAAAGACTTTCATCAAGTTTCACTGGAAGAGACTCACTTTTTTTTTTTTTTTTTTTTTTTTTTTTTTTAAGTGGAAACAAGTACTTGATTCAACTGAACATGTCCCACACATACTGCTTATGTACAGGTCAGATACACTATGCCAGCAGGCTGTGATTTGCTATGCATATAAAGTCCCAACCACATGAACAAAAAGTAGCTATCCAGTTCCAGCACAGCCACAGTAGATGAGCACAGATTTTCAAACTACTGTCCTTTTGTTTGACAGTCAAGAATCTCATCCAGACCCCATCAGACCCAGAAAGAGATCATAACTCTAACAGGCCTGAGACAAACAGGGCCAGAGGGCATGAGCTCCCTTCTTCAGGCTTCTGATTTATAAGCAACTTCAGAGGGGTTTTCCTCCATTTATCACATTTGAAGCATGCCAGACCTCCACACACAGACAAAGAATGGCAGCTGAGGAAGGAGCCAGGTTGCAAACCATCCAGCAGAGATGAGGGAATCCACTGCCTTTACAATAACTCTCATAGCTCTGGAGAAACCCATGAACTCACCAAAGTTACAGACTGTACTCAGTTAAACTGTAACCAGATGTTAAATCTAAGTCCTTCCAAAAAGGAAGGGAATAAAAATGTTAATCTCTATTCTTCGAAGAAGCCTTTTGTTGCCATCTACAATGTAGGTAAGTTTGGCCAAACAGCTAGTGATAATGTAGTTTTAAAGCTGCAGTGCTTGTAATTTTTCTTTCTCTGAATGCTGTACAGTTAATTCATACAGCAAAGCTTTTATCAGCTACAAAATGTAAACCATATATAAAATACAGCTACCTCTACATTACAGAGGTTTAGGATTTTTAACCTAACGATTGCATTTCACTGTGTCATAAAGAAAGCTCCTCCCAGATTATACCATGCACAAATGAAAGCAGCTTTCTCTGAGCAAAGCCACTAACATTTTAGTAATGCTTTCAGAGCACAAAACTAGGCAATGGCATTGTGAGAACATACAGCCAACTGCACCAAAGTACTTGCTCACCTGATTTTCCCATGACCAAGTTTTTGATTGTCACCTGATGCCTCCTGTCTTGACTTTCTCTGATGAGCACTCTGGAAATGAGCTGCTGTAATTTCAGTGCAACTTCAGCCTTCTGCCACTACCGCTGCACGGAACTCAACAGAACGAAAATTGTAAACGCCCCTTTTCACTAGTCGAACAAGCCTGCCGATGCCTTATAAGGAATACCGACACTTCTTTTTTTTTTTTCTTGAAAAGTTCCTATTTGGGGTCAGGAACTATTTATCCTCCACAGTAACCAAGCAGCTCAAAAACACCATATGGTTTCACATACCAGTATAGTTTAGTAATCATGAATATTTTCTGATAGAGTATGCTGCAAAAAAAAATTCCTGTTGACAAATAAATATGCTGCCACAGCAGGTACAACCCAAAAGGCTAATTAATATAGTTAAATACTTTTGAAAGTTTCACTGAATTATTGTATGTAAAGGTAAAACAGGCAAGTGCTAAGATAGTTTAAAGTATAATTACATTTTATGCCTCCCTAAAAGTCATTTTGGTAAAATAAAATCTGTAGAACATATTAATAGAAGGCATGGGAATGCAGGATATGATTCTTCAAGTTAGACAGGAACTGCATTGATGGTTTATTTTTTGTAAGTTTGATTTGTGCATGCCTTACTCTGTCTATGCAAACACATTTTAAGCTTTGCCACTGCTGGGTTCACATCGTATCTAATACCTCAAACCGCACTGACAAATACTAAGCTACTGAGTATGAACATCATGCCTTGATACTTTCAACCTCAGAAGTGCTGCATCCCTCCAAATGATAACTCAGGTATTTGTCTCCTACTTCCTTCTTTTACATCATCGTAAGAAATCATCCAAGGTTAATATTTCCTCCCTTTTTAAATAATACATTTCAAAAATTTCAGGTACTACTTGGTTTTGTACCAGGTCAGCTGGCTCAGCCCCTAGTCTGCATATACTTATGCACGTGCACCACTTTATTCATGGGAAGGCTCTAAGGAATTGAAGCTCCCTCTTCAATTAATTCACCACGAGGCATTTGCAATCCAGCTAGCTGCTGGCTGTTCCATGCAAAAGGCTGCATACCAAAACAGGGGACAGGTCATGGGGAAGACAACTTCTAATTACCCAATTTTTTACCTCTAGAGGATGAGTTCCATGACGAAAAGAGAAATGAAAACTCAGGAATAAAAGATACTGGTTTTTTTTGTTTTTTTTTTTTTTTTTTTTTTTGTTTGTTTGTTTTTTTTGTTTTTAATAGCATCAGGTGGGGAAGACAGCATCCCTTTGCCAACAACTTGTTCCTGAGATTACTTCATTGGCAGTGCTGAAGTTGCCAGGCTGAGTGTGTGTCATTATCTCACACCCTATCTAGTTACTCAGAAGAGATGTGTAGGTAACTAATCACCACCTGGAGGGGAAACCACAGGGTGTAAAAGCTCAAATTAATTTTCACAACAGCCTGACACTTGCCTTTGCTAGTAGTAACCCATGCAGCAGAATAGGATGAAAAATTCAGAGAAGGTAAAAAATGGTATCTCTGCTCACCCTGTCTGCCAGGAGAAGTGGCAGCTGCTGGCTGAGCAGTGGGATGAGGAGTTGGAGGGTGTACTACTGCAGCTCCTTATAGAGAGGGTAAACAGTTGCTTTACCTGGTTGTGGGAATGAAAAAACCGTGTGCCAGTCTATGAACCCTAGCCTCTAAAAATGCTCTGTTAATCCTGAAATACTGGGTTGTACCAGCCCTGGGAGGTACATCAACATTCAAGAATATCCTATGCCAACCTTTAGCCCTGACAAATAGTACAGAATTAAAGTCTGCATAGTTAGGAGTCTCTGATACTTGAAATTTTATATCCTCAGAATTGATTGTTACATTTTATACTGTTTATATTTTATATCTTTCTAATATTTGACTGCATTCTAATGTAATATCCACTCATGACCTGCACCATTATTAAGAGAACAGCATGAAGATCTTCAAAAGTGACCAGCTGGAGCCACCTCTGTAAGATTTTCAGAAAAAAATACACAACTACAACTTGGATAAGAGCATTTCTCCAAACTGATAAATCCAGTAAAACTTACAGGAAAGAACTGGCACTTTTGCTGATCCAGTAACAAGGAAATCAAAACTACTGCTCAGACATGAAATGCGAAAAGTATCAGTGTAATGTAAATACAATGACTTATCAGAAAGTAGAAAGCAATGCAAGTCTGGATGCAAAAAACAAAGGAGTAAGGGGACAGCTGGGATTTTTTAGTATTTTAACATTAGCCACTGAATTTTCCAGACTAGAAAATATTGCTGACCTAGTCAGATAGCAATCTGGATGAAGTATGCACACTAATAGTTAAGAACATAGTCATCTCTCTGAAAGTAGTGAATCTGATTAAATAAAAGCCACAGCCAGGGAAACTTTGACCTTACAAATCATTAATATCCTTTTACCAGGGTAAAAGGGTACTTTTCCCCTTTTATCTTTTCATATCAGATTAATATATGCAGTAACTTTTGATTTAGCAAAATACCACTCCGCTAACTGGAGGCACTTGCTTAACATCCATATATTTGGCCATTACATTACAATATCTTGTATTTGGACCACTTTATGGATCAGGAAGTGAATTTGAGCAGTTACTCATGAATGAGATCACACAATTATGATAGGTCATCATAATGATGAAAATACTAGTTTAAATTTTCAGTAGCAGTCAAAAAAAGCACATCTGGTATCAGGAGTAGCTAAAGAAGAAATAAAGAAAGCAAAGCTCATCATTGTGGAAGGGTGTAAATCCCCAAGCCTGAGAAGCTCCTCAAGCTTCAAATGGGAGAGCAAGTCGCACTACCGGGGCGGCGGCCGCCCGCCGGCGGCCCTCTGGAGCCGGCGTGGGCCCTGCCCGCGCAGGGGCTCTGCGGCCCCCCCCCCGCCCGCTGCGGCCCCGCCGGCCTCCACCCGCCGCGCGCGCCTGGCCCGACATGGCGTTAACGGCGCCTCCGCGCCGCCGGGCTCTGCTTCTCGCGGCGGTTCCGCTGCTGCTGCTGCTGCTTGGGGCGGCGGGTGAGTGAGCCCCGCGTCGAGGGAGGCCAGCGCTGCCCGCGGCCCTCACCTCCGCGCCGGCGGCGGCCGCGGCGGGTCCCGCGAGCCGCGCAGAGGAGGCTACGCCCGCCGCTGCTGGGCTTTGCGCCCCGCTGGGCGGGCTGGGCCCACCCGCCCAGGCGAAGCGGGGCCGGGCCGGGCCGGGCCGAGCCGAGCCGAACGCGCAGTGCGGTTCGGTGGGGCTAACTCTGCAGGGGAGGAAAAGCGCCCGAACAGTGAACGGATCACAAAATCACGTGTTTGTGGCAGGGCGGCTGTGGGGTTTTGTTCTTTTTGTGCTTGTTTCTCGAGCTCTGGGATCTTGCCCTTGGCTGAGGTGGTTTTTCAAAGCTTTATTGCCACAGCTTTATGTCTCAGCATTTCCCCTGGCATATCTGCTGGCTGTGCTGTTCTATCCTCCTTCTACATGGGGTTCTTGGCGTGCCTTTTTTTCCACTTTGTTGTTGTTGGTATGAATTAGTCTGAACTGTCTTTCTGCCAGGCCTCTTACTTGCTCATGTCCAGAGAAACGTTTCAGATGCTCTCATTATCAGTATTGCTAGTATTGCTGGCCCTCAGTTTTACAGGCAAATCGCAGTTCTAGTGTTTGCAGGGATTTCAGCTTTTTTTTCTTCTTCTTTTTTTAAGGTTAGTTTTTAGATCTCTTGATTGTAGAGAGAATCCTGTGTCACCTCTAAAAAACATGACAAGAAAAAGAACTGGTAACAGTTCATTTAAAAAAAAAAAGTTCATCAAGCACTTCTCTCTCTCTCTCTCTCTCTCTCTCTCTCTCTCTCTCTCTCTCTCTCTTTTTTGGTATGAATTCTGTCCATTTCTGTTTTTTTTTTCCCCTTCAGAATTTTCCAACAGAATGCATGATAACATGCCACTTATTTTCTTTGCTCTGTGGGGTAATTACATATCTATATATTCAATATACACTTTTTTAAAAAAACAGTATTAATGAACCTTTATAGATAACATATTTGACTGAAAATATGACATTTCGTGACTATGTGATTTTATTTTTTTTCTATGAATTAAACTAAATCTATCAAATAATAGATGGCTTCTATTAAAGTTAACAAAATGTTCTGTGTCTTTAATGCAATTTTAGACAAAAAATCTTTAGTTTTTATGTCTTATTCTTTTTTGTCTTTTATCATTTCGAAGACACCATTTCAATTTTTCAAATCTACATTCTGCATTCTGCCTTGTCAGCATTGTTCAGTACTGCCCATGAGTACCTTCTATTCCCATTTTTCTTCTAATGTTACTTAGTACTTAGCGTTTTAAGACATTGATCACAATGCATGATTTGAATGCTGCTTTTATTGTAAAATCGTAAAAATTAAATGTTTGTTAGTAGGTATTCTAAAGCAAGAAGATTCCATAGATCTCCAAGGTCAACTGGAGCTATAGATTGTAAGAAACTGACTCAGTTTTAGTCTTTACTGTCTCCTGTCTGTTCAAGTTGAATCCGTATTAGAAAAGCAGCAGAATGAATGGGCAATGGCTATACTCTGCTGTTGCTGCAGTGCCTGCCATTTTAATCTAACTCCACGTTCCTGCTTGCTTTTTTGCGGAGTTGTGAATCCCAACAGTTGAAGACTTCTCATTCCTGAGGGGTTTAGCTGCACTGGCTGGAGAGATTACTAATCCTAGTTACGGAAACAGTATTTTCTCTGACTGTGGCTAAATCTGACAGGGATTTTTGGCTTTTCAAAGCAGGGCTTCTGTCTGAGGATATGGGATTTCTTGGTAACTGGCCTAAGACTAGAATTTACTGCCACAAAAACTGTGAAAGTTTACAAATGTCATCACTTAAAGATATTTTTTCTTTTTCTTGTTAAGGAATGTAAAAAAACGTTTATAATTTGCAAATACGAAGTTTTCCTCATAGATGTAGATGTGAGATACGTTGCTTTTCTTTCTAATTCTGGAAGATGTTCCACTAGAAGATACTAAATCTCACGATCTTTGTAATTGGAAATAGTCCCTATTCATGATGGAATCCAAATTAAGCTTGCTAATAAATTCTCAGCATTGCAGCTACAGCTGCTAGCTTGAAGGTTATTGTCTGCAGAAATAATGAGCTGCTATGGATTTTGATAACTCTAATGTAATTCAGACTCTTTAAACACAATTTATTGTTGTATTTGATCAGATAAATCATCAAATCTGTTTCTTTTCATCTCAGTAATGTGCATCCTACTATAATACCTTTAGGTTTTATAGCACATGCAGTAGCAGTGCTCAAGTATGGAAAAATTATATGATCAAAAGTAAGTAATTACAATCATCAGTCTTTATCTGCCTACTTCAGGCATAGTTTACCATATAGCTAAATATTTAGCTAAGAATGATGGCACTGATTCCAGGAGCTATGAAAAATGTGGAGTTTTGTTTATCATTCACTCCATCCTGCATATCTTGTGAATGGAGCTCTTACTGTACCTGAACATATATCTATAGTAAAAAGATATCTTTCTGTAAGTTGTGGTATTACTTTCAATTAGACTCTCACCTAAAAAATACCTAACTATAAGGATATAAAACCCTAGAATATTATTTCTGGTGGGATAGCTTTAAAATTAATACTTCAAATCACAGAAAAATAGATGTATGTGGACTTTTTTGTTGATACTTACATTATCTCAATTTGTGCACTTTACAACCAGCCTTTAGCAACTCAGCTCATGTCTTGCCTTATATCAGTTCTGTTTGGAAAAACCTATGTTGGAAAGAGTTAATATAATGCTACTGGCTTCATTCTTATCTTGAAACCTAAGCAAGAGGAGAAGGATAAACAATGGAATAGAGCATGCTTTCTGGATATATGTATATTATTATCAGTGAATTTTGACATTTGGATTTTATTTTCAATTGGCAAAAATACCAAATACTGAGCCTCATTAATAATGGTAACTGGTTTTACACTAATACAAGATAACAGTGGCAGAGAGAATAAAAGAATGAAAACTATGAGCCTTTCATCCCTGAATGTGAACTCTTGTTTTTTTTTATGCTTTTCCTGCTTGGTAAGACTAACCATAAATAAAGCAATAGTCAAGGTAGTAAGATCAGGCCATTCAACAGCAGAGTGAATGCGTGAATCTTGTTTCTATGGGAATACCTTATTTTTACAAAATTTCTAGGCTAAGATTCACAGATTAACTGTGACCTTGTTAATTATTCTGTATCATATATAAAAACGCCATTATTTATAAAAGTAAGTATATAATTGTTGTTATAATTGTTACATATGTATATACAATATAAACACATATAACATATACTTGTTTTTTAAATTTTTTATCTTTTATGTTTTTTAATATGCTTCTTTAATTTTTAAGTCTATCCTTTTATAGCATTTCCTTAACGAGCCTTCCATTCTCTGTCCATTATTTTCAGCATTAGGAATATTTTGGCACATTTACCACATAGAAATTTACCAATTATAGGAATTACATGAATTGTTGTGGTGTGCTTTGAAGATACAAGCTGCTATATATTTTTCATTTAACTGTTTAACATAAGTGCCTGTTTCAGACTATGTGAATTTTTCCATTACATATATCTTCATTAATATGAACAACATTGTGTGACAAATTGAGGCTGTATAAGCTTTCTTAGTTCTTTATTATTTTAATACTTAAAGCATCTGCTTAAAAATGAATTCATGATGCGCTCGGCTGAATGGAGTTAAAAGTCACTAATTTAGGAGCTGATTCATTAATAAAAAAAGCTTCTCTAAAATTACTTTTAATTTTTTGTACTGTCAGTGTACTTAAGAATATTTGGCTGTAGCCTTATGTTGATGAACTAAGTTACAGGTATTTCATTTTATTAGATATCACTGAGGAGTACTGATAAACCTTCAAGGGTTATTTGTGTATAAACTGAAAGGTGCCATATTTAATTGGCATGCAACTGTTGCTACAGTGAAACATCTAAATAGTCAAATAATTAGCTGTTAATGACAGCAAGGAGAGGGCAGGGGTGGTTCTTTGTGGAGATAAATGTCTGATGAATTCATGGTAAATTATGACAGAATCTGTTTTACTACATATTTCCATTTTGGCATGGATCTCTGACCCCACATTGTGTGTTTTGTCTTGTCTGTCTTTATCTGATTACTTTCAGCAAGTCTATCTTTGCTACACTTTGATGAGCTTTTGAACATGTGTGCATATTGCTGATAGACAAAGTAGAATTTCCTTTTTTCACCTGCCTGTCTTACTGAACAAGCTATACGCTTCTGTATTGACTATAATAGTTAAAAATTTTAATCTAATATCATATGTAAATACCTAACGTGTTTGGCATAAGGAAACCTGACATAGTCCTTCAGGTCCTTCCTGTGTCCATATCCACGTTATTTTTTCTGTATTATTATTGCTCATACTGTCCAGCCTCAGGTGTCAGACTTTTTTTGGTCATCAATTACATATTTTTCTGTGGATTTACAGTACTGGTACCCATCAATCCTAATATTAAATCCTCACAAGAGATTAGCAAGTAATGACTTAAAATACTCTTTCCTTCTTTTTTTTTTTTTGACCATATATATATATATATATATATAAATACATATATTTTTTGGCTTAATTTCAGTTTTACTTGCACTTGCCAAAGATAAAACTTAGGAAGGGTATAAATTACTGCTGCAGTGGAAATTGGCTGTGACTTGGAGTTTTTTAAGATTTGTACTTAATATGAATGGGACAGGTTTCCTCATATTTCACATATGTGATTGGGCAATCTTATCTTTCAGACTTTCTAGGGCAATTGCATTTTTACTTATTCTTTTCAAGGAGACTTATTTGCATTGATGGTAGAAATGTTCTTAAAATTTCCTTTTTTTTGAAACTTAAGCTGAGAAGAAACTTTTCTTTCTATCTCCTATTGCTGAAGTAATAATCACAAACACCAAGTTTCATCCACATACATAATCTAGCAGCAAGTAGTCAATTTTCAATTTTCCAAACATTTACATATAACTCAGTATTATCTACTTCTGGAATCTGGAACTTAGTTTAATTCCACAAAAGGGCAACATATCTGCTTTGAATTGTTGCTAGTGTCATCCTAAAGACTTGGAAGCGTCTAATATATAGCAGAAAGGCAAAATTACATGGTTTTACTCTCACAGATCATTAAATATTTTATACTAGAACTGATTTTAATTTATTTTTGATTGTTAAAGTTTTTAGTGTTGCACTACTTGTTTTTAAATGTGATTGACTTGTATTGATTAGCAGGAAGCTCTCATTTCTTGGATAAGACTCAACTCACAAAGAAAGGAGATGCACACTTGAAACAAGAAGGTATAATTAGAATGCACAACTCAGTGGCTCTCTCTGAATCCATGAAAATAACATCTATCCCAGCTGTTCCACGAACACCTCATCAAATACTTGGAAAAGAAAACTCAACCGGTAAGCCAAACATTTCTTGAGAAACCTGATTATTCATTTATATTAATCTATGTTCTGACATTTCATAGTTATTAATTATCTAGAGAGTTTTGTTTTTTTCTTTTCCCTTCACATTATTTCCTATGTACTGATTGTATTTGTGTATTCCATGGAAATAAAATTCACCTCTATCAAGGCTTTTAAATAAATGACATGAGAAATTAAAGCTCTTTTTGTGCATATACAGAAGTCAGCAAAGCCCTTATTTCACGCAGAGGGTCACTTTGAAGTATTGACTGTCTTACAGTAGTGTCAGTTGCCTCAGTATTCATTTTGATTTCAAGCTATATTTTCATATATCTAATGATACTGGTTTTTCTTTTTAGTTCCAGTTTATGTTTCTATTAATTCCAAAGGTTTAATTCTTAAATGCTTGACTGAAAAGTTGTTAAAGCAAGGAATAAATGATCCAGAATATCAGTGGGTTGGTCCCACAGGCTTGATAACTAAAGGTAATTATATTTTTAATATCTACAGCTAATTTAATGCATTGTTTTAATTTTTTGTTTATACAGTTTTGTATTACAATATGCAAAAATAGAAGCAGTTTATAAAAGTCTTGCATTTGCATGACAGCAGAAGCATATTTTAATGAAAAATAATAAATTCAGAACAGAAACACAAGGCTGTATAAACCATTTGAATTATATAGCTTTAAAATTTTAATGAAGTTATGATTTTAAAAATTATTTTATGCAAAATCATGTATTTATATGTCAAAAGTGAGTGCAAGTTAATTTGAATGACTTGACATGATGCCATACCAGCAACAATAAATGGAACAGCACTTCAGATTTTACATATAAGTTTGTTTAAAAAAAACACAGTTAAAACTTCTGTGATTACTTCTCTCTGAATTAGACTATGTTTAGCTAGAAAGAAGATAAGGATTTGTAGTCAGTTTCCTGTATTAATGTAGTGTTTATGGTTATAAGACTTCTGAGAGAAGATCAGTGTCAATTTGGTTTGGAGGAAAAATGTAAAGAATAGAAGATGTTTTTAAAGATGGAAGAAAGAGTTATGAGAGAGGGTGGAAATGATGCAAAGGAACAGAAGGAAGAAAGCAATTAAGAGGAAAATAAGAAAAAAAAGGTAACAACCAAGCTAGTTATGAAAATAAGACAATAAACAGGAATAAACAACAGGGGAAAATTGTCAAGAGGGAGGGTAAAAGAAAAAAGTTGAAGGAAAATAAGTAATAATCAGATGTAAACTATAGAAATAATACATACCCTACAAATGCTTTGCATTGTCTTTCTCAGTAAGAACTGCTAAATACAACACTTCAAATTTAGTGAGGAAACTGCAGGCACACTGCTATATATGTAGAGAAACAGGAATGATGTCCTCAAAATATATGTGGCCAGCCCTAAGCTCCATTCAGAATGAGCAATTATCAGTTGTTGTTTTATACTATTTCACCCCCTTCCGACAATTTGGAAATGGATAGTAGATCAGAAAAGGAGACTGGATCACATTTTTTTCCTTAAGCATCTAAATACTGCTTCTGTTCTGCTTTAGGATATATTGTGGAATTAGATTAATGTTGGCCTTCCTCATTATGTGAATCATCTTTTTGTTTTGTTTGGGGGCTTTTTTATTGTGAAATGGGAGTAAAACCACCTTTTGCATTTCAAAGGTTATGAGGTCAAAAACATAAAATAGGCCTCTTCCAAAGCAACTAGTTTTTTAAAAGACCAAGAGTTAAATGTCGTTTGTCATGAATATGTCTCTAACGTAATAGTCTACTTTCATTTCACTACTACTACTTGTAATTCACTAACTATTACAGATCTGTGTCTGAATTCCCTTCTGGTATGTCCAGATTTGAATTTTCTAAATATTTCTTCATGATTATCCTTTTCCTCTATAGATTGTGTTTTGCAAGAGATGTATCAGCTACACATAGGCACACTCACACAAAAGGAGGAAAAAGTCGATGAAATGCTTTGGAAACTCAGAACAAGCATTTAAATACTTTCTTAAATATTCTGTTTGTTAGAGGCTGTTAATAAAAAAAAATGTTACTTTGTCTTGTTACTTATTTTATAGTATCTCAAATATCTATTTCTAGACTCAGAAAGACTTGTTTTAGCAGAAGGTTGTCTGGAGATCTATAATATTCATGCGGGCGACACTGGAAGTTATACCTGTAAAGTTACCTATGTATATAATGCTAAACATTTGATGACAGAAGTCCGTTTTATGATCTATGGCAAGTAAAGTTTAATCGTATTGCTTTTTGATTTATTCTAATATAATCATATTTTTTCCAATGTTTACCTCAGGATTGGCATAAATATAGAAGTAGCTGGGCAATAGCATATTGGAAAGAAGCCCTTGCACGTAACTCTTGTATGCATATATACTGTAAAGAAGTTGCCTAAGAAAAATATAATGAAATTTTGTACAGAAATTGTTTCCTTCTCATACTGTTCATGATCTACCCAGATCAAAACAGTATAACTCATTCTGTCCAGTACGAAATCAAATGACTATAAAGGCTAAAGTCATAAAGGGCTATAGTTGCCTAACTGTCCTTTAAATGCTTATATCTAGAACTGAATTCTTCAAAAATCCTGTTTAACCTCCTTCTCTAGCTACATTTTTGAGAGTAATATCTACTAAGTTTTCACATTTATGCTGTTAGATGTACAGACTGTTTTCAGCTGCTAAGTACTTAAGTTAAAGGTGTTCATATATTCAGAGCATATGCACCTTTTTCACCCCTGAGGTCCTTGATGTCACATATGTCTCAAAAAGCATTCAAAAGTGACTTGCCAGTCCATCTACTACAGAATTATATTCTTGGGACAGTTCCTGTAGGGCATCTACAAGAAAAAGTAAATTTATTTAAAACAAGAGAGCCTTATCAAGCCTGTACAGATTTGATCCTGAGAATAAAATGGAACAAGAGACAGAGCTGGAAGATGTAGAAAATAGCTAGCTCTTAAAATAATTTTTAAAAAATCCAAATAGTGTCCTTTTCCTTTCAAACTAAAAGCATCTCAAATAGTAATTAAAATTATGCTTTGATGCCACCTACAGGATTTCTGAGGGGGGGCACAACTTTGGCCACTGTATTTACTCTATTATTTATTTTTAATATTAGGGTTGAAGTTCTGTATTAAAACCACAAGATCATGATCTGCTCCTCAGTTTAGCAAATTACATCTTTCCAAGACTGTGCCTAGATATTTCTGTATCTAATTACCAGAAAGTTAAATTTCTTAAGAGTATTAGTTTACTGCCTCTAGCAAAGACAGATCTGGGCCAAAAACCTCAATTTGTAGACTACTCTTAGATCCTATTGCAATGCATGGAAGTTGAATGTAGGAAACATTTCTTAAAGGACTCTTATCCCACCCTAGATCCAAAACTTTGGGAATAGCCACATTTTAAAAATGAAAAATAAGTGAGGAGACCAGCAAAATGGTTAGCATATATAGTGAAATTTTTCCAGCTACTCTAAGCTGGAAAATGTATCCTTGGAAAATTATGATACATTAAAAATAATAAAAGTCCATTGCAGTATGCACTAAAACTTTATTAAAAAAGAACAGCAGCTGCACATGCCTGAGCTAAGAATAAATATTTCCACTGTGGTCTGGTATAGAATCATCATAGAATTGTAAGATTAGAAGGGACCTCTGGAGAGCATCTAGTCCAACCCTCCACATAGCCCATATGGGGACTGAACCCGTGACCTTGGCATTAGCAGCACCACGCTCTAACCAACTGAGCTAAACCTGCCCCACATATAGAACATCTAATCTTCTGTACAAAATTAAAAAACAGAATACTGCTGAATGATTAAAATTGCTATGTACATGCTGTTAATGCCTTTATCTTGTTCTGGATCAGTACATATCTGAAGTAAAACACTAAGGTATAAAGGAAATACAGACTAAGTATTTAGCTAGTTGAATATTTGAATAGCTAGTTCATTTCCAAAGATTGTCCCAGTGGTATTAACTCAGTTGTGTTATTAGCAAGATATTTTCTATTTTATTTTATTTTTTACTTGCTGAGTGCACTTCTTCTAACTGTAAAATCAAAAATAAATACAAGGTATAATAAATAATGACTTACATCATCAAAGCAAAAAAGATCACAGTAATGGTAATGTTTTGTGCTTCATGTAGTGCTCCTGTACCACACACAGTCCTGATGCAATAATAATGTTGTGACAAGTTCAGAGAGAATTTCTGAGTCTCTGACTCGTTCCCACATTCCTGTTGTGTCTGAATATTTTTAAACACTTGCCAAAAGAAACTTCTCTCCATGAATATGGCATACATATTACCATATTGCAACTACACCCTTGCATATTTTGAATACTCTTGAATTTGGACAAAAATCATTCTTAGAACAACTAAATGCATCCTAATTATGTTTACCACTGTTGAGGAAATATACCATGCATTGTCCATTAGCTCAGCAAGGGTAACTCTCATTTGACTCGAAGGCATTCCTAGAATCCATTATTCCTTATCCTACTTTGGATATTTAAATTATATCAGATGAATCACCCTAAAAGTCCTTATTTCTCTCTGTGGGCTATATAGGAAGCATAGGTAGCTCATTCAGCCATAGACATCTATGGTTTCAGCATCTAAAAGGTAATGTAGGTTATCCAACTTCTGGTTCAGTTATATTACTGGAACAGATTCAATGATTTTTTTTTAAAAAAAAAAGTTCATTTCAGATTTGTAAATGGCAACAATTATGAAAGAAAAGTATCAAGACGAAATAATGGAATAATGGAAGAATTCTGTTTTGTATAATCAAAATTGGCTTGCCTTGATAGTAATTACTGCTGCAAAATTTTGCAGTTGTTAGCAAAGCTCACTCTTTCCTCCCAGAATAATCCTGAGAGGTCTGCCTGCCTGAACTTGTGGGTAGTAGTATATCACAATCATCATACATTAAAAAAGGAAATTAAATTATTGACGTTTCTTCCATTGGCCTTCTTAATAAACATTCTGTTATATAGTTTCATTTCTCTGGCTCCTTCTATCTGCCCAATTTTTCCCATAGTAACCTTCTGAAGCTGGAAAGACAGTATTTCATAAATCATATGATATGCTATAATTACAGTATAGAAACCACAATTTCACTGAGTTTCATTTAAAAATTAAATATTGGTGAGATTGCCATTGAGGTGCTAAGATACAGTCACACCTCTCTATTTACCCTGTTACTACCATGGTGACCATTGGTTGTGAAATAATGAAAATAAACTACACAGAATAAGAAAGCAGGTATTCAAGTTACTGTAATAGCATGCTCTAAGTATATATGAATAGCTAACTGGGTTAAAATAAATACTGGATGAGAAAGAGTTCAGATAGCTAAGGGAATTTTCATTTTTTACAGTGTATCATAAGCCAGGGAAAAGCCTACATCTGGCATCAGAATTCAAAGCAGAAAGTTGTGAAACCAGTGAAGTTGTTTCCTTTGAAAAAAGACTGTTAGAAGACTTGAAGACATTAATTCATGGCTTGCAGTGTGAAATTCAGCAGTGGAAGATGCAGTGCCATGCAGCCACAAATACAATAGCAATGCTAACACACAAACTTATATTCCAGTTTGTAGGTAAGATGGATAGTTTTCTTTTAGTTTTTCTAATTACTTCCGTGGGACACAGAAAAAGCTGCTGTGGTAATAAAACATTTATATGCACACTATGTGCACCCAGTTAAAAATGTAGAACTCGTGTTCTGGGTACGTTGGGCATATCCAATTTTTATAATGTAATGTCAGGCTGGTTAGTTTATCTAAGTTAAAGTAATAGAGAACAGTTGTATTTTCAGCAGAGGAGTGTACTGTCTGTGCTGAAGGTGAGATCAAAAGCTTATTTCTGTTTTTAAAAGATCATGTTTTTCTAAATTGCCAAAAAAAGAAAAATCACATAGCTGAAGTTTCTTGTAATTATTAAGTGTTGTGTTAGAGGGGTTAGATTGTACAGGGAAGTAAATGTGCAGTGATAGCTACTGCAGTGAAAATGGCCTAACAGGAAAAGCAAAAATAAGCTGGAAATGATAGCAGGGGCAATGTGATGACAGAGACTATGGAAAGCTTCCCAGAATATGGAAGAAGAAACATTAATCTACTTTCTTATTCTTAAAATGACCATAATCTTTGAGTAATAAAATGTCAGGCCAAACTGGTTTCTGTCACCAGCCCTATGAGCAACTCTCCAAAAACTTACAACTGTTTCTGTAGTTTCTACTCTACTATTACAAAATCCACAGGAACAAGGGAGAGCAAATATGAGACATGATATATTGTCTGCCTAGTCCTAACTGCTTAATTCTGTATTAACCATAATTTGAAGAAATAATCAGCAACTCCTACAAACAACATTTTTTCTTCTAGGGAGTAAAATATCATTGTAGAAAATCAATTGCAAAAAGCTTTGTAAATACTGAGTTAAGACTGTGATGATATCCCAGTCCTTACCAAAAGTCAAATTAGACACACTGAAATTTATGAAACCAAGGACTATTCTTGTGTTATAACACTGGCCTCTTTAAACAGTGCCCAGATATATTTGTAATAAACAATCTCACTGTGCTTTTCAATTTTACTAAACTGTAGCAATCTAAATCTACTGTTCTTGTTTCACAGAGAGAGACAGATATGATCATTTTTATTTGACTCATGTTCATTATTCTATCCAACACTATCCTTATGTGACCTTAAGCCCAGACACCAACAGCTTTCATGCTAAGTCCTCCACACCATTGATAGAACCTGTGTAGAGCAGCACAAGAATTAAGGATCCAGGATGCATTAAATTATACTAAAATCATTCAGAGATCAAAGACATACAATCCTCCCCATTGTTTGGCAAAATTAAAACCTAAGTTACTTCTTGACTGTTCTAATCTGACAGCTAAACTGAGTTAAAATACATTCTTTAGTTTTGAAATGTATACTTGCATTTCTTACACTTTCTTCTTTGATTTACCTGGTCTTGTGTGAGCTTGTGAGGCCCAGCATTAGGGCTCTAAGTAGCACTTACAAAAACATTACAGCCATGAAATACTGAATACTGATCTAGAGCTTACATTGCGAGTTCAATTTTGCTAAAAAGAAAAATCTCAGCAGCTGACAGATTAACAACACATGCTCAGAGCATGTGTTTATGACAGAGCAGATAGCATTTGTTTTCCTGCAGCCAGCATAAAAGCTAGACAGCCTAAATACTGTATCTTGTCTTCTGGCGAAATCAGGAGATCTAGTCATGTGCCTGTTTCTGATCTGGATTATGTTAGTACTCAGCTGAGCTGTGGTAGTGGAACCATAGCCTCATTGGCAACATCTCAGTTTCTACAAGGAATTACTGGCTGCAAATATTTAAATTTACTTTCTTATGCCAGAGGAACTGAACTTCTGCTAGCTACCTTTTTTTTCTACTTTGTGGAAAGTTATTAGCTGACTAATGTAAACACTTGCAGGTGGTACTGTGAAGCTGCTCTTACTACCCTGCACTGGAGGAAGAGTATTGTTGCTAACTCAGAGAAAAATGAGCTGCTACTGAGGGATGCATTTCAGAATGCTACACTCTGAGCTGCAGTTTAGGGATATCTTTTTGCAAACTCCAGAAGATGTCAGGACTTAGAGCTAGATAACACTGTATATAACAGTGTCTATTCTGCATCTTTGATTGCCATTTGTACTTGAAAACCAAAGTTTTAGTAGTAACCTGAAAAATTCAAACTTATATTCTAGCTGAACACTTTTTTTTTAATACTGGAATACTAATTTCCCTACATATTCCTTTTTGTATGTAATATGTATGTAAATATATTTAAAATGGAATTTCAGTTTCCTGCTTGAATGCTTATACTTAGTATGTTGTTTTTTTTAATAAGGTAATTTTTTTTTCATCAGCAGCATCAGTCTTGATCACAAGACAAGAGAACAAATAGACTTCTTTCCATGTACTTTATATGTCTGTCATATATTGCCATGTGATATGTTCCCTGTTTTACAGATGTGGGGAGATAGGAACAAATAAAAATACAGGACTACACAGAACTGCAAACCATTTGGTGATCTATTTTTCATGTTCAATTATTTTGAAGTATAAATTATTTCTTAGTATATCATCCCCTGTTATCTGTCTTAATGCATGTATTAACTGAAGATTTCTTTTGGTTAATTTTCAGTTTTTCCTTTTGCATTGGCATTTACAGATCCCTGTGAAAGTACAGACTGTGAAAGTTCCTCCAACTGTATCAAAAAGGTGCAATTATTTATTAATAGTATGAAAATACATTTTTAGAAATTTAATCCGTTTACATTTCTATCCTCATGTCTTTGTATTAAAAGCCTGTATAGTTAAGGAACTCTGCATGCAAGAATAAATGTGATAGAGAACCATATTGTCATTACAACCAGAAATAACAACACTTCAGAGAGAGATCTGTGAATTTGTTGTGCAGACCAATTTATTCTTATCGTACCCCTTTTTTTCCTTAATAAGTCCAAAATATAGGAGGAATTTCAAATTTCAAACACCATTACAGTTGGTTTTAAGAGAGATGCTTTTTAGATTCATCAGGAACACTAATAACTGAATAGCTGTGGAGATGGAGCCAGTATTGCTTTTATAGCACTAACTTCTCAGGTAATTTTGAAGATCTGTTGCTGACTCTCTCTCTTTAAACTACTAGCTCTCTAGCTCTTCTGCATGTTATTTTTTCAGTGCTTTGCTTACCTGTCAAACTTAAGAAAGGTTACCTTTACAGTGTCATTTCCAATTCCGTCATACATTTTAACTATGTAGTTTTTCTCAATTGAACTTTACTATTTTCATGTATGAACTTCTCAAACTATGTGCAATGAGTTACATATTATTTACATTTTCCGTAACCTCCACTCTCCTGGGCTAGACAGTAACATGGGTGATTTATTAAATAGAAACAGACTGCAGCTGAACCAACAAATGCATCCAAATGTAGGATGACATCTGGGCACATTTTCTACTTTTCCCTGAATGTTTGGATAGTGCTGCAGTTACAGAATTTGATTGGTACAACTGCTGCCATTCTCATAGAGTAATTGAGATTGGAAGGGACCTCTGAAGGTCACCCCTACTCAGAGCAGGTCCAAGTAGAGCAAGTTGCCCTGGGTATTGACTAGTTGAGTTCTGAATATCTTCAAGGATGGAGATTCTGCAACTTCTCTGGATCTTTCCATTCCAATGTTCATTACGCTAATGGTGACTTTTTTTTACTTACATGTAATTGGAATCTGTCACGTTCCCATTTCTGCTCATTACTGCTTGTCCTACCACTGTGCACCTCCGGGAGGAGCCTGCTTCCAAACTCTCTATACTCTCCAATTAAATAGTTGAGGACAGCAGTAATTTCCCCTCTTCCCCTTCCCTTCTTAAGTCTAAACAAGCCCAATTCTGTTAGCCTCTCCTCCTGTGTCACTGGAGCCTCTTCCCGAACCCATAGATCATGTTGGTGGCCTCCATTGGACTCTCTTCAGTATCTCACTTGTCTTTCTTGTACTGCAGAGCCAAATACTGGACAGTACTCCAGTCTTAGAAAAGCCAAATAGAAGATACTCTTCCTTGAGCCAGCTGGCTACACACTTACTAATACAGCACATACATAGTTTGGCTGCTTTGTCAAAAGGGCTCATTGCTAACTTCCTCACCACTCAGCCTGTGTAGCTCCATCAGTTCCATGTGTGCTATGCAGAACTAAGCCAGTGCCAAAGTGAGCCATATCCTCTATGACATTCTCCCCCAGCATTTATATTCATCTCATATCAACTGGTACCCAGTTACTTTCATCTGAAAATGAAAAGTAGAGCATATTTTCAGCTCTTCATCTAAAGCATCTCAGCTGATTTCACATAAAGTTTTGAAAATACATCCACTGATAACATTTTGCAATTTACAGGTAATGGTCTCTATTTCCTGTGCAGGCTTTGCCTCAGACTAACTGAGCGAATTACTCATCCGCATTCATATATCTGAAAGCCAGTCCAAATGTACTTTTGAGTTTATATTGGTCCAATTGAGCATACTGGTATATTAAATTCTACCCCAAGGCATGTGGGAGGATAGGATTATATACCAGTACAAACACAATAAGTGACAGTGACAGAAGAAGAGGGAAACTGGGGGTGAGGGGAACCTGTATAGGTCTCTTACAGCCTTATAGTCTTGTGTCAGAGGCTGATATTATTCATCCACAACCTTTAAAGATCATATATTCTTAAAAGACTGTATTTATTCCATGTTGCAGTTTCATTGGTTTTAGCTGTCACTTTGCTGCAAGTCCGAGAATAGCTTTCCTGCTGCTTCCTCTGCTGTTCCAAGAAAGCAGCAACACATATTCCTCAGCAAGGTGACAAAAGGTGTACTCTGCAGGGATAGGAGCTACATCTGGCCCCCCTTACAGTTCTCCTTTTTTTCACTCACCTACTTCAGAATTTGCCTCTCTTCCTGTCCAATAATGCTGGCTTTTCATGGTTCTTTCCGTGTCCAATAATGCTGGCTTTTCATGGTTCTTTCTGTCCTACTGCTGTGTCTTGTTGGAATCACTGTCATTAGTTTCTCTACTTTTAGGCGTACACCAAGATTCAGCGATTTTTGGCAGTCCTAAATTCACAAGAATACAATCAGCAGATGCATTATATTCCTGGAAGCCTTACAAGTTTGAAGACAGACCATTGCAAACCAGGATTTGGTAAAAATACAAGTAATAGTACAGTTTGCACAGGGTGTTGCAGTAAGTATCAAGAATTTGTTTCTAAGAAGGTATCTAATTACTGTTGTCAGGAGAAAATATATTCCTACTGGTTTGCAAATGGAAAGCGTCTTGACTGTTAGCATGATGTTTCAATGCTGTAAGCTGTGGTGAAGCAGATACCAAACTTTTCATCCTAAGATGCTTAGAATACTCCCAAGGTATTTAAAATTAGGTATCAAACACAGTTTAACTAACACATGTTAAGACCCTTGGACAAATGGGGCAAGCTGTATCATATATATATAGATCATTAACACAAACCCTGCAGAGACTGCTGTCCATCACACAACTAGCAGTTATTTTGGTGTGAATTGTGTCATATCTACTGGGAGGTTTCAAATATGGTCAATGTATGTGATAAAAAATTTTTTTTCCTGCTGAAGCCCAAAACTAACTCATTGAGAAAAAGAAAGTGCATTCCAATTTGATTCTAAGCAGGCCAAAAAGAGCACATTCCACATGCATCCAAGGACTACATCTGGATGAAATTCTTTCTATCTTGACAATAGTGATATATGAGTCTGTCACATCAGTGTGAATAACCACCCAACAAACCCCTGGTCAAATGGATCTGGTCAGCTGGAACTATATAGTAGAGTACTTACTGGTGTGAAAAGCAGTCCCAATACCCACTGCTCTTTGAGTGGAAGCACTCAGTCATGCTACAGTTCTTTCCCATAGTACTGTGGGGGAGATCTGTCCTGAGCATACAGATTACTGGCACTTTCGTATTCTAGTTTGTGTCCACCTTGCAAAGAGCATGGACATTCAGATCCTGGGAAAGAAGGAGGTTATCTTTCCTTCATAGTGCAGGTGAGGCTAGTCAGGCTGGATAAAAAGCATCAACTTAGATGTGGAATGCTGATTACTCCGTTAAAGATGTGAAAAGTTTTGTCCAGAAAAGGGAAAGATGTGTAAAACAATATATTCACCTAAATAAAAAATAAGAAATGTTAAGAAATTGAAAAATTAAACTTTTGAAGGTGTGATCCTATTGACAGTTGAAGCTGTGAAGAAAAGCAAATGGATAACATAGTCCCGAGGAATTTGTCATGAGTGAATTGAACTGTGGTCGTGTGTTAACATACAGAAGTTGACTATTGTCCTGACTGACAGGAAAAACATACTGCAGGATTGTTAAGTTTAAAAGTTTGGATTCTTTGTTAAAAATAGATTGTTAGTATCAACAAAGTGTTGATATTATTAAAGCTATAATAATATCAAGTGCTGATATTCATTTGATATGAATGTAAATGAGTAAAGAAACATTTAAAGTATTCAATTGTATGGCTAAAAATGCTTCGGAAATCAATATGTAAATTACTGTAAATATGTAAATATACTTAAAGTACATGCATAGCAAAATTGTTAAGAGCACATATAATTGGAGATTTCTCTAAGCAGTGTTTTACTATCCCTCTTTCTCAGTCCTACAAAACTGTGTTGAATGTGAACAAGGGAACAGACTGAAGCCTTGATGGAAAAGAAGAGCTATGACTCTAGTAATGCAAGAACATTAACTTTGCATAAGTTCTGCTGAAATAGAGCTGTACTTCTTATAGGAATTTTATAGCAATTGGTGGGAAATGAACCTAAGATTCAGTAGTAAAAAAATTGGCCTTATCTAAGTTTAATTTAATATGATGGCCTAGAAGGCCTCTGGGGAAAATAAGAATGCTGCTATTTAATGATGCCCAGAAAAGCTGTGCAAGCAGGCAAACACACATAACACATTATTCAGCAGCAACTGATCTTTTGCAGAGTTTTGGAAATCAGCAGAATAAAATGTTAGTCTTTCCTCACAAGGGTCAGCTGCAATGCAGGTAAATCATTGAAGGATGTTGTGTAACACATCTTGGAAAATTTAGCACTTTTTTTTTTTTTTTTTGAACATGAGTCCAGCACATTTTATGCCTTCCAGCACTTCTTGTTTTTCCAAAACAGTTTTGGTGATCATGTTTCAACCATGCGCTGTTCTCAACTTGTGTGTAGCACTGGCAGTGATTTTCCAGTCCAGTTATCCACAAGTGTAGGGGAACAGCACTTATGACCTAGAAGGTCCCTTTCAGGCCTATGTTGCTATGCAACGTATACGTTCCTACAATGAATGTTCTTCTGCTGTCTAGCTCTGCTGAGAATGGAACAGAAAATGAAACCAAACCTTTTCAAATATAAAAAAAATTATAATGTTTATACTGTCAAAAAATTCTTTGCTTATATCAATCTTTCCTACAGCACTAAAATACATTATCCATGACAATTATATAAGCAGAAGCTTTTATCAAAAGTCAGAAGAGGATGATGTGAACAAAAGCAAAAGTAAAACATGATTCAAAATTTCTCTTCTTTCCAATTGTATTTTGTACCCAGCCTATATTATCACTGAAGGAATCTGAAGGAATTAGTGCTTTCAAAATTAGCACCTTGAGCTTCTTGCTGATTATTAATGAGCATGTGATATGCAAGATCAGGTTTGTTTTCTGAAACGTATAATTGACAAAAGCATTGCCTTAAAAAGTGACAAGTAAAATTACTTATTTTAGCTTTATTAAAAGGCCAAATAAGGCTCATATTATTATGCTTGGCTTTTCTTTTTGTAAACATGTCAGTTTAGATGTCATTTTAGAAAAATGTGTCTTAACCCAAAGGTGTAACAAGCTGAAGATGATTGTAAACTACCATTTCTTCAAAATAAGCATAAGACTTCACTTGTCATCATCTTCCACTTAATAGAGTAACAACAAAACTCCACATTTTTATGCCTTGTTTATTCATAAAAGCAGGCAGAAAAGAACTAAACATATTTTATTTCTGTAAGAGCATTATCATCTCATTAATCTACATCTTCAGTCTCACAACATCTTTCCTTCTCAACTGAATGTAATGGAGTTTAAGAATCAGTCTTCATGACCCTGGAAATCAACTTGACTCTAAAACTCCAAATTATCATCCAGCATTATCCAACAATTAAAAGTCAGACTCTGAAGTTCTTTCTTTAAGTTTCTATTTACTTATGCAGTAGATTTAGTGAACTTCCTCAAGTAAGAGCTGAGTAAAAAGTGACTACAAACTTCAGCATTTTGCACCATGTAGACAATTTGCACTAGAGTGTTTGATCCAACAATCTCTTGCTGTAGCTAGTGTTACTCTACTTATGTCACTAGAATTACAATAGTGCAGTCCTGATTTAGTAAACTCAAAATCAGGTCTATAATCAGTATCATTTCATTTTTTTTAAGCCTATATTTTATTCTAGTTCTACTCTTACAGCGGTTTACTTTTTTTATAGTAACATGCCCACCTGGTAGATTTAGTGCTGAGTATGATACTGTATGCACGCTCTGTCCACCTGGATCTTATAATGAAAAGTATGGGCAAACTGCATGCAAAAGCTGTCCAAAGCAACATACTACTGATAGAAAAGGAGCCAAAACTGCAAATCACTGTCACAGTAAGTTATACAATAATAAGAGATGCATAATAAGAGACTGCATTGGCAATGATAAGAGCAGCTTAAATTCTACTGAAGTAATCATTTTTTTTTGCTATTTTTATCATAAAAGGATATAGGATTGGGAAGTCTATTTAGTGTTTTTCCCACTGTGTCATGGAACACAGATCTTTGCAGGTAATAATCCATTTCTATGCTTACACCTACTTCCTTTTGATCTTATGCCTTCATGGCATGTACTCAAGGGCAGAAAAATGTGAAGCAGATATGAAAGAAAGCAGTCAGAGTAGTGATTTCCACATGCTTATTAACAGATGGGATCATACAGGTTGGATTGCAATAGAAAAAACAAAAATTCAAAATCCTGATCGCTAAACAACAAGGGAAATAAACAAAGCCCAAAAATAAAACCATGTGAATAAAGGCAGAAATACTTCCCAGTTAAATTTCCAGAAGTTACTGTGAATGTCTGAGTCCTTTTCTCTGCTTCTCTGCTTGTTTGTGCTGAGTAGCAGAGCATCTGTGTTCTTTGACACACCTAGGCAAGAGAAACTGAAGGAGTGTGCAGGCTCTACTTCCTGCGACTCACTAGAATCTCTGTCTTTTTCAGGAACTCTGCAAATCTGGATAGTTTTCTTCATTATCCCCACTGGAGTCATCCTTGTTATACTGACATCTTGGGTGTAAGAGTATTTGTGGCATTTTTTAAAACTGTATATAATACAACTATTAAGCACAGCTATAATTTTATGTTGTAATGTTATTTCTGTATACTTTAATGCTAATAGCTAGGATGCCTGTGCATCTCCTTCACTGACAAAATTTGAAATGAACCTTCCCAAGTGAATCTGACATTGGACTATAGAATCAGGCAAGAACACACAAACCTACAGCTTTTGTAAGGTTTTTTTTAGCATCCAGTACATATTGGTACTCTGTAATTTACAGACTGAAAAACAGAGTCTGTGGTGGCCCAAATGGGAGAACGCTACAGCAATTCAGATTTTTGGCTCAGTGTACCCCCTTACTGCAGTAGAAGATATGCCAAGCATACTAAGAATAGCAGTGTGTGTCTTTCTTACCTGAATCCAGAAATCAAATATATTTTGTGTCAGGATAATTTTGAGGACCTATACTTTAAACAAAAAAAATCAAACTATCTTCTGCAACAGCTGAAACAATCATCTTTGTTATTTGGTTCAATAGGATTTAGCTCAAAATTATCTTTACTCACTAAAAGTTTGCCAGAAATAAGTCACTTTTACTTACTTTTAAAAAACACAAGTTGACTTCTTTTTTATTGAAAGGTTTATAGGCAGATGAGTTGTTTGTGACTAGCTAGTCATTCATGAAACTCTTGAAATCTTAAGAATTAGATGATAGTGACTAAGATTTTCCCTGCTTTTCTTCTTGCAGAGGAGAGAGACTTCTCAGCAGGGCACTTTACAGACTAGAGGTTTTGCTGGAAGTAGGGTCCTCAGTTCAAGGAAAACTTAAGACCTATAAGCATAGGTCTTTAATTCATCTTCTAAAAGATGAATTAAAGAACAGATAAATAAGGAGAGGTACTGTGCAACAGACTGAAGAAAACTCCTGACAGAGTTGACTGAATGAAGATTAAAAACTACATTCAGACAAAAAGTTACCAAGTATCTTCTTCTTTCTCGTGCACAGCATCTCTCCCTATTCATCTGTTCTTCAGTGATTTTTTTTAACATATTTCTTCTAGTAGCTTCAAGGGTTCAGCACTTTTGTTGTGATGGGAATGAATAAGGAAAAAAAAGTGATGAATGTATTTAACATGCTTATACATATATGAAAGGTTTTGAATTGCTCGATTTATGCCACAAAGAAACATTAATAACTTGATCAAAAGACAGAAAAAAAAACTTTTCACAGGGATTATTTAGAAGTGTAAAGTAATTCTTTCCTCATAACAGCAGTATGTTGTTCTCCTGTAAAGCTGTCTTTAAAGGTAGAGAATTTAAACTTGATGAAAAGTGTTAATTCCTGGCTGTAGAATGTGTCTCTCAGAGACATCTGATGCCACTTGGTGCTTGATTCACTAGAGAGATGTTCACCCTCCCTCCCCCAGTTCAGGTATTTATACACATTGATGAAAACTCCCCTGAGCGGTATCTTCTGAAGCTAAAAAAATCCCAGCTCTCACAACCTCTCCTCCTCGGTCAGCTGCTCCAATCGCTTAATCATTTACGAGTCGCAGAGTGAGTGTCTGTATTCACTTCAGTATGTCCACATCTCTCGTACTGGGCAGCCCAGAACTGGACACAGCACTCCAGATGTGGCTTCACCAGGGCTGAGTAGAGGGGAAGAATCACCTCCCTCAGTCTGGTGATAATGCTCTTCCTAATGCAGCCCTGAATGCTGCAGGCCACCTTTGCCAAAGCTTTGGCACATTGCTGGCTCCTGCTCCACTTGGTGTCCAGCAGGAACCACCCTGCCCACCGTCCCCAAGCAGTTTCTGCAAAGCTCCTTTTCCAGCCAAATCGGCCCCTAGTACAATGGCAAGACTTAGCAGAATTTGGTATTTTACTCACTAGCTCAGGAACAATTTATGTCATAGAAGGGGATATTTTTTCATTTGTTCTTGTTCCTAGATGGTGTAGCTATGGTAGTAGTATCCTTTATCCCTCTAGAAGTTGCCTGACATAGTCTTTACATTCCAAAGTGGTTCATAAATCAGGAGAGTGATGTTTTGATGGTAGGTTCTCCTGGAGAAAAAAAAATATTCTGTGCAATGCCTAAGTGTGCTTTAGCAGAAGAAGGTGAGACAGAGAGCCTGATACTAGGCATGGTGAGATAGAGAGATATGCATGTATAGCTGTGTAAATGTATTTTTATATATATTTACTGCTGCTGCTACAGTCCAAAAATTGATTTAAAAGTAAATTTTTACACTAAACAGTAGTAACAATCCCCACTGTCAGAGCATGCAGCAGTGTAGGATGATAAACTGGTGAGTTGAAGAGCAGTTTGAAACATGCAGCATTAGCATTGGTGAGAAGCAGTATCTAATGATCATTAGATACTGAACATAAAGAAAAGACATTGCAGCAAACCACTGTTCTATGTCCTAACCCCCTAATTAGAGCTTTCTAACCTTCCAGGATTATTCAGCCATGCTGTAGAAGAAGGCTAGCAGCCCAATACATAGAAGCAGAATCAGAACTGAAAAACAAATTGAAAACCTTTGCAAGTATTGCAACTGATGCTGAGATTGAAGCACAAAGAAGGAAACTAAGGAGCCCTGCCACATATGACAGAAAGCATTTGCCAAAAAAAAAGGGTAACTTTTTACAGGAAGAATCTAGAGGATTATTAAGTAGTATCACAGTTACAGAAGCATCAACAGTCTTTGGCTCAGATCACTCTCCTGACTACACTTGGCCAAATGAAGCAGAAACCAGCTTTGAGGAAGGCACATCAGAGACTACTTTGGGAGAAGAATAAATGTATTCTGTTTTTAAAAGCAGGTCTCATGATTGGACATTTGTTAACACAGTGAGTTTGAAAGCTGTTTAGAGGTTCAAAGAGTATATAATAGTATGGTTCTTACCATCTACTGGAAAATTTAAGATTTTTTAAAAAAAATCTCTCTTAATATACATGATGCTAGTGTCACTGCATTACGTCACTGGTATTGGCAACAGGGTTTTGGTTTCTGTGATCATGGGACCCTGTTTGAAGATCAGTAACTGATGGGGAGAGATGGGATCCACCTCACTAAGCAGGGCATGCGTGTCGCCAACAGGCTGGCCAGCCTCGTAAAGAGGGCTTTGAAATTGGCTGGATGGGGGAAGGGGAGAGTTATAGAGACAGGGTAGTCAGCAAAACACAGCTCGAATCAGGATGCCTCCAGTGGGTGCACGCAGCCACAGATGTGCATATAAGACATGGCTGTGGGGGATTCTCTTGCATCCCTCCTGGGAAACCTGCATGCTCAATTACCTCTCTGAAATGCCTGTACACCAATGCATGCAACATGGGGCACAAACAGGAGGAACTGGAGATCTGTGTGCAGTCGCAGGGCCATGATCTCATTGCAATCACAAGAGACATGGTGGGAGAGCTCACATGACTGGAATGCTGTCATGGATGGCGATGTACTTTTTAGGAAAGACAGGCCAGGAAGGCGAGGTGGTGGAGTTGCTCTTTACGTGTGAGAGCAGCTGGAATGCATCGAGCTCTGCTTAGGGGTGGAGAAGGAGCCAGTCAAGAGCTTATGGGTAAGGGCATGGGAGGATATGGGTGATACTGTTGTGGGTGTCTACTACAGGCCACCTGATCAGGAAGTCAATGAGGCCTTCTACCCTTCTACAGACAGCTGGAAGTAGCCTCACAATCAGAGACCCTGGTTCCTATGGGGGACCTCAACCACCCTGATATCTGCTGGAAGGACAACACAGCCAGGCACAAACAGTCCAGGAGGCTCCTGCAGCGCACTGATAACTCTTTGACACAGGTGGTGGAGGAGCCAATGAGGAGGGATGTCCTGCTGGACCTTGTCCTAACCAACAGAGAAGGACTGGTAGGAGATGGGAGATGTGAAGGTTGGGGGCAGCCTTGGCTGCAGTGATCATGAGATGGTGGAGTTCAGGATCCTGCATGGAGGAGGCAAAGCAATAAGCAGGATCGCAGTCCTGGACTTCAGGAGAGCAGGCTTTGGGCTCTTCAGGGACCTAGGTGGAGGAATCCCATGCATTAGGGCCCTAGAGGGAAGGGGGGTACAAGAGAGCTGGTTAATATTCAAGCCTCACTTCCTCCACGCTCAAGGTCGATGCAGCCCAATGAGCAGGAAGGTGAGCAAAGGGGCAGGAGACAAGCGTGGATGAGCAAGGAGCTCCAGGCAAAATTCAGAAGAAGAAAGTACACAGAATGTGTGAAAAGGGACAGGCCACCTGAGAGGAATATAAGAGCATTGTCAGAGTATGCAGGGATGCAACAAGGAAGGCTAAGGCCCATTTGGAAGCAAATCTGGCAAGGGATGTCAAGGACAACAAGAAGGGCTTCTTCAAATGCATCGGCAGTAAGAGGAAGACCAAGGAAAATGTGGGCCCGCTCGTGAATGGAGCAGGGGCCCTGGTGACAAAGGATGCAGAAAAGGCAGAATTACTGAATGCCTTCTTTGCTCCAGTCTTCACTGCTAAGGGCAGCCCTCAGGAATCTCAGAGCTTGGAGACAAGAGAGCAAGTCTGGAGAAAGCAAGACCTTTCCTTGGTCGAGGAGGATTGAGCTGGAGGTCATTTAGGCACGTCTGACACTCCACAGATCCATGGGCCCTGATGGGATGCACCCACGAGTGCTGAGGAAGCTGGCAGATGTTATTGCTCTCTCCATCATTGCCACTCTCCATCATCTTTGAAAGGTCATGGAGAACTGGAGAGGTGCCTGAGGACTGGAAGAAAGCCATTGCCACTCCAGCCTTCAAAAAGAGCATGAAGGTGGACCCAGAAAATTACAGGCCAGTCAGCCTCACCTCCATCCCTGGAAAGGTGATGGAACAGCTCATCGCAGATGTCATCTCTAAGCATGTGGAGGGAAAGAAGGTGATCAGGAGTAGTCAGCATGGATTCACCAAGGGGAAATCATGTTTAACCAATCTGAGAGCTTTCTATGATGGCATGACTGGTTGGTTGGATGTTGGGAGGGCAGTGGATGTTGTCTGACTTGACTTCAGCAGGGCTTTTGACACTGTCTCCTATAACATCCTCCTAGGCAAGCTCAGGAAGGGTTGGCTAGATGAGTGGACAGCAAGATGGATTGGGAACTGGCTGAAAGGCAGAGCTCAGAGGATTGTCATCAGTGGCAGAGAGTCTAGCTGGAGGCCTGTAGCTAGTGGAGTCCCCCAGGGGTTAGTACAGGGTCCAATCTTGTTCAACTTCTTCATCAGTGTCCTGGATGAAGGGACAGAGTGTCTCCTCAGCAAGTTTGCAGATGATACCAAACTTGGGAGAAGAGGCTGATACACCTGAGGGCTGTGCTACCATTCAGAGAGACCTGGACAGGCTGGTGAGTTGGGCAGAGAAGAACCTCATGAAGTTCAACAAGAGTAAGTGCAGGGTCCTGCACCTAGGGAAGAATAACTCCATGCAGCAGAATAACAGTTTGGGGCTTTATCTGCTTGAAAGCAACTGTGTAGAGAAGGACCTGGCAGTTCTGGTGGACAAGTTAACCATGAGTCAGCAATGTGCCCTTGTGGCCAACAAGGCCAATAGTATCCTGGGCTGCATTAGGAAGAGTGTTGCCAGCAGGTCAAGGGAGGCGATCCTGCTGCTCTACTCAGCCCTGGCGAAGCCACATCTCGAGTACTGCATCCAGTTCTGGACTCCCCAGTACAAGGACATGGAGCTACTGGAGACAATCCAGTGTAGGGCTATGGAGATGATCAGAGGACTGGACCCTCTGCCCTCTGGCAGGAACGGCTGTGAGAGCTGGGCCTGTTTTGCCTGGAGAAGACTAAGGGGGGATCTTATCAATGGCTATAAGTACCTGAAGGGCGGGTGTCAAGGGGATGGGGACAAACTCTTTTCAGCGGTGCCAGGTGACAGGACAAGAGGCAACAGGCACAAACTGAACCACAGGAAGTTCCACCTGAATATGAGGAGGAATTTCTTTACTGTGAGAGTGACGGAGCACTGGAACAGGTTGCCCAGAGAGGTTGTGGAGTCTCCTTCTCTGGAGATATTCAAAACCCACCTGGATCCTGCTTGAGCAGGGGGGTTGGACTAGGTGCTCCCCAGAGGTCCCTTCTAACCTTACCGATTCTGTGATCATAAAGCTCAGTATGGATATATAAAGAATGCATTACTTTTCAGTCAAGATACATACATGCAAAATTGTAATTTATGACATTAGGTAAAGTAGCATAAGACTAGAACATGAAGAGCGAGTTATTATCCTCTCTGAATAATCAGAAATCCCAACTGCTACTGGAACCAAAACTCATTAGACATGTAAGGAAGGAATCCCTTGCTCTGATATTTGCCACGCTGGAATACCCAATCTTAAGGACATACAAACAGACTCTGCTGGTTCCTATCCATTACTGCCACCCTGTTGAGAAGAGCCAGATTAAACAGAAGGAAACAGAACCAAAGCATCTCTCTCTACAGCCAACTACTGATGTTGACCGCAGCTTTCTACAAAGAAGAAAATAATGTTTTGTAAATGTGCCAGTTGGGTCATGTTATAAAAGCAATGGAAAGAATCTTTCTTGTGCTTCTTTGAAGTATCCTTGTGCTGTCTCCAGTATTTCTTAAGTCAACCCAGATTTTCACTCAGATGGTGACAAACTGTCATCAGCCCTTATTTGGAAAAATCATCAGAAGCCTGTATCAAATTCTCTCCCTTGCATTCAAGTTTCATAACGTGTGAGTAAAATTGGACTCTGCTTCTTCCACCTTTTCTCCCAGTTCCTTCAAATTCAAAACTGATAAATAAAACATTTCTTCATTCTTTTGAAGGTATCCTAGGTCTTGTGAAAACCTAGAAAATATTTACATAGTTTTGTTCATCCAGTAAGAGGAGCCTAAGCCTTGTATGCTTTTGCTGCTGGATTTCTATTCAAGAATTTAGGATAATAATCTCATTGGTTCTGTATATATTTATGATAGCCATTCAAATCTCTTCAAGGGGGGATTTATCATATCTTCTCAAGGATCTTCACTGTTTTATTGTCCAGCAAGTACTGAACATTCACGTGTGTCTGCAAAAAATCTCTATGATTAAATTCTGCTTTTTCCAGATTCTTAACTCATAATGTAAGTCAAGTTAACATGTTTTTGTATGATTCTCTGTTGAATAAAATCTGCATGGCTGTATAAAAACAGAATTACCACAATACATCGTTCCACAAAAAGGAATCTTACAGGAAGCAGCAGATTGTTTCAGCTAAATGTTAAGCAAGCTAACAGTCTAAACGTTAGAAAGATGCTTGTTTACGACTTGAAAGAAATAAAGAATTCAATGTCTTCTCCATTGCTTGCAGTTTCTATGGAGAAGTCCAAAGATCTAAACCATTTAAGTTCAAAAAGCTTTTCAAATGCATTATATACTTTTGTCCAAGTTTCTTATGAATACACAGAAGAAATCTCAGGGACAGATATCAACATATTCAACAAATTATTTGTATTTCATGATTATGTGCATCAGTCTTCCTGGAGACATTCGGTGGCAATGCTTACAAAGATCAACTGCATCTGCACTCATTTACCCTAAGTAAACAGAAACATATAGAGCACTTATTAGCACTTAAAATATAATACTGAGTGTTCTTCACTCAGGAGGAGACAACAACTATGTAATACGCATGCTTAGAATAACACCTGAAGGAGGTTGCAGAGAAATTCCCACTGTGCGATGAAGTCAATGGGATGGTTTGCAGGTATGCACATGGAGCCACTCCATTTGCTCTGGAAGGGGATAAGCCTTAGAGCTTAAGTACAAAGAAAGATATAAATTCTATCCATAACATCTGTGCAGATTTCCAGCCGATTGTGAGAGAAGTCTCTTCCAAATCAAAATTGTGGATGACTATAACTGTACAAAGAAGGACCCATAAAAACCAAACATTCTTCTATAGTTAATTGACTCTGATGCTCATGGCGTAAATTTATATGCCTAAGACATACCATAAAGATTTGATTAAAAAAAAAATCAGAATACTGCAATTTACTTTCTTTGGCAAGATTTAACTATATAAATCAGAAAAGCATATAAATGTAGTTAGTTCCAAGTGTTGTATTTGAAAGAAAAAGAAAAATGCACACTGTATTGCAGAGAGAATTTTATAAAGTTAGACATTCATGTATAAGGACACAAGACCCCAAAACGTTTTTTTATTAAAATAAAAAGCTTTAATATCTTTGCATTGAAAAGAATTGGCAGAAAATAATTGCTACAGACATGCTACAGTAACATATATGTTCAAAAAATTTTCAGTGCTTTCTTTCATAGTTCAGCATTTTGGCAAAAATAAGTTTTTCCTGTATATACTTCAAATGTTGGCTATGATAATACTGATATAAAATACTTCATGTAGACTAAGGTCAGGTGCATAAAATATAATAAGTAATAAAACATACTGTTGATATAGATATTTAAACGTATTTAAAGAATAAATTTCATTAGATAACATGCAAATACTGCAATATTTAAAATGACACTTAAATAAAGATACTGAAATTCTCTATAATTTTGCATCCAATAAGAGATTCTGAAATGTACAATACTATAAAAACGAATGAATTTCTTCACTGAAGTAATGTACTAGTATAAAGCTTGATTGTCATTTTATAAGCATTGAGCCCAATGTCCTGCAAATCTTCACTAGTACAAGTAAAGATATTTACCCAAGGTAGTTTATTGAAATAGGTCCAGGGCTATTAACTTTTCTTCATAATAAAATATGAAAGTATATTTACATGAGACTAAACTCCTAAATTTTTGGTAAAATAATTAAGTAGCAGCAATTTTTTTCTTCCACAAATGATGTTTAAAATAGGTGCATGCTTTTCATTTTCATTGATATTCATCTGAATAATGCAAAAATGTTTTTCAGTAAACTCAATACACTATTTGTTCATTGCTGGAAAAAACAGTCATATACCTCCTCGCAAAAATCATAAATCTGTAATGTCAGACTCTTCTGACTCTTTTTACAGTTACAGGATCAATGGAAAACAATTTAATTGTGCTTAAACAAGCATCTGACTGGTTATTAATAGAAGAATCATCTTTCACATTATTCCAAATACTCTTAGTTCTTCACTGAAAGATATTGCTACATCAGATTTTCTGGAATCTGACATATTTTTGTTATCTGATTTGTTGAGGATATCAATACTTCTACTGACATCCTTTTTAAATTGTCCTTCACAATTTAAAAAATGCAATACTTACGCACATTTTCTAAGTAGTTACGTATTAAATATTAATGTCGACAAGGTGAATAGAAGGCTTAGGAGCAGAGAGTGCATGACAGGCACCACTTTAACAGAAGGAGAAGAAACGCTAAGTGAAACTTGTACTTGAGATGCAATTAGAGCTGACAGTGGCACGTGAGATGCTAATGTTGGACTGTCCGAATTTATCAGTGATTCTATCTTTTCTGCTTCTTTATTGCAGGCTTCAATCTAGGAAAAAAGTTACTATTATTTCTCTTCTCACCATATAAAATGCTAATGAAAATACGTTACTAAACAGCAAAATTTAGGAAGGAATATCTGAATTATTCCAGTCAACATGTAAGATTGATATCAGTGTTCTGTAGTAGTCCTTAAAAGCCATTGAAACTCTTATCACGGGCTTTGGTACTATGAAAACTACTGTCCAAAGCCATCCAAATTCATGGATAATATGTTTTGAATGTTGATGCTAAAAAGCTTGCAGTAAATTATAACTAGAAGAGAATATCTCTAAAATTGATGATAACCTCTCTGATTGACCAAAATACTGCCTTGAGATCTGCAATAGTGGAAAATCAGGATTTTCTACTTATTAGGATTTTTCTTCCAAATGAGGAAGAACTGATTCCATTTATGGGAAAGACAGAAGAATGGAAATAATAGGAAAACCTGAACAAACACAATACCTCATTTTTTTCCATATACCTGTTGATTTGATGATAATTACAAATTTATATTAGAAAATCCAATTTCTCACCTCAACTACTACTTCATTCCAGAAATCAATTTAGTATTAAGCATCTTTAGAGCTCTGGAAGCTGCTTCTGGTTAAAGTTTTTTAACAGGCCAGACTTAATATTTGGAGACTTGAAAGTGAGGAAATTCCAATTCTGCAAGAGCAGCAGCTCCCTTTCATTTCACAGGGACAGGGTCCTCCCCTCCCCAGGGGTCTGGCAGGACCTGCTGCAGGCTGGGCAACAGCTGATCAGATTGGCAAGGTTCAAGACTTCATGCCCTAAGTTCTAGTAACATTTGGGGCTTTACTGTTAAAGGAGATATAATTTGGATCTGAGCTGGATATAACAGGGTTGCTGTAGTAGGGGAAAGCAAACAAACAGTGTATCTAATTCAGAAACATCTGCCCTAGTTTTATACTGCAACTCACAAAGTTTACAGCAGTGATTCTATCAATTCATATTATACTATATATATTATATATATATATTCACACACACACATAAATACATATATACATACTATACTTAGCCCATCCTAGAAGTAAAACTGAGTATGCAAAATTAGACGGTAGAAATGAAAAGGAAATGGGAAGCGGCTTTAATATAAACCAAACAGGAAGGAAATTAAATTGCCTGAATTGTGTTTGTATTGTAAAAGGATAAGAGAGAAACTGTGGGCATGTTTTCTCTTCCTCCTTTTTTTTCCTCAAAGCTAAATCCTTTATTTTAAAGTAAAGTGCATCAATATACAAGTTAATAGAATGAACCAGTCAGAGCACCTAATCCCCAAAAGGACTTCATTATAAAATGAAGTAAATGAAATCAGTAGGGCAAAGCAAGACTACCAGAAAAAACTATAAAATGGCAAGGAATTGTTTTCTTCTGAAGATGAAGATTTCCTCCCTGGTCTTTCACAGCCTCTGCAAGCAGAAACTAAAAATGAAGCACAAGCTCCAGCATAACAAAAAATGCAGTTGCCAAAACTGCAGGATAACAAAAAATGCATAGCCAAACCCTTGTTTTCATTGCTCTGAAACACTCCTAAAAAAAAAAAAATTAAAACTTTGGCCTGCATTTTTTGGTTTATGTTTAGATTTTAGTACTGTCAGCTTTATGTGCTTGTTTGCTAGCCTGAACTATGACACTTGCTTTTTAAGACCACAACAGTGTCATTCAATAATATATTTATGTTCATCATCTGACATATGCTACTATTTCGGCCACAGAAAGTTGAAGGCTCTGTCTTTATTCATTTTAAAACTAAAATGATACTATTCTGTCATTGGCATTAGCTATTCAATTTATGATTGTTTATCTTTGCTCTGCCCTGTAGGCTCCTTCAGCTCATCCCTCTAATTACCCACATTAAAAGCCTCTTACCAAAAGGGCAGGATTCTCAAAACACATTCTACCTTCCATAATGCTAGTTACCTGAATGCAAATCACTAGAGAAACCCAGTATATTCAGCACACAGCAAAATGCCCAATTTTACTGTTTTCAAATAGCAGTTTTAAAGTCAAGCGTACACATATGGAAACAAAGTATATCCATGCTGGGTAAATAAAATAATAATATAGTCTACCTGCAATGGTTTGGGGTTTTGATCCACAGGAATGATGAGAATCACAATTTCAGATTCTATACTTAAGTATCCAAACACATCACACTGCGGCACTGAAACATGCAGGCGGATTTTTTCAAGTATGTCAAGTACAGTTATTGGCTTTTTATTTGTTACCTGGAAAAAAACAAAGAATTTCATGGGTTGTGTGATACTAGGCAAAATTACATTTCTCCTCTTCAGTTTTAACAACTTGATAACATGCTGGAAAATCAGCTTTAACCATTAAACTACTCAACACAAAACTAAAGCAAGCAAACGTGAAAGGAAGAGAGGAAAAAAATAAGTAACTTCTTAAATTAACCATGTTTTTGATGTGTGTTGCTCTCACTGTCATGGTTGGTATGCGTATCTATCATGTACTTCAGAAAAATCTAATGGGTTGTATGTCACAGCTGTTGTAATCCCATGCTGGGAAACAACTGGCAGAGCAACCTATCAACTGGCACTGCTTCTACCATTACAGAATCGAAGTGTTCCAGGAATCACCAGAAATGAAAAGCAGTAAATCATGGGCTTTGTGAAGACACACGTATGTCTATGTACAAGAACATGTGACATTTGAAGAGCACCACCTAACTGCCAGATAAATAAATTCTTCTCTTAAAATTCTTGTCTCTGTGTCTGACAAACAAACTGATGTAGATAGTCTGTCTCAGACTTCCGGATAGACATCTGAAGAGAAGAACGTTAGTAAAGATAGGTATTGCGCTCAGTATAACTTGGTGAGTCCTATTGATGTGTGAAGTGTCACTTCTTCAATGGAAGCTGGAAATCCTACTTGGATGCTAGTTTAAAAAGTACCCATCCAGCCTGGGTGAATCTCTAAACAAAGTATTCAAAAGTACAACAGGCAGTAATGCATTCCCATAATACTTGTCTCATCTGATATTGCCTGACATTGCATTCTGTTGTCATATGCCAAAAATGGCCTTGAGGGAACTCTGAAAGATACAGACCATTCAAATACATAAACTAAGTAGTTATTATGAATAATGAGTAATAACATGGGGAATGAATCACCTGATTACAGACAAAATCTGTAACTATCACTTGACATGGGGTTCAAGCAGATACATCCCCGCTGCAGAATCTTACATAAAGGAAAGTATGTTGTGGAAGTTAGTGTCTCCTCCACCTTTCTGGCTTGCTTAGTTATTTGTTAAAAGAACAGATTTATTACAAGGTAATAGGAAACAAGATGTTAGAGAGGCTGACAAGGGCCTTTTCTGCACTTTGCAGCCACAGTAAAGTTCCATGAACAAGAAAAAGAAATCATTATGAAAGACACTTAAGTACGAGGAAAAAGAAGCCTAAAACAGGAGAAGCAAAAAAGCAAGCAGAATATAGAAGTGGCAGCCTCTGTGAATACTCCTTTAATTCTCTCAGAGAAAGTAGATCTAAGGCTTCCAGAATACGAGAACAACAGATCATAGTGACTATCCACATCAACTCCTATATCTCATTCACCAGTAAAAAAGTTATTCTAGAGACATTGTCTCTAGAAACATTGAAACATTGAAACATTTTGTGTACCTGGAGATCATGAGCTCTGTCACTTCTAGTATCTAGCCAATGGCCAAAGAAGGTGGCAAGTGCTAAATTTGGATAAAGGTTTTGTATTGTTTTGAGACATAAAAACTACAACAAATATGTAAGATTTTGGTGGGCATAGTGATAGAAGTGCCTGTACCAAATAGCAGATATCACAGGGGGACTACCTTTTCATTAAGGCCCCGGACTAAAGACTGGTAAGAAAGCAGCATCTCTCAGCTATAACCGAATGAAGAATGCAACAAAAATTTCATGTAACCACGTGTTGCAAGATATTCTAACAAGGAAAAACTACAATTCAGGAAAACACAGTCACAGATCAGGCTGTTCCCTTTGCATTTGTCTTTACTGTTACAAATCATTTGAATTCCTTCAAATTTGAATGTGTTTGTTTGGGTCTATTCTACTGTTTTGCTTTACATTATAATTCAATTTTTATACCTGAATATTAAGAACTAAAGGAGAGTGCAAACTCTATAAAGAAAAACAAACCAACAACATAATCTACAGAAAAAATAACTGCTTTACAATATGTTAACTTTTCAGGGGAATACACAGTATCTTGACTTTTCCATCAACCATTTAACACAAGGAACAACTAAACTGTGTACCCTTGCAAAAGTATCCAGCTTGTCTTTGTCATACAAGATTCTCAGCATTCCAGCACATAGAGGGCAGCAGGCACCTGTATGACCAAAAAAAAAAAAAAAAAAAAAAAAATCTCAGAAATAAAAGCAAATTGTCTTTTTACTTTAACTAAAGTAAGCAGAGGTCAAAAGTTGAATGTTAATTGAAAATGAAAACATCAAAACTACCAGAACAAAGTAAATCTTTCAAATTGACAGTAAAATGGCACAATATCTAAGGGTTTTTTATGTTTAAAACATTGACAATGCAAAACTAGTCACCTTTCAGTAAGCATTTACTACTCTCAGTGAAACAAGATAAATTTCCAATTGTTTAAATATGATACATCACTGTAAGCTAGAAACACAGGCACACAGCATATTACAAGGCAAGGTACTACATGCCTGTGTGCATACGGCAACTAGAGACATGGTGAATTTTAAAAGCTGAAATAGCTAAGGTATGACATTGCAACATTAATTTATGCAGTTATATCATTTTGGAATTCATTATCTCTATATATAGTAAAAGCAGCTTATCTGACAGATTCTACTTTCGCACAGATGCACATTTTATTTCCCCTACTGCTTCTCCTCAGTATCTTAGAAACCAATGGGCTGATATTTCAACTTTCAGCCCATAAATGTAGGTTTAACTCACACTCATTTGACTTATTATAAATAATTTACATTCATATAAAGACATTTACAATACTAAATATAATACTAGAGCACAGAGACCCTATTTCAAATCAGTGAGCAAAAGAAAAAAAAACGTGCATAAAACAAAGTTCTCTTCAAAATCTGAGTCTTTCTTGTTATGTGTTACCTCTGATTAGCTACTGTTTCACAGGGACAATATTTGTGAAAACAACTAAAAAAAAAAGTTCAAAATAGCACAACTGCAAAAGTATTCCTACTTTCATCCTTTTTCACAGTACTGTAAATACAAGTGATATCTACCTCTTATTTCTAGTCTGTCTTCTAATTAAATATGACCTTTGTTACCCTAAATATTCTACTTTGAAGATGGTTTGGCATTCTATCCTAGACACCAGAGAATTCATTCATTTCTCTCAAGTAAGTCCTATGGGGACAAGCAATAAACAGCAGAAAAACTTTCCGCTTTATATTAAATACATACCTTACATCACCTATGGGGACAAGTGGAAGTTGCTAAAGACTGAAGGTGAGTCACTCTTAAAGTCAAAGCCTTTCCTTTTTAGAATTACTCTGCTGAGTCCTGACACTGGCCTTGTTCTAGCCCTCAATAATGATCTGTATTTTACTTTTTCTCTTAGTTGTCTCAAACATATAATGGAACAAAATATTTTAAAGTACGTAAGCTTTGTTCCAGATATACACTTGGATAGCCTTGAGGCACTACTACATGCAGTAAACTTCAAAAATAGATTGACATACCTGGTGCAATAACTGGTTTGCAGCCAGTCACAGAAACCAGGGGACATTTAACAAAAGCACAGTCTGTATGAAAGCCATAGTCTGAGAGAACGCCTACAGCCTGACAGTGTCCATAGTAGTCAACAGCCACACGGTCTGAATAGGCGGCACACACGCTGCTGTAGGTTTCCCCGTTATGTCCACATACAGGTTCTACTGACTTGCAAAATGGCTGAAATACGTAGAAACATCATAAAGATCAATAGATTCACACTACAGGCAAGATTTCAGAGTAGCTGTGATATCTGGAAAAATAAATTTAATGGGAATTTGCTGCTAATATTGTTAAACATTCAAAAAATAGGAAATTTAAGAGTAAGCAACTTGAAAATTTATCAATAGGTAAAAAATACAAAAGATAAGTACTTAAAGAGAGCAACGGAGGAATGCAAGTCAAAATTTGAGAAAATTGAGCCATACAGTATTCCTTCCATTCTTACTATTCAGGCCTGGCACATTCCCTCAATATCTCATGAGCTATCTGATGGGTAATGAGAAGAATTCTCTTTACTGAACAAGATTGCTGAAAAGACTCTTTCTGCAAGAAAGAGAAGGCATAAAGACAGAAAGGCAGAAACCAAAAGTGGGTTAAAAGAGCAATAGTATTTTTAATAGAGAAAAAGCTGAAGAAGTGTTCTCTACTTTCAAGAATGTCCATCAGTTGAGACAAAAAAAAGATCTCAAATTCACCTTGATCATCTGAAAAAAACCAGCAGATTTGAAGAGTATTTCCTAGGTGGTGTGTAAGGCAAAAGAAATAATCTACCAACACTGCAGGGGATGGTGGCACTGAATAATCTGTTTTGAGGGATTCACATGAAAACTGAGCTGATCCAGACCAGCTAAGGAAAATGCTACAGACTGCCTAGTCTCCAAAGAAACTAGAGGTAAGTACATCACGAACAACAAGCTTGCAAAGGTCAGGGCACAATCAAACAAAAGAGTGAAGATTTTTATGCACTTCTTGTTACCAATACAGCAGCGACCCCAAACATCTAACTCCACTATTTTTGCTGATAATTCAAGAGTTATCACACAGGTAAAATTGTCCTGCCATATTCATTAATTGTGTCAAAGTACGTCTGGAGAAATTTGACTTAGTGTAAAGGAGAAATGACTGGGCATTAATTTTCATTTTTTAAAAAGATATTTCATCTGGTGAAAATTAACATTTAACTATCCAAGGAACCACAGTGATTATTGCAAACATACTTCAATGCAAGCTTTACTAGTGAAAAATATAGGAAGATGTCACATAAAAATCAACAGACTATTTTCCAGAAGAAAGCAGAAGTAAAGCTTTTGATTTGAGAAAACTGTTAACTAAAGCAGCAAAACATCTGACAAAATCCTAGATATCACTTTGTGCTGAATACTTTTCTATGATACAAGTTAAGATTACACTTTTGAAGCATTACTTTCAAAAAAAAAAAACATTCTGTAAGCCAGAATAACTAGAAAATGACAAAGCTGATCATTAAAGAACAAACAACATTTGATATTCATTGCTTTATAATCATTTCATACCTGGCATGGTCCTCGGTATGATAAATTTTTTCCTTTTTGATACAAAGTACACAAGTTAGTGTATTCCACATTGTCTGTGTCACAAACAGGATCCCGTGTCTGGTCGCAATTTAATTGCCTTGGCACACATTCATGCTGGCTACATTTGAACTTTCCAAAACTAGTCAAACAAACTTGTTTCTTTGGTATGCACCTGCATAAAGTAATATTATCATATTACATCATAGGATTTTTAAAGTCTCAGAATACTCAGGGAAAATATTAACTAGTGATATCTTTCCCAGTGCTTTAGTGCTAACTATGGTTGAGGAGAGCTGCAGGAAATGCATAGCCAGTTTCAGGTTTCACTACAAACTTGGAACTTCTTCACCCCCATTTAGCCAATAAATGTGAACCCAACTAAAGATTCTAAATAAAAAATGTTCTTTTATCAAGTATTTTTCTATGAATTTTAGAAAAGTTTGGATAAACTTCTTACCTATTCCCAAGCTTTGCTTAGTAAATATATACTTAAGCAAAGGCAGAGAAAGAGCTGCAAGGGTAGAGGTCTAGACTAACTCTCCCTTGACAGCGTAGTGAAAACGAGGCTTACAAGAGTATATGGTTTCAATTACAAATATCTAATTAGATTCTAGCTTTGTAGGTTTAGTGTATTATTTCACATCCTGTCTCAGGGACAAAAAAAAAAAAAAAAAAAAAAAATCTAGTACTGACATAAGTTCCTTTTGTGCATGTTACCCCTCTTAAGTTTTCACAGATAAGAAGTAAAGAGTAATAAACAGCAGAAAAACTTTCCCCTTTGTATTAAATACATACCTTGCATGGCCTAACCTGCAGAACATTTGTCATATTTCCTGCAAGACATCCCTCTGCTAGTTAGAGAT